>NC_142030.1:16297766-16665266 GCF_982192425.1 Myodes glareolus | reverse complement strand
CAAACATGCGTGTGTGCACAAACATGCACATCTACACAAAATACCAACACTTGTCAACTCGTGGTTGAGACAGCAGCTGGTCTGTCTTCCCATTTTGGTCGTTGTACAATAGAATCATTCCAGGCAGAAGGTCACTTGTCATGTTCTTAGGAGTGTATAGGGGGAGACCCTACATCACCTGCACCCTTGTTGTGTGGCTGGGGGTTTCCCTGAAGGACTAATATGTGAGGTCCTTTATTCTCTACAATATACCTGTTAGTTGACTCTCAGGTAGGTCTTGGTGTATTTTGAAGATGTTTCTTAGTGTCCTCCCCATTGAGGAGTACAGTTTGCGTTCTTTCTCAGAGGTGTTGCTTGGACTTACTCTCTGCACAAAGAACGTCTGAGGTGTGCACGCGTGTGCATTGTGAATGAGTATCTCTTTGCTTTGGCCCAAACGTGTTAAATGAGTTCTAAAATGTGTGCATTTCATTCTTTACCCAGCTTCTGTGATTCTGTCAGTGATGTCCCCTCGAGAGATTTAAGTAGCTCCATTTTCCACGGGGTTCATGGCCATGACCTTCCAAAATAAAGACGTCACTGCCCACTGTGGAAAGGTTGCTACAAGTGGAAAAATCTTTGGACAGAAAGCCACAGCTTTTGGCACAGGGTTCTTTCTGAGATGGTCTGGTTGATTCTTACCTTGGATGTGAGAACCGAGGCCTGTATGTATGCTTGCTCCGTATGTATGGAAGCAATACAGATTCTAAAGTTGCTATCTGTTGAGGATGGAGTCATGGTTTGTGGGGTGGAGTGAGGGGAAAATAGAGGGTAGACTTAGTTGAGATAGTGTTGCCTTCTTGGAGAAGATTGTTAAGGCAATAGCTCTGTGTTGGGGGGACCTGCAGAAAGACAGAGTTTCACATACAGCGTAGAGTCTTTTAACTGAGGAGCGAATGAATAGCTTTTCAAGTGCGTATGAAAGGCAAGAATCCCTAAAGATCAGCTGTTTTAAACAGCATGCCCCAGGGACCCAAGGTTTATAACAAAAGGATAGATATGGCAGAGATGAACCCCAGGTCCAATGCTGAGGATAGAGTGTGCTGGCCGGGCTCCCTGAGGTGTTGGGGAATGCCAATCTTGTTGGCTCTGGTTTGTTAGCTAGGGGAGTCTAGGTAGATATGCTCACAATGCTAGTTGGTGTTGACTCTGACCCATATACAAGTGGAAAGCACAGCCGAGCTTGGGAAAAACCATAGGGTACACAATAGGACAGAAAAAGCTACGTCTTCAATGAACAGGGAAGAAATTTGAGCAGAACTCTAGCGAAGAAACCAGGACACTAGATGGAATATGACAGCCACAGTGGAAAAACGGAAAAGAGACAAAAAGCAGAATATTTAAAGATACAGTGAGATTATAAAAATTTTTACTTCTGACTCACACAGAAAACCTCTTTGATAATTATATGCAGACAGGAGGTTTTGAGATACTGTGTATATTCGAATAAATTGGAAAAAAAAAACCCAAAATTTAACTTTGGGAATTTTGTTTTACAAGTCATGAGGTCCAGGATTTTAAAAAATAATGTTAAAAATGTTTTACTGTTAAAAATGGAAAAATGTTTCAGATATGAGGATTCAGAATTACGGAAGTAGAGAGACTACTCAAACATGACTGACTTGTAAAAAATCCTCAGTGTTACTTTTCTCAGTGACGGATGAAGCCATGACACATACAAGTATATTTAGTTAATGATTTAGGCCTCTCGGGTGGGATCAATTTAGAAAGCATCGGAGGCAAGAGGTCCTGGGTCCAGTGACAAGATTAGGATCTGTCCCGATTAGGACTGGGGACCTAGAATTCCAAACAACCCTGATGCACTGCTCTCCCTGGCTGTAGAAATGGTGTCAGCGTTTAAGGCCCCAAGGCTTTATACAGCAAGCGATCCTAAATTCAGGAGGGAAGAAACAGAAGAACAATTCCCAAGCTGTCAGAGGATTACGTGAGCTCACCTTGCCAGTCTGCCTGTGTGTGTGCAGGTTTGTGGGGGAAAGGTTTAGCATAGTGGTTGAGTTTTAAGCCATCTTTTGAGAATAAAGATATCAGAGGGTCCTTCTAGCTAATATTCCTTCTGGCATGTCTCTGATTTGGGCGGTTAGGGTCCAGAGAGGTTAATTGACTTTGCTGAGGTCCACCGCTGGTTCTTTGTGTAGACTTGAGCCCTGGCTTTAATGCTCACCCATAGACACCATTTGTCTCCTTTGTATTTCTGAGATTTTTCAATTATTTTAGAGTTCTGCTCTCCTAGGGCAGATTATTTTGATAGGTGTCCGTAGACGCGTAAATGTTGGTCTAGTATGTATCTAAGTGCTTTTCCAACTTTATTGCTTTTTTTTAAATAGCATAGACTTTGCCATTTCTGCAGCTGGTAAACAGAAAATATGAGATGAAGTCAGAACTAGAACCACGTAAGACAGGGCATCATGGGACAGTCAGCTGACTGGATGTCAGTCGGTCCTGGTTCCCCTCTACAGTTTCGGCGCTCGTGGGTGATGTTATTGTTGTTGTCTTCATAGACATGTTCTTAAGGTTTCGCACAAAGGCCACTGAAATGCTGAATACGAACAAACTTAAGGATGTCATTATATTTCTAAACGTTCTTGCTTTGTGTTTCATTATGGCTTAGACCACAGGGCACATTCAGCCACATTATGTCATTTCATCCCAGATGTACTAGCTTGTCACTTGAGAAACTGGGACTAAGACTTGGAAAGCAACTTATTCAAAGCTTCCTATTTTGTTCCAGCTGAACCTGCTTGACAATTAGTTCTTAGCCAATACAGCATTTATTGAGGGTCCCATGACTGTCACCCCTTTTTCCACATACTAGGATGACAATACCTATTCAGTTTGGTCCATCCCATCTCTGGCTGGTTTCTAGCTATCGTGTGGAATGATCTGGGCAAAACAGGGTAAATTATGCAATCTAAAGCCAGCTCCAGTGTGGTCAGTTTCCTTGAAGGACCCCCAAACAGGAAAAGCACATTACTAGACTGGTCTGATTTCTAAAGACTAAAGTTGTCATGGTTCCTGTCATGGCTCCAGCTACTACAGACATCACCCCTGTGCCTTCTATGGACTCTCCTTTCTACCATCTGCCACTCCTAGCATTCTGAGGAGTGCGCATGTGTGCATATACCTGAGGGCTGCATGCATGCATGTCTGACATTGTTTTCTTGCTTGTGTAGAGAATGCAAGGTTATTTTTGCTTTGAGCTTACTGACCATTCTTCACTTACAACTGAGTATTTGTCTCCTTTTGTAAAAAGCTGATAGTTCTCTCTCTCTCTTTCTCTCTCTCTCTCTCTCTCTCTCTCTCTCTCTCTCTCTCTCTCTCTCTCTGTGTGTGTGTGTGTGTGTGTGTGTGTGTGTGTATACTGAAGTTTGTAGGATGCTTTCCAATTCCAGGGTATGATGTGCACCGCTGGGCTCTTGCATCGACCCAGATTTAGATGAAGAACAGTGACAGACTGTGGGGGCGGGTGCCTTCTTAGAGATGCATCCTCATGACCTCTAGAGACAAGAAAACATGGCCGATTAAACATAAATGGAAAAGGCCATGATCTGTATTAGAATTAAATGCCACGGCAGTTCCAGCTAATCTAATGCACAGTCTCTTAATGTTGTTATGGTTACCCTTGGCAGCATAACTAACAAACTTGGCTGTTTTGCAAGAGTCACATAGGACCAGCATTCCAGCATCTAGACATGGCAAGCCTTTGTCTTCCAAGGTTAGGACTACTTTTTAAACGGGAGGAGAATGACTCAATTTGTAAAGTGGGTCTCTGGCTTGCTGTGTTTGTGTATCGTCTAGCGCTTCAGGGCTCTGAGTTCAGCTGAAATGTTCATTGGGTAGAGGGAAAAGTGGGACAGGGTGGTGAGATCTGCCTCTGGGCTGATTGCTCCTCTCCTAGGTTCTGAGTTCCTGTGGTCCTTGATCCCGTGTTTTGAGACTTCCTGCTTCTAGCTGTGGCTGCCACATGCCAACATCAAGCTAATGGCAAGGGACACTCACCCTCTCCCCTCTCTGTTTTTCATCCCTTTATAAAGATTTATTTTTGTTTGTCTCTTTCTCTTTGCTCCCCCGCATCCCTTACTCTCCATTCTTCCTGTAGTTCAGCCTCTTAGCACTATACTGAATTAAGATTATGCCCACATACCTTCTTTTTATGGAAGTATTTTATACCTTACTCACAATTGCTTAAAAGTAGGCAGAAACCTTTTATCTCTGAAAAACAAACAAAACCCCAGCAACCCAAAACCTATTAGAAGAAACTTAACTTTTGCTTGTATGGATTTACTAATATACTCACTAATGTATGTGTTATATGGATTCCGTATGCAGATAGCATTTCATGATGCTGAGAATATACTGAGAATAGTCATAGTGATAACCCTCAAAAGGTTGCCTGCTTCTTAAGGAGAGAGCTGGAAACAGGAAGCTGCAGAGTGGATTGAAAGATGTGTGTTGGCTGCTCATTGGAGGAGTGTGTGCTGGGGCTGTGTGAGACCTGAGTTCATTGCCATGACCAAACGTCAATGACAAGAAGGTTAGAGATTATCTGAGGGCAAGTTTGGTGAATGTGTGGGAGGACCGGCTCTGGTCATTTGGTGCAGGGCTGTGGTGGTCTCTGAATGCTTTCTGGGACACTGGGTCTCAGCTGTGCATTTAAGAGTGGACAGCAGTGGTGATGGATGGAAGAGCCGCTGGGGATGCTGAGGGCCATGAGGACAGGGATGCCTGGTCACAAGCCTTCGGAGCTGATGGAGGAATAAACAGTCTGTGGTCTAACCGTGATGGGAGGCTGGCGACTCAGGTCGGAATTGCAGTCTGGCTCCAGTCTGAGTTTGCTTGGCTGTAAATTGAGAGTGAAATCAGTTACGTCAAGCCTCATACTATTTGACTTCATCTTCATTTGACTATTTGAAAAAGTCATGCAGTGCTGGATAGAAAAGTTAAGGTATCTGGAGGTGCTTACCCAAAGGCCTCCTTTCTCTTTTCTTTGTTGAGCCTTTGCTGGCCGGCTGTCACCTACAAAGGTGGTCGTGGCTAAGGAGCTGTGTACATTCTTTGGTGACCGTGGACACGACAGCCATGATAGAATCAAAGGGTGGAGAGCAATCAAGGACAGTGGCATTCCTTGCTCCAGGGTTTCCCCATGTAGTACAGCCGGTACCCTTGTTTTGATAACGGTGGTGCTGACAGGATAAACATGGAGCTCTGAGGCTGGAGCAATACCTCAGAAATTAAGAGCACTGGCTACTTTTCCAGAGGACCTAGGTTCGATTCCTAGCACCCACGTGACTGTCCATTATTGACTGTAACTCAAGTTCCAGGGATCCCAGGAATGTCCTCTTCTGGATTCCGTAGGCACTAGGCACACATCTAATGCACAGACATACATGCAGGCAGAACACCCACACACATAAAATAAAGTGAAAACACAATTTTATTAATGAATCGTGGCTATGAAAACAGTGCTCTATTACTGATGCTCAACAATGACCATGTGTGACTGCGCTCTTTAGTGATGCCTGATGCCCCTTTCTCACATCTACTAGACCCATACTCATCTTATATGACATCAGTATATCACTGGAACCACCTTGGGACACATGACTGAAGGTTAGACACTAAAGCATTGTTACTCAACATGCCTGCAGGACGGACTAAAGTACATATGAAATAGCTCCATCTTGATGGGAAGGTTTTATCCTGCTCCCTAAGAATCCTTTGAAAAAGGCACTGAACTACCGCGCCTTGGGCTGCACTTGTTGGAAGTATAAAATTTAAGAGACAAATCCAAGCCAGTAACACAGCTGGCCCTGTGCTTTATTGAGCTCCCGGGGTCCTTCACGAAGCAGGCAGGTGGCCCTGCCCCTTTACCTTCTGGCAACACAGAGAATAAAAGCAAACAGTCCCCAGGTGCTGAGGGGCCAGATGTAAGCCCTGATAACAGCTATCATGATGTGAGCCCCCACCTCCGTTTGCCGAGTCTCATCACACAGGGAAGACAGTGAAGGAAGTAAGGCTATAAATTAAAGGGGAAGAAAAAACTGCCCTCGCAGGCCTTGTGTGTCTCCAGTTGTGGAATTCTCTTTTGCAAGAGGTCACTGAGTCAAATGCTGTGGATGGATAATTTTATGGCCACTAATAAAATTTATAGCCAAAGCAAGCTAAGATAATAAGGGTAATCAAAATGTCCAGCCTCGGGATGGGAGATTGCCATCTTGGCCTGCTTAGGGTAGCTAGCTGGACAGCACAAGGAGGAACTTATCTGTGGGACTCAAGGCCACCGGAATCCCAGAGGTAATTTGTGTGATTTGGAACCTTGGGGACAGGGCCAGTCCTGGGGTGAGTTTCAAATGAGGTAGTGAGTGATTATGTTCTTTGAACAGCACACCAAAAACACTAAGACAATGAAGCACTATATTTGAATGCCCGAAGTGAACCCTAAGCCTACGAAGTGTTCTAACCCATGCTGATTTTAGCATCCTACATCCTGAGAGCAATGTTAGGTGAGCACTCAGCAGTGTTGGTGAGGGACGAGGGATGGGAAGGAGGGAGGAGGGATGGGGAGGAGAGTGGCTTTTTTCTTATGTAAAGGTAGAGAGTCTGACAATATTAATCAGACAGCTGGGTCTAAGACTTTCTCCATTCCTTCTCCATTGAGGGCTCAGACTGGTCTAGATGGGGGTCTTGTTACCCTGTTACTAGGACCATCCTATAAAACATGGGACATGTCCTGTACAGAAACACATCAAATTCACTGGGGGGCAGAACCCCGACATTCTTGGCTATCTTCTGGGACTCTGGTCTGCAAATGATATTTATTCCACATGACCATCTTCTTTAAATGAGAGAGCAGGGCATGGTCCCTGGGGGAGGTTGAAAGGCATGGACTCTTTGGTGTTAGGGGATGTTTTTCATTGTGATAAAATAGATATAATCCAAAATCCAAAAAGTTGCATCTGAATCACTTCTCATTCTATGTTAAGTGTATGGTCAGCGTTGTACGGCCGCACGGACACTTCTCTGCAATGCTCTTCATTCAAAACGGACATTGGAGACCCAGTCCTCTCGCCATGGTCACGGTCACCTCCGCTCTACTGTCTATCACTATAGCGGACTGTTGTAGATAATTAGAAAAGAGTACAGAAATATTTTCCATCTCTGGTAGGAACACAGACTGTGGGAGGCTTATGTGACCATACCTTACCACTCCTGGGGGCAGATGCCTTTCTGTGCCCTCTGCCCAGCTGCCTATTGCCCAGATGTCCACCCTGGAGCCTGCACACATCTGCTCAGTGTTGCTCATCTTTGGGCTAAGGCTGCTGTTCGCTCGCTCTATGGCAAGTTCATTCCGCTAGTTAACACTTCACGACAACTAGTTTAACCCCAGTTAGTTCTAGAGGTTGAAAACTGGAACACTGACTGTATAGAAACTTCCGGGCTATACCGGGGTTACAAAAGAACTGTTACCCATCTTCATCCAGAAGAATGTGGACTGATTTGTGCTGATCCTGATCAAAAGTATTTAGATAAGGAGTTGACAACTGTTGACAGCTACTGTTGGCAACTGTAAGTAAGAAATAACAACAAAAGACACTGTCCCAAGACAACCAGGTACCGATTAAGAGAAAGTGTTATTAGATGCTATTTTCTGGGACTTGGGAGAGTGTTACAGTGTCATTAAATGTTGTTAATTGAAGACTGAATAGGAAACAATTAATGTCTGCAGATATCTCCAAATAGGGAATAGATGCTGTTTAGAGCTCCCTGCTGTCTTGACATAGTCAAAGGGAGGTAACTTTCTGGGTCAAGCATGCCATCTAAGATAAACCCCATGCAGACACCCACTGATAGCTCAGAGTCATTCTTTCACTGGGAAAAGTTGAGGTCGGTGGCCTACAGACCACAGCTTACAGTGTGGAAGAAAGGTGTCAAGTGCCAAACACTTTTTGTTCCAATTCTGTGCTCAAGAGCATAAGCAAATATAAGAGTCTCAGTGTCTTTGGGGAGACGTACCGAGTGCCTTGTGCTGAGGTGTCAGTATCAAAATCCCAGTGTGATCCACAGACACGTGCCTACCCTGTAGTTCACATAGAAGGGAGCAATGTTGGTGTTGCCCTATGCAAAGCACCCTTCAGCACGTGGATTCTTACCTTCAGGGAGGACCCCCCCCCCAACAGTGTACACATGTGCAGCCTCACACCTCACAGGCACATTCTTTTCACTGTCACCCCGTGTCACCCTTCCACCATCCTCTCCTCCCCATCGAAAATGGCGATGTTTGGGAAGCGGACAGACACTGTTAAGCGGTGACACGGTCACGTGTCACTGAGCTGGAGGGCTAAGTGTGGGTTTTCATCAGAACCAATCCAAACATGGCCCTGTGCTGGAGAACTCGTCCTCCCAAGTGTGTGATTAGAAGTGTTAGAAGTGGCCCCGAGCTTTCGGTTTGCAGGAGGAGCAATGGTGCAGACAGCAAAGCCTTCCTACTAGATTGTAGGTTTCAGTGGGAAACTGACATTCCGTGGATTTGGATCTGAGTTTTCTCAGGAATAATCGGGTGTTTTCCACAGTATGGTGAGGGAAGAAAAATAAGTGTGAAACTGCCTGCATGACCGAGGTATGGAGTCCCTCAGAATCAAGCTCCTGGTCTGGAACTAGGTGGTGATGCTAAAGCGTCGGGAAGTTCTTTATGGATGAAGCAGTATGGAGGGGCCAGAGCTGGGGGGAGGGGACTGGGGGACAGAGCAGGGGGCAGCAGCTGGAGGGGTATGGAACTGGCCCACAGAGCAATGTCGGGAGGTGGCAGGGTCGCTGGAGCTGGGAAGTCAGGAGGGGGAGGGCAAAGAAAAGGAGCCAGAGCTGGGGGCAGGGGATCAGAACTGGAGGCAGCAGGGGGTGCAAAGCTGGGGGGGGGAGTTAGACCAAGGGTGGACTGCATAAGAGATCACTGTGGGGGTCATAGCAGTGTGGTACCAGTCTGGCTTTCTTCACTTCCTGCCTGCTTTCTCCCAGGGAGTTATAACCTCTCTGAACTTTCGTTTCCTTTTTAGTGATGTATGTACATTGTCTTAGGATTCAGTTTTTTCAGGGGACGTGTGTGCGTCCTGCCTCCTCCCACCTGTACCTGACCTAAAAGCTAGAAGGAGGAGTGCTGGACAGAGGTAGGGGAGGGACAGGTCTCAGGGCCTCAGGGCCACAGCAACTAAGATTCTATTGAGGACTGTCGCACCAAAACAGAGCTTTGATTATAGCTAGCAGGAAAAGGGGCCCTTCTTATAGGTGGCAGATCCTACTAGCTGAAAGGAATGGCCACCGCCCTGACAGAAACTTAGGAGCCAGGAGCAGGATGGCTACCTACAAAACACAGATGACTTCAGCTCCTCAGGAACAACATAGGATACCTGTTCCAAGTGACTCTGTGGAGAGACAGAAGAAGCAGGGGATCCCCACTGATGGCTGATGGGTAAAAGGACAGAAGGCAGGGATACTAGGGGGTCCTTTCCTTTCTTCAGAAGCATGTTGGAAATGACCTAACCTCCTCTTGGGGTCTCCACATCCCAGCTAGTGCTGTATTTCTCAGCCCTACAGCAGGCAAACAGGGGTTCCCCCTTCTCCTTCCTGCCTACCAGGCTCTTCCTTTCACTTAAAAGTTTGTCTGAAAGCACATCTGGACATCTCTAAAGTCTCTATTAGCATGTTATAGATAGTGAGATAGTGTATACACACATACAACATATACGTGCATATATGTGGGTGGATTTATTCTGAGACAGGCTATGTTCTAGGCTCACTAGACATTTCTAGTCTATGTCTAGTTTCCTGGTTTGATTCTTTCCCCCCAAACCTCACAATTTCCTCAAATCTCATGAAGTGAGGCACTTAGCACAGTTTAGGTTTACTTTCTATAATACCCCAAATCTACTCACTCTTTAGCTTGTTCAATATACTTGGGTAACTGTGAAAGGAGACTGCTTGATTGTTTCCCAACTGCGCAGACACAAATAATCCCACAGAAATTATATTAGTTACCATACTGTTTGGCCAATAGCGTAAAGGTATTTCTAGCTAGCTCTGACATCTTAAACGAACCCATTTCTATTAATCTATGTACCACCATGAGGCTGTGGCTAACTGGTAAGGTTCCAGTTGGCAAGACTTTATCCTTTGGAAGCTACGTGGCATCTCTTTGACTCTGCCTACTTTCTGTATCTCTGTTGGAAATTTCCACCTGGCTTTGCTCTGCCAAGTCATTGGTCAAAACACCTTTGTTCATTATCCAATAAAAACAACACACATGCAGAAGGACATCCTGTAACATGAGGGACCGGCTTGTTGGTGTATCTGTCCCACCCGGCACCCCACAACCGGCATACCCAAAAAAAATCAGAGGACTCCATATTATTATAAAACTGATTGACCCATTAGCTCAGGCTTCTTGTTAACTCTTGTAGTTTATATTAACCCATTATTCTGATCTATGTTAGTCATATGGCTTGGAACCTTTTTCAGCTATCAGCTCACATGTTGCTTCTTTGGTGCTCTGGGCAGGAGTAGCGGAGGGAGCTTCCTGCTTCCCAGAATATTCCTGTTCTCATCACCCCGCCTCTACTTCCTGTCTGGTTGACCCACCTATACTTCCTGCCTGGCCAATCGGTGTTTATTTAAAACATGATTCACAGAATACAGACAATTCTCCCGCACCAACATCCCACATCATCTCCCTTTTCTGTTAAATAAAAAGAAAGGTTTTAGCTTTAACATGGTAAAATTACATATACAAAACAGTTATCAAGCAAGAATTACAGTTAACAATATTTAGTCTATTTACATTTAGCAAATTCAAGAAAATACTCTATAATCAAGCCTATTTTGTGAGTCTAAAGTTTTATACTTGATTTATCTTTTATCATAACTAAGGAAATCTGTAACTATATGTCTTTAGCTTTTCAAAGACCCCAGAAGGATATAATATTACCTACGTAAACAGGAAGTGCCTTGTAAGCAACTTCCAAAGTTTTAGAATTGATAGAGACATCTCACTGCCTGGACAGTCACCCAAAGTTCATCTGTACCATTGGGGTATCCATCTTCAGTCTATAGGCCCATAGTATCCAGCAGACTTTTCCATAAAGCAGAAAATTTTAAGGTCTGTTTAACAGTCACTTTCTTTTGTATTCTACAGAATGTCTGGCAGACTCTTTTATAAAGCAGGAACCCTGAAGGAACTGTCTCACTTTCTTTAGACAAGTTAGCCAATCATTTTCTGTGGGTCCTGCATGTCCAGTTCACACAGCATACCAGTGTATTTCTTGTCCAAATGACTAGCCTTGCCACATTGAAGGCAAGTTCCATTACAAGTTTCTTCAATGCTCATTAACTTCTCTGTAGTAATTGGTGATGCCAGAAGCAGACATGTCTCACTGTCAAGAAAAATCTAAGTTCTTAAAAAATTTTAAGTGTCATATTCCACAGGTCTTTGAAGTGTTGAAGATCTATCTAACTGAAATATATCTCTATATATCTAGAAAAACCTAACTAATGTGACTGTAAGTTTGACTATTATAAATGACTATCTATTAATCTGTAATTTTTAATTATACATTACATTTTTGAATGAGCTGTACAAACACAATACCTTAAACAAGAGCAGATATACATATACCCAGTGTAACAAAATCAGCTTTAAATTTGTGTCAATAGACCAAGATCCACACCAGTGCAAAGTATTCATCTCTATATATCATATCCCCCTTACATGAAAACAAACATTTATAAACAATTATTTTGGGAATTTGGGCATAGTTTTATCCAAATTGCTTTCTGCTGTTTGTTGGGTGAAGTATTTAGGGTTTATAAAGACCTTTTGGGGGAGGGGTCTTGTTCCACTGAACCACATTAGCCTGATAGAAATCCACAGCTTCTCATCATCTGTGTAAACAAAAGCAGAACCCCTTTTCCAAAGCAACATATCCTTAGACCCAAATTTTGAAGTCAAGATACCTTTATGTTGGTTTAACTTAGCAACCTCCAGAAACAAATGTATTTCTGTAATCAAAAATTTGAAGAAAATTCAATAATATCACAATCCAGAGTCTCCATGTATTTTATCTTTATGTGTCTTATTTTTTTACTCTATTACTTTTTAGTATTTATTTTATTGTCTTTACTCCTTTAATCTATGACTGTACCTTTTTTTCTTTCTATACTCTTTTTCCTCTCTCTCCTAAGCCTACATACATTTTTTTAATACACAGTGTGACCCATTCAGAGGTTTATTTTTGTCTGATTCTGTCTCTAATCTGTTTCTATTGTGTATCTGTAATTATTTTCTGACCAAGAGTGGTCTTCTTCTTTCCTTTCCTTTCCTTTCCTTTCCTTTCCTTTCCTTTCCTTTCCTTTCCTTTCCTTTCCTTTCCTTTCCTTTCCTTTCTCTCTTTCTCTCTTTCTCTCTTTCTCTCTTTCTCTCTTTCTCTCTTTCTCTCTTTCTCTCTTTCTCTCTTTCTCTCTTTCTTTCTTTCTTTCTTTCTTTCTTTCTTTCTTTCTTTTATTTATTTTTTTGAGACAAGGTTTCTCTATAGCTTTGGTGCCTGTCCTGGAACTAGCTCCTATATACCAGGCTGGCCTTGAACTCACAGAAATCTGCCTGCTTCTGCCTCCCCAGTACTGGGATTAAAGGCATGTGCCACTATCGCCTGGCCCAATAGTGCTTCTTAAAATGCTAAACAGTATGGCTAGGACTAAGACTGCTTTGCCTTTTGGCCCTGTCCAGTCCAACATGGCGGAGGTATGTTCACTGGCAGCTCTGTGAGCCATGCTCATTACCCCAGCTCCAGGGATGCAGCAGGTCTATGTCACCATTAGGCAACTAGTAGCATGCTGTTTACAAATCCCATTTAAGTGTAGGGCCTCCCGAAAGAGCCAGAGTTTTATGCTACCAGCATGAACCAGGAAGCCAACTCTTAAAGAAGCCCTTCCTTTTTTTGCTGTTGATGCTGAGTCAGGAAGCCTTCTTTTAAAGGATTCACGTCTCTTCTGGCCTCTAGCAAATAGAGCACACCCTAGAAAATGCTGCTACCAAGAAACTGTGCTTAACTTTGTTCTTTGGTGTCTAGAATTTCTTCCCAAGCTCTCTTAGGTTTTATGTGGATGTAGTTGCCCCACGTTGGGCACCATTTTGTAAAAGGAGACTGCTTGCTCAGTTCCCAACAGCTCAGACCCAAGTAATCACACAGAAACTATGCTAGTTACAATACTATTTGGCCAATAGCTTAAGTGTATTTCTAGCTAGCTCTGACATCTTAAAGGAACCCATTTCTATTAATCTGTGTATCACCACAAGGCTGTGGCCTATTGATAGGGTTCTAGATGGCATGTCCTTTTCCTTCAGCAGCTCCATGGCATCTCTTTAACTCCTACTTTCTCTCTTTATCTCTGTTGGGATTTTCCACCTGGCTTTGCTCTGCCAAGCCATTGGTCAAAACACCTTTATTTATTATCCAATAAAAACAACACATATGCAGAAGGACCTCCCACATCAGGTAACAGCTGGTCTGAGGAAGGAAAACAGAATGGCATCAGGCAGGGGCTGCATTTCTATTTTGCTTTGTGCCCTGGGCAAGTCATGTGTCTTTTTCGAAGCTTTCTCCTCATCTGTGAATGGGGAGCAAGAGCCAAGCCGTCTAGATACCTTTTGTTGTCTGTCTCCCTTGGGTCTTGGAGAAGAGATAGGACCTGTCAGTCTTAGAGGGCTAGCAGATATGTTGATGCTTTTGGTATATTCAGCCTTTCTGCTTAACATGTGTACAGCTCTGGGATGGGCTATCTTCAGTTCGAAGCCAGAGAAGGAATTTGTATTAGACAAGACCTTTCCTAACTCAATTTTATCCAGCAGACAAGCGTTTGTCTCTTTGGCTCAGAGGTAATTCATCCATGATTGGTCATATTGTCTTGTGATAATTGTCGAGGCTGAAGGGAGTAAGTTCTTGAGGGCTAGTGACTTGGTGACATGCACGATAGCCCCTTGGTGAAACATTATCCACTGAGCCCCAGCACTCAGAAGCCTGCTTTCTAGTACAGTCAGTGAATGGTGGCTCATCTGATAAGCAAGCTCCTCTCTCAGAATCATCTGGAAACAACATGATTTTGATTGCTGTGTTTAAACAGATACAGCTACTTCTAAGTGGGTGCCTGGCTCCTCTGACTTTCGGTGATAAAGTTGTAGCTGGACAGAGCCCAGAGGCTGAATGCAGCCAACTATTCTGTGTACTGTCAGCCAGGGACTCAAGTACAGATTGCAAAGAAGGTAAATATTGAAGTAAATATTGAAGACATCCGAGACTCGAAACTGTTTGCAAATGTGCCTGCCGAAATGTGTGATACAGCTAAGCACCAAGAACAACTGAACTGAAAAGGAAGGACTATAGCGTACTTGGTGGTAGAATGCCTACCCAGCGTGAATGAGGACGTGCCCAACAAGATAATGAAACCTGGAAAAGAAATACATTTGATTATTTAAAGGACTGTAGGAAAGAAGATTTGATCAGGTAGATGGCGGCAGTAGAAAATAAAATCGTCTAGATCCATTCCACAAACACGCTTTTGTTATCTCCATGTGCTGCTATGTTGACCTTGGTATCCAGTGGACAAGCCAGTCCTGGCCCATTATCCTGTGACATGCAACTTGCAGAGAATAACCTAAAGTGTAGAAGGGAAAATCAAAGCACGCTTTAAAAATTAAAAAAAAGCCCCCAAAATACATTGAAAAAGAAATAAGCTAATGGGAAAGGAAACATCCACAGAGAATCGGGTGAGAGTTGGTCCGTGGCCTCACCAGCCTGTGCAAGGTGTCCCCAGTGCCGCATTCACCTGCTGACTTTCCTCAAATGTCACTGTGAGTGAGGACCAGATGTGTGCTTTAGATGCGAACAAGGTGCCGTGGATTTGTGAGTTTGGTTTTGTTCCTGAATGCTGTCCCAGAGAATATCATGCACCACCTGTGGCTTTATCATTGCCAGTCGATAGGAACAACAGTGTATGTACTAATATCTTCATTGTCCCCTCCGGGATGTGGCAGGTTTGGCAGCATAGCTCCTAGAGGTGACTAAGCCTATGGAGAGTTAGTAGCCCCTATGGAATACAGGGACACCATTCTTTGGGCCTTCTCTGTGCTGCCATCTCTCCAGCTGCTCTGATTGGGGTCACATTTCTTTCTGGTGTGTCGAAATGAGAGTAAGAAAGTGCAGTTTGGCAGGATTTCCACCGAATAATGCCAAACTTCCCAAGTTAGACCAGGAGTTTAGAAGAAGTTTCCAGTCAGTGGGAAACAGACAAATGGCTGTTCTTCTAATACTGAGATGTAGAGATGGCTGCTTATCCCTGGCTCCATTATGGTCAGCTACCCTGCTCAGTGAAAAGGGTAAACGTCCCTGTTCTGGGCATTATTGCACCTGTATTTTATAAGCGACGGGAATATTTTCCCCTGAGCATTTAAGGGTTGTGGCAGGCTGAAGACATTTTTGTTTAGCTAAAGTTACCTGTATAGTAGGAGGCCGCTTGTTTGTTCTTAGCTGCTCAGCCCTGAAATAATCACACAGAAACCATAGTATCTGCAATACTGTTTGGCCAATAGCTTAAGTGTATTTCTGGCTAATTCTTATATCCTAAACTAGCCCATCTCCATTAATCTGTGTATCGTCATGTGGCTGTGGCTTACCAGGTAAATTTCCGACCTGAGCGTCTGTCTCCAGCAGGGCTACATAGCGTCTTACTGACTCCACCTTCTTTCTCCCAGCATTCAGTTTAGTTTTCCCTGCCTAGCTAAGTTCTGCCTTGCTATCGGCCAAAGCAATTTCTTTATTCATTACCCAATAAAAGCAACATAGAGCCAGAAGGACATCCCACACCAGTTACTCCTGTTTTTGTTTGTTTCTTTAGGCTAATGCTTTTGCTTTTGGAACTAAACTAAAGTTTTAAAATAACCACGTAGCACACATAGAGTTTTACTCCATAATCACTATATTATGTGAGATGAACAGAAGTATGTTTCTATACCATTTCCTCATTTTCCCCAGAAGTATGGGTCTTTATAGCAGAATATGGGGGAGATAGACAGAATGGACTATCTATGTGGACTTCTGTTACAAAAGCAATCACTGGTTTTAAAAAAATTGGAAACAGTCTCTGCTACATAGGAAGTTCAAGGGAAGTCTACGCTGCAGGAGACCTACTTTCAAACAAATAAGCAAAACAGAAGCAGGATACGCTCTAGTCTTATTTCTGTTGCTGTGATAAAATGCCCCAGCAGAGAGTAAGTCAAGCCAGGAATGATTTGTTTTGCTGCACTATTCCAGGTTACAGTCCATCATGGCAGGGACGTCAAAGGATCCAGGGCCTGAGACAGCTAGTTAGTGATGTCACTTGGGCAATTGGGAACAGTACAATGGATCTCTGCATGTTTGCTTGATTGTACAGCTCAGAGCCCAGCCTATGAAATGCCACCCTGAATGTGGGAAGAGCATGTGGGACACTTTCCCCTCCCCAGGAAGGGAAGAAGTAGGTGCAATGCAACCTACAATGTTGGGGGTTATTTTGCTCCGTTATTTTAGATGGGAACAAGGAAGTGAACTGGCTCACGTGCTGACAAATGGTCAGAGAAACCCTGTGCTCCCCAGGTTACTGAGTGTGGGTGGAATTAAACCCACCCCGTTCTCAAGACAGCAAGCTGCCGGCAATGGGCAGAAGTTCTGTGAGCCCCAGGTAATGAGCTCCATGTCATTTTCTTTGTCAGATCTCCCAGCTGATGACAGAGACCGGCCGAGAGGGACTGACAGAATCTGCGCTGAACCGCTACAATGCAGACAAGCCTGCAGCCAGCAGCGTCCCTGCCTCCCAGGGCTCCTGTGTGGCCAGTGAGACTTCTACAGGTACCTCAGTGGCGGCTTCCTTCTTCGCACGGTAAGAGATGCTCAGATCTTTGGTTCTTTTGGATACACCCAGCTGGTGAACCTCCTGTGTGGACCAGACCAGCTGGAAGCAGTAGAGGGCATTTAGGACTGCTGACATTGTGAGCCAGACAATTCTGTACTGAGAGAGCTGTCCTGTGCATTACAGTGTACTCCACAGCATTTTCGGCCTCTGTCTGCTACAAGCAGTGTACCTGTCTCCTTCCTATGTTTTGGAATAGTCGGATGTGCCCTGGGTTGAGAACCACTATTGTCAGAATGTGTGGCTCTAAAGAAGGTCTTCCTTGGGGTATGGATGCCATAGATGACTCCAGACTGTGGCTAGTGACTCCAGACTAAATTGCTCATGACCCTGCCAAGAAGAGACTATGACAGAGATGGCAAGTGTATTCCTTCTTGACACACTAGCTGCATATATAACTAATCAAACCTTGGGCATATAGCTGATCTTAGGGAGTTTAAAGCCATGAGAACCAAAATTGAAAGGTATTTCAACTATGTTGTCTGCCTAATTTTAGCAGCAAGGCCAAGATGGAACTGGAGACGAAGGACAGCTGAGGGGCAGCAGGGCTGTCTAATTCAATCTCATGGTTTTATGAAGGAGGAAACTGAGGACCAGGAAGGTTTGTCTGAGTTAATTCAGAGCAGAGACAGAAATAGCACATGGTCGGTACCTCTGCCCCGCTCTTCACAACTCACTCTTTACTTGATACTTGGAGCTATACCTTAGAAAAATTTCTGTCTCGGATTCTCAGACTCTGGAGTAAATAGGATCTAGAATAAATAGCATTGGGTATGAAGTCTGAGGGTTTGTGTGGCTCAGTTTCCACATCTATAAAACGGGGGTAATGTCTAGTTTGAAGATTAAAATTAGATGATGTTAAATTATGAAGAATATTGCAAGAGTTTAATTTCATGTGGGTCTGGCCAGTATACCATGGGGCTTTTCTTACCCAGAGGCGCAGTGGCATGCAGGCCACAAATATAAGGGAGGGGCTCTGACTGAGGAAGGGGCAAGTTAGAGGAGGACAAGAGGGCCAATGTCCTGGATAAGATACCATTCATACGAGGTGGCAGGGAGGGCTTGTTGGAGGGCCAACTTTGAGGACCCCTTTGTGTCAAGTTGCCCTGTTTATTCTCCTCTGAATGTTTGGACTGGCTTGGATATGGGGAAAATGACAGAACACACATGTATGCTGGTCATGTTAGCTCATCTGTATGTGAACCTCAAAGATGTCTGGACCACTAGCAGGGAACCCAAGCTCACTGGGGTGTCCCATCCCTGCCATGCAGAGTAGGAATGCAGAGATGTAAGAGTTTAGGAGGACATGTTACAAGCCCGGATGATCCTGAGACCTGAGAAACCTATCAGAGTGTAGCCACAGGCGGCTGAACGTTGGCTAAATAGTGAGAAGTTACTGCGGGGCAGAAATCTTTGGGTCACCGTGTAAAAGGCCATTTTGATGGCTCTGTGAAGTACCCTTGTGTGTGAGCAATGGCTGAGTAATACCTAAGAACAGGAGGGAACCATCTCCCGGTTCTCTGGGGATGAAGGAGAAATTGCTGACCATTCATATCCCTTAGAGAGTGAGGTCCCTGTTTGGGAGGTGGGGATGAAAGTTGTACTGAGTGGCTGCCTGGTCTCCATGCTGGACAGAGCGAGCCTTCCTTCAGTGTTCTGTTGACCTCTCACCTCCTAACAGGATACTCTTTGAGTATGAAAATTCAGTGTTTCAGAGGATTCACACAAAACTGCCAGACTCAGAAAACAACACCGAAAAAGTTTTGACTGGGAAGACATAAGGGGCTGGGGCTCCAGGTGGGCTCTGTTTAGGGAGAACAGGTCCCGGGCACCTAAGATGGATGGGGGTGGTAATAATGGAAGGAGGCGCTGCAGGTGATGCCAGCAGTGAGCAAGAATGCCAAAAGCTGTCTCCTCGGAATGCAGAAATTTCAGGCCTGGGCTTTCAAAGCGGCGAGGAAGATCCAAGGAGTTGCCTCTCCCTGAGTATTTACTCTTCACTCTATTTATTATGATGTACTATGTATGTATGTATGTATGTATGTATGTATGTATGAATGTGTGTGTGTGTGTCTGCCTGTCTGTGTGCATGCATTGCTTATCTATCTATCTATCTATCTATCTATCTATCTATCTATCTATCTATCTATCTATCTATGTCTCTATGTCTCTATCTTCGTGTGTGCATACAGATGCATGTACATATAGATCATAGGATAACTTGTGGGAGTTGGTTCATTTCTTCCACGATACTGGTTCAGGGATTGAACTCAGAACATTAGGCTTGGTGGCAAAGCACCTTAAGTGCCAAGTCCTCCTTCTGGCCCCTTTGTATTTTCTTTGTCGTGAACACTGATAGTACTGGTATGAGCTCGTCTTCGAAGTATACAGCAGGACAGAGTTCCACACAAAAGCACATGCACATATTTTTCCCTCATCTCTCCCCTTGCCTTGGTTTGTCACTGGGCTTTTTGTAAATTAGGTGTCGTGTGAATAACCTGCCTGTCATTATCAGATACCTACAGCAAAATAGAGAAGACCCATCCAGGATCTGCAGTGCCAGGAGATGGAACCAGGGCTCCATCACTTCTTTGGATCCCCAGAGATCCACGAAAAAGGATTCAGACATTTCTGTATCAAGTCCACAGTAACTCAAGGTCCATTGTCTTAGTCTGCTCTTGTTCCTGTAACACAATGTTCAAGATGGTGAGATTTGTGAAGAACCAGAGATTATCTCTTTCTGTTCTAGAGACTGGGGAGTCCAAGATCAGGGTACCAGTACCTGTGTAAGGACTGCTCTCTGTTTCCAGAATGACATCTTGTGGCTCTGTCTTCGTGAGGTGGAAGGTAGAAGTGCAAGAGAGACAAAGTTTCTTCTGAGCTGCCATGGTTTAGTGGCCTTCTAAAGGCCCAGCCTCATACGACCAGGGCAGTGGGGATGCAGTTCCAAAATAAGCTTCAGAGGGGACACATTCAAATCATTGCATTTGTTGAGTCTAAGAATAAAAGAATCTCCTTCTTTAGATAATAAACATCTTGGGAGTTGTATGTACTTCATAATTTCAGTCCACAGTTCTTGGGGAGGAAAGAAACTTTAAAAATAATAACAGCCCAGGCTATGAGTATAGCTTGATGGAGAGGGTGTTTGCTTAGCATGTGTGAAACCCTGAACTGGACTGTCAACACTGCATAGATTAGACATGGGGGTACATTTACCTTAAATCTCAGCCCTTAGTTTAAACGTTTAAGGTCATCCTTGGATACATAGTGAGTTAGAGGAAGCCAGCCACTTTGTCTCAAAGAAAAAGGACTAAAAGTGATAATGGTAGATCTAAAGAAGAAATTGGCACATCTACCCTCAAATTGGTCAGTCATGTGTGTGCATTGAGCACTAAGGCCGTTTCAAATGTGCGCATCCGTTAGCATCCATTTTACATCGCTGAGAAGAAATGATGAGATAGGAGGAATGGTTAGATTTCCCCATGTGTTGGTTGACTGCTCACTAATTATGTCCTTTGCTTTCTATCATTTAAAGTACACAGAACCCAATGGAGGGGAACCCTGTCATTGGGGGTTGAGACAATGGAAATTTCACTGTTATTCGAAAAACAATGAGTAGATCCTGTATCATGCGTGGAATTGCCTCAAACCTTGGAAAAGAAAATGAATCTTTCAGATGACCTCATATCTTCACATTGAGTTTTCATTCCTAAATAACCTGAAAAACCATAAACAACCGTGGTTTTTTTCCCCGTGTGTCTCTGTCTGTCTCCTTCTTTCTGTGTCTTAAACTTAATAGCTCCATTTGGAGATCTGGTCACACTACTTTTTTTTCTGTTGATTAAAAATATGTCTGTCCTGGGTTAAAATGTTCTGGATAAACTCTAGTGTTCAATATAGTGTTGCTCTCTGTGATGGATAATCCTGATTAGCAACTTGATTGGATTGTGCAGTGAATAGGAGATCAGTAAAATCCACCCCTGGACATGTCTGGGAAGAATTCCCAGAGACAGGAGGATCACGAAGGTTCTGCTGTCATGGATGAATCCATCAAGCCCTCAGTGTATTCATAAATAATATGATGATGTCATATGGGGGAAGGGTAGGAGTTGAAACTTCGTTGGAAGAAGTTGACACTGTGAACATGTCCTTGTAGGCTGCATGCCATCTGGGCTCCTTCCTATATTTCCTCCTCTCTCTACTTCCTGTCTCCCAGTAATTGAAGATCAGCCACACACTGCCACTGCCATGTTCTATCAAGAGTATAGGGTAAAGTCTCCATGGATTGAGCCCTCTGAAATGTGAACTAAGATAAAC
The DNA here is from genome assembly GCF_982192425.1 of Myodes glareolus. Taxonomy (NCBI): domain Eukaryota; kingdom Metazoa; phylum Chordata; class Mammalia; order Rodentia; family Cricetidae; genus Myodes; species Myodes glareolus. The sequence continues at coordinate 16,643,909 of NC_142030.1, read as the reverse complement.
CTTGCCTCCCTTGAATAGTTTATGGCAAGGATTTTGGTCATAATGATGACAAGTGACCAACACATCTTATGTTCATTGTGTAGGATCCATGTACTCTGCCTTCTCACCTGCCATACTGTCCTGTCCTTTCATAAAGTCACTGTCACACCATGGTAGTCCTTTCATCAGCCTCCCCCAGGGGCAGATCTTAGTGCACGTACACACACACACACACACACACACACACACACACACACACACACACTACTTCTCTCACCTTCTGTCTTTGGTCCAAACTTGTTCTTTTTCTAGGGATGTTGCTATGCTGGCATCCATCAAATCCTCCCTGCCATTCCTTCCATCTTTGTCTTTAAGTGGCTCTTCTACCGCCTGACAGTTTTCTCCAAGTTTCTCAAACATGTCCCCGACTATTATAAGACTGGTTTGAATAGTAGCTCCTGAGGCTGGAGATTGCCATTGTACTAAAACCAGGTCAAGGGTTAGCTGATTTTAGGGACTGACTCTTGATGCCGAGCGCTGCTGTGAGGACCATGTTTCCTCTCTGGTCAGCCCGCAGTAGACTAGTCTTAGTACCACATACGCACACGTGGCTGTAGTTATGACTGTCCCCATTCTTATTGCTATTACATCTACTGACCTGCTGATAACCAAATCAAAACAGTTCCTGGTTTGCACTGACTACAGCAAAGGCTTCGCATGTGTAATCTTAGATAGAGGAGGTTTCCTTTCATCCCTGGCTACTGTACATTTACTAGTGGTGCTTGATCGTGTGCTCTGAGCTTATTAAGTCCAAGAGGGATGAGGAGGATCATGGGACTGCCCATAGTTGATGCCCTTGTCCTCTGTCAAATACAGTTCCCTGCAGGGATGCTTGCAAAAACACATCAACAACCATTACTGGGAAAAGCCACCTGAACACCTCAATTGGTCTCGGGAGATGCAGGAGGAGAAAAATGGAGCCAAGATTCGTCTCTTGCTGACTTAGGTAGTAGAGCCAGGACTTCATTTCTGCCTCTGACTTTACTGACTGGAGCAGCTAAATTTCAGGATTGTGTTCATTATTAGAATTACACCTCAACAGATTAAAAAAAAAACACCAAGAACCCAAAAACACATAAACAAGAGCTGTGTCAGAACTTTTAAGATATCATATTGGAGAAATTCTCTGTTATTATTCTTTCCAGTTTCTCATGTTTCCATATGAGCGCATGGTATTAACCCCGCCTCCTCACTCTTGAAGCTCTCACTCAGATGGACTTTCCTCTGCCCCTCTTCCGTCACCACCGCTCGTCTTTCCTCCATTCTAACCCTGCCTAGTCCACAGCTTCCTAGGGAAGCGGGGCCACTGTGGCACTTCCTATGGGACACTGGTAAGGGCTGATGTGCAATTGTGTCACTGGTCCTGGCCCAGGACACCCAACTGTGAATGAACCTTACATGGGGTGAGGCCAAAGCACCACCGGCTCGTGGAGAGGCTCCTGCAGGGCTCCAGAGGGGGCATCTTTTCCCTAACCCCTTGCAGGAGTGGCCTGGGTTCCAGATGCTCCAACCTTTCCTGTCCCCTTCCTTCGCAGCTAAGCCGAACTAGGCAAGAATCTTGGAAGGCCAAACTATCGACCTCAGGATCTCTGGCTTATGTATTCCTGGCAGGCTTAGCTTTAGTCTTCTTAGAAAGGGTTCTGAGCACTTCTTGGAAAAGAAAGAACTGTGCTCATGCATATGGATGAGGTGAACTCTTAGGAACTATAGTTGTAGAAATGGAGTTTCTCTCAGACTCACCTCAGTGGCCTTGTGAAAGGAAGACAATAAGAAGTCGCTGAGTGAGTAGCTGGTGCCTTTGGGTTTCCGGGGCCCCAGGAAACAGGATCAGGTGTAGGTTGCATGAAGAAATAACTCATGATTGCCCGAGACATGGCAAAAGCAATTCAAACAAGTTGCTGCATTTAGTGCCTACACTGTGAAGCCCTGTGTTAAAAGGAATCTGAAGGGCTGGGAGTTTGGATCAGCGATTAAGAGCACTCGTGGCTCTATTAGAGAACCTGGCTTTGAGTCTCAGCACAATTGTCTGCGACTCCAGGCTCAGGGGATCTAATGCCCTAATGTGTCATCCCAAATATCCATCTAGACAGTTTGTATTGACTTGGGCAGAGCAGAGCAGAAGGGGTACCTGTTTGACACACACCAGTGTGAGACCCTGCACCCTTGAGTGCCTCCCTAACCAGCTCCTGCTATGGCGAGCATGCACCGTGTGCTTTTCCACCTAAACAGCAATTATGTTTAACTGCCATTTGTTGAGGTATTGGCCATTCTCTCACAACATCTAGGGACCATTTGAAACAAACCCTGGGCATCATGCGTTGGTGTGAATGTTTGAGGACAAAGTGTCAGTGAACCCATAGCATCCGAGGGATCCCTGTTAATTGCCTTCTGCATCTGAGTCTCTAGTTTTGATTGTCTTCTTACTGGTGTTGGTGATAGACTAGGAAGGACACTGAAGAACGCAAATGGGAAGATGGTTCAACTCAGGGCTTAACCTCAAGCCCCAAACTAGACAGCTAACTTGACCTCTCCGATCTTTGATTTTCTAATTTTTCTGTCTGCTTCACAGTGTCATGGTGAAGACAGCAGGTGATCATCTGAGTCTTTGAGATGGTATTAACACAGAACCTGCCACAGCAGGATAGATCTCTGTCCTGGGTGAAAAACTCAGTGAACCCTCCCTGTAGACACTCACATGGTACTTGCCTTTATCTGGTCTTTGTAGTCCTGCCTGATAGCTACCCAAGTCTCTAGAGTCATTGCAAAGATCTAGCTTCATGCCTCAAGGAGGAAGCCACCTATACAGGGGGTGCAGACCAACAGCTCTTAAAACTCATAGGGAGTCAGAACTCTTTGGTAATGAGATCTCCAAAGACTGGTGGAAAAAAGCCCACCCTTGAGGCCATGTTCAGTCAGTCTATTTTATAATTCTAAATTTTGAAGGTTTGTTTGTTTGTTTGATCTGTTGATTGAGTCAGGGTCTTACTTTGGAGATCAGGTTGACTTTGAACTTACTGTGCAGTTCAGGCTGGTGTTGAACTTAGGATCCTCCTTCCTCTAATTCCCAAGTGAAGCAAGCATCCATCACCATGTCTGGCTTTGAAGGTATTTCACTTCTTTATGTGCCTCTTTTCCACTTTCCCAGCACTGGGATTACAATTGAGTACCACTGTTCCTGGCTTTTACTTGTGTAGATTCTGAGTGATAGAAACTAGATCCCCATCTTGGAAGCAAGGCCGGTACTTTACTGATTGAACTGTGTCCCCAGCCCCCAGCTCTTGATTTTATAGTCCAGACAAGTTGATCTCTAATACAGGCAAGTAGAAGGAAAGGAAGAACAACAAAGAATTCTGTCACCAGGTAGAAATAGGAGGAGAGGATCAAAAGTTCAAGGCCAATCTTAGCTACATTTCAAGTTCAAGGCCAGACTGGGCTGCATGACTGTGGAAGAAAAGAATTCTGTTATCCTAGAGCTCAGTGGTGAGTCATGCCACAAACGCCACAAGTCAAAACTGTCATGACATTGACCTTGTAAACCAACCAAAGCGTTAAATTAAATCAAAGTGAAAGATGGAAGATGCTCTTTTGCTTAGGATTTGAATTTAGGGGTGACGTACAGTATGCTGAAAAGGAGTGGAAGCAACGGTCAAGTAGAGAGGAGCGGAAGGGGGGGCGAGGAGGAGGATGCACCTCTACTACCGCCCTGCTGCAGTATGCTTACAACTGGTTTCCTCTCGTCAGTGTTTACCTGTGTGGAAATCACGGTGGCTTGCCTGGTCCTTGGTGTTCCCAAGTTCCATGCACCATGCTCATCGCCACATTTTTAGTTTCAAAAGTGCCCCTGAGTTGGCTCTGCTAGTGTACCATCACAGACGTGAAAATGAAAGCACAGAACGATGAGGTAAATAGTCGAAGGTCACACAGCTGGTGTGTAGGGTCTAGATCCAGAGCGGGGAACCGGAATGTCAACTCCAAAAGGCAGAGACAGTTGTCTCTGTTTATGGCTGAAGCCCTGTAGTAAAATGAGCTCCCAAGAAATGTTTGATGAATGAATCTTTGACTGCTCTCTGCCACCATGATGTTCTGCCTCCAAAGACAAAGTTCATTGAGATGGGTGGATGATTCAGTGTAAAAATGGCAACCTCAGCATAAAGAGTGGATGCCGGAGCTGGGGCGGGGGCTCCCTTTGTAAAGCACTTGCTGTGCAAACAAAAGGAACTGAGTTTAAATCCCTGGGGCCTAAAAAGCTGGGCACGGTGGTGTGTACTTACCCCAGTGTTAGGAAGAATGGCAGGGAGATCCCAGGGGCTTGCTGGCCAGCGTGTCTAGCTGCAATCACAAGTTCCAGGTTTTAGGGAGGCCTTGTCTCTAAAATAAGGTGAAGATGAGATCCAGGGTCAACATCTTGATGTCAGTCTTTGGCTTCTGTACAACACACATTCACACAAATACACACACACACACACACACACACACACAGAGAGAGAGAGAGAGAGAGAGAGAGAAAGAGGGAGAGAGCGAATTATACAGAAGCACACACATATACATGTAAGCACAATAATAATAATAATTAATAATAATAACAATAGTAAATGCCAAGCTCACTTCAGAATCTGAGTGTGTGTATGTGTGTATGTGTATGCGTGCAGGGGGACATGTGGTCTTGTGATCAATAGATCTTTATTCTTTTATTAGTTAGTAAAATAATATTTTTTTATTTTTTATTGTTTTTTTTTCTAGACAAGGTTTTGGCTTTGTAGATCAGGCTGACCTTGAACTTGCTGGGATCTGCCTGTCTCTGCCTCCTGAGTGCTGGGATTAAAGGCATGTGCCACCAGTGCCTGGTGTAAAATAATACTTTCTATGCTGCAGAGCAAAAGCTAGAGATTTTTGGAGGCCTTCCATCGTCTCCCTATATCCTCTGTCCCATTCTCCTCCCCATGGCTCCCCTTTCTGGTAAAGCACCCATGGGACCCTCCTCCTAAGCTTTGTTCTTTCATTTCCGGCTGTCCTTTCCCTATGTCTGCTTGGTGCAGCTCTCCCAGCCTTGAATCTCTATGCAAATGCCGCTTTCTGGACAAAGCCTTCCCAGGCCTTCCAGTTGCCCCACCCTGCATCAATACTCCCAACAAAGCTGCTAGGAAAGGATTTGTTAATAAAAAATCATTTGAATCTTGGGAGTCTCCAGGTTGTCCTCTGTTGAAGTGCTTAGAAGTCCCCTACACAGGTCAGGCTGTGTGTTTAAGAGATGAACGGTTTCTTTTGCTCTAGGGTGCTTTGGGGGAATTGCATCCTCTCCCAGTATGAAAAAGTCATTGCCAGGAACCTGAATACCTTACGCAGCTCAGTTACCTAACTGTGTTTCCAAGAGGAGGCATTTAAAGGACCAGAGAGGGGATGCAGCCTGGGACAATAAACCTGAGGAAGGATGTTACAGTGGAGGATGACTTCTCAGTCACCTGAGGAGCACAGCTGATCGGGGCTCTCCTTCTTCTTCCTTCAGTGAGCCTCCCTGCTTACTGTTCCTCGCTCTGATTGATTATTTTAATTCTAAAGCTGTCTTTGTGAGGTATGTAAAGCGTCTGGGGATAAAATCATAGGGAAGACATTAGAGAAACTAAAGATGTATTACACTGTGCAGGGCAGGGTGGAGGCTGAGTGGGCTGATGAATGGCATTGTTGAGGGAAACAGATCCATCCAGGGCGATCTCTGTGCCTTACCCAGGAAGTAGGAAAGGGCACATTAAGGGACATCGGCGTGATGGTTTGATTTGAAAGAGATCACACGGAGTCAGAGAGAGATCTGCTTGGTAGCTTTGCTTCCTCTTCTGGGAAGGCATTTGTATTGTCTGGCTTCCGATTCTTCTAGCTCATGACTCTGGCAAACATTTCCACTACTTCTACTGGAGCTCGTGAGAACAGGAGAATGGTAGCCTGGCGTCCACACCCCCAGGGCTGTGCTCCCGTGGTGACAGACACTCAGAGAACAAATGTCAAAAGAACAAATCACGTGGGCTTGAAAACGTAGGTCTGTCTTGCTTCTCAGAAGAATAGAATGTGTAAAAGAAGCTGTGGGGTGGTGCTTGTAAGATAATTTATCATGGGGCTGGAAGATTAGTGCCATTGATAGAGGTGATTCAGATGGGTAGGCACGTGGGAAAATTCTCATTGTTGGTTTCCACATGGTTCGGCTCAGCAGTGGCTACTTCTGATAATTGCCCATCATTTCCTCTAACCAACGGGAGGGGAAACCGACGGGAAGGGATGGGATGTCATATTGGACCTAGATGCTTTTATCCCCCTGATACCTGACTTGTTTGTTCATGAAGCCCATTAAAATTTGGGGAAGAAGGTTTCATGAGCCTGGAAATAATGGCCTGTCCCATTTTCTTGGCATCTTCTAGAACCAAAGCTTTGTCATTTTAAAGCCCAGTAAAGGGAAGAAAAGGCCTTGTCAGGGACACGGAAGGAACTGTGCCGGGGCCTGCGGTGAAAACAGGGAAAATCAACACAAGGCGAAAATGACGGGATATAAACCATCACTCAGGATCCTATCTCCAATCTTCTAGATACTTCAGAAAAATAAATGTTGTCCATTTTTCTCAAATAAATTTCCATGCTTTATTATAGCTGTCTCTCTGGTACCCAGCCCAAAGTGCCGAGGTAGCATTTGTGAGGAAAACAGACTGCTTCGAAACCTGGTTATACAGAATTTTGGAGTTATTGTCTCGGGTTGAAAGAAGACTTCAGCTGCCCTACCCGTATTCAGAACACCCGGTGTTTAAAGCCCTCATTTCTACCAGTGAGGAGCTCCACGAATCAGGCCGGACACTGGGAAAGGTCTAGATGGAGCCAAGAATTTCCTTATGTCTGAAAGCCTGAACGGGCCGTGTCCAGTCTGGCTGGAGGGTCCTCCTTCCCTCCCTACTGCTTGGCCCTGCCTCAAGCCTCTTTCTCCAAGGCCTTTTAGGAGCTCATGAGAACCTTTGATCCCCCCATGCACACACAGAGGCTTTTTTTCTGCTCATTCTTTTTCATAAAACCTCAGATTTCTCATGGGCTAACACCTGTGACAATGACTGAAGATTTTCACTGACTGCCGCAGCCCTCACATTTAGTATAATCTAGTTTGTGAGGTCGGAGAGTCACAGGGTGGGGAACAACTTGTGAGCAGCTCTCAGACAAGACTGGCAGGGGCCAGTCCACATAGCCCCACTCCCTGCTCCAGCCCTGGAATAACTCGGACACAAGGTCTCCCTGCCTTTTAGACTTCCTAAATAGACTGGCACTCCAATTGTCAGTCCAAGAGATGCTTCTGAGGGAACCCTGTATAAGATCCTGGGAACAGATATCATTCATCCACCCATCGATCCATTCATCCATCGATCCATCGATCCATCGATCCATCCATCCATCCATCCATCCATCCATCCATCCATCCATCAACCCAACTACCCATCCATCCACCTACCCATCCACCCACCTACCCATCCATCCACCCATTGATCCATTCATCCATCGATCCATCGATCCATCGATCCATCCGTCCATCCATCCATCCATCAATCCAACTACCCATCCATCCACCTACCCATCCACCCACCTACCCATCCATCCACCCATCGATCCATTCATCCATCGATCCATCGATCCATCGATCCATCCATCCATCCATCGATCCATCCATCCATCCATCAACCCAAGTACCCATCCATCCACCTACCCATCCACCCACCTACCCATCCATCCATCCATCGATCCATCCATCCATCCATCCATCCATCCATCCATCATTTACCTATCTATCCATCATCCACCAACTGGTAGTCCATATTATACTGCACTAGCCACTTAAGATACTACAATAGAAATAGGACAGCCAATCCCATTACGAAGATCTCAGTCCAACAAGGACAGTTAGAAACAATACATGTGCAGAACAGAGTTCACCAAATCATCTGGTGTTGCCCATATTGGCGACTTCGGGGGTTTAGAAGTGAAAGGTGTGTTCCCAGCACTCACTATTGGTAGAAATTCTCTTCTTCCTTCATTTGCTTACTATCTGATGCCTAAATCCCTTTCCTGAGTGTACCATCCGTGGAGAGAGGTGAATGTCTAGCTCCTTCCATCTTTACACGATCCAGCTTTCGTGAGAAGCCTGAGCTCCTGGCTGCCACAGACAGCATCTCAGGACAGCTGTGGTGGGTGCCACAGACACTGGCAGCGTCTGCCCCTGCTCACGTGAGAGGTCTGCCCTTCACTTCAGAAGCTGTGTCTCTCTGGGCACTGTGGAACGCATCTGTCTCCTGTCTCCATCGTGGTTGCTGTACCCAAGCCTACAGACCTCCCTTCTAGACCCAGCTTCTTTGAAATACACTTTTTTTTGCTCATCCGTGTTCTTACGGTGGGTTCCTTTCTTTGTTTTCCATGTCCACTAAAGACTACCCTCTCACCCGGAAGTTGGGCTACTTCCTTCTTGAGCCTGCAAGGTGACCAGTGCTGGTTCCTTCAAATAACAACATGATTCTGGTCCCTTTGATTGACAACAGTGTCACCAGGAAGGACCATCTCACCTGGGAACATAGATGTCGGAGAGCAGGCTCAAAGAAGTGCCTGGCCTGTCCACTGCCGCCTTTCCTCTGTGGAATGATGGCAGACTTCTGCAGTTGTACCATCTGGCACTCCGTGCTGCAGGACTGGGCGGGACTTAGTGGGAGAGAACTCGCCTACCCTGTGCAAAGCCCTGGGTTCCATCCCCAGCACAGCAAAATACTACTGCTTATTAGTAACGTTGGGCTGCGGCTCTGTGGCAAAGTCCCGGCCTACCTATATAAAGCCTTGTATGTCTACCACTACAAAATAATGACAAGACAATAAAGTCTGCAGGGCTGAGCATTTGAGTGATGGCAGATGCCCTACCCAGGTGCTACATAATACTAACTATATTATGAATCGGTTTCAAGTTTCTGATGAAAACGCCCAACATTTGGTGTGGTTCATCACTCCCCTCATGAGGCCTGCAGAGGTCATTCCTGGCTGTTGAGGTGACACCTGCTGGCCCTCAGGAGGAGTTCGTCCCATACCCACTCTGCTCAGCTGGTCTTCTATGCCCCATTCCTCACAGCCTGGCCTTGGCGCAGCCCAGCCCTCAAGCATTTTGAGTAAGTTGGACCACACATTTCCTTGAGATGCCGCACATTTGGTTTGAGCTTTTATAGTAAAGACAGAGAACATAAGACCAGATTCCATGAATCTTCCTGTCTTTCTACGGCACCGATGGCCAACCGCAGCCTCGGATACCTGTTGTGGATTTACTCCTTTGCATGTTCTCCGTTTCCGTTCAACGCAGGCACGTGAGGGGGTGCTGATTTATGAAGCTCCGCGCTTGAGGGTGGGAGCAGGGAAGCAAAGGGCTCCTCCAGCTGCAGTAAATTTAAGCATCGCTGGTATTTCTTTACACATCTGGAGGGGATCCTGATGAGTGTATTGCTACAGGAGCTCGTAAATTAAAAATAACAAGAGTATTTCCTTTACACCTGGTGCTTCAAAATTACCAGTCGTTAATTCTGTGATGCCCCCCCCCTTCACAAAAGAGGCATTGAGGGTGACAACCTAAACATGGTCTCTGCCCACAGCCCTGAAATTCAAGCAACTCCAGGTCTTTTGACCTTTGCTTAAAAAAAAATACTGCAAGATAAGGAAAGTCTTTACAGGAAGCATAGACTCCAAGAATTTAATCTCCCCCCCTTTCCTCCCTCTCTCCCTCATTCCTCTTTTATGACTCTTTTGTCCCTCTCCAGTGTTTTTGGAGTTTTGTATAACATTTAAGAGCAGTCTAAGAGAAGCAGAAACAGAACCCGGGGAACATCTTCTTCACATTCCATGCTGCCCTGAGCTAGGTTTGCATCCTCCATGTTTGCAGATGCTATGCTCCAGGAGGGCTGGTGGTGGGACTTTGGCTGGCTTCTTTTTCAGCATCTCTGTACCAGGGCTGAGCCTGGGGAACCTCTGTTTCCTCTCCTGCCTAAGGGATTCTCCATGACCCGGGCCAACTGTGCTCTGTTTAGCCTTAGCAGGTGAGACTGAGATGGTCCAAAGGGGGCAGACGCAACTTCACCTGTACTTTTCCATCTTGTCCTTTCAGAACTATATTGACATTTTTACGGGGAAAGACACATAAAGGGGAGGATATGGTTTGGATTTCCAGCAAGCCTTTTAAGCTTGTTATGGTAAAAGCAATGTGATTGAATTTTATTTCCATGCCACTGGTAGGCATTAACTGAGACACACGAGGGTGCATGTTCACACTAAGACTTGCACATGGATGTCGATAGTGGAATAAGTCACAAAAGCCAAAACCTAGAAGACGTGCAAATGTTCACCAATAGATAAGTGAGTAAGTGAAATGTGAGATGTTTTACACAACAGAAGAATCCCCTGCAAATACTCATGCTACATATGAGAATAGGCGTGGGTTTCAGAATAATTACAGTGAGTGAAGAAAGCCAGACTCCACACCAAAACCAGAAGACTTTGCATTACATGACTTTATTTGTTATAGAATTATAAGCAATATAAACTAGTTTAGTGAGACAGAGTACTTCAGCACATGGTAGCCCCCTTCTGTAACCTCAGTGCTGGAGAGAAGCTATAGGTAGGTCGCAGGTACTCCCAACCAGCCAGTCTAGCCAAAATACCAAGCTCTGGGTTCAGTGAGATCCTGTCTCAAAAAATAAGGTCAAATACACACACGTGTAGACACACACACACACACACACACACACACACACACAGGAAAAGTATTTGAGAAGGTGGGGAAGTTGTCTTAGCATGAACAAAGTTTTGGAAAAAATGGTCATTTCCTTAGGAAGGAGAGTGTGACTAGTAAGATCCCAAGGATCAGACTTAAGCCCTCAGATACTACTCCTGTTCCAGCGCCATGCCTGCTTGTCTGCTGGTTGCCATGTTCTCCACTCTGATGGTCCTAGACTCGTCCTCTGACTCTGTGTTAGTATTCAACTATCTGTACTGACCTGTCCTTGGGATTCTGATAGTCTATGTCCTCAGCTGTAGCCGCTAAGGGCATCTTCTGTGTCTTCTGTGCACATTCACTATGTTCCCTTTAAAAGGGCCCTGCCTACCTCCCAGCGCGCGCTCTCCCTCCCCCCCCTTCTGTTGCTGCTCCTGTCCCCAGAGAGGCTGGTCTCCCCCTCCCCTTCCCTTATAAAATCCTCTCCATGTGAACTCTGTTGCACGGTGTCTTTCTCTTGTGCTGCTTTTTCTAAATTACAACGGTAAGCCCCGAAGAAACTTTTTATTCTATAAGTTGCCATGGTCATGGTGTTTTGTTATAGCAGTTGAAAAGTAGCGAAGACAAAGAAACATCTTAGTTATTATAGAAAAGGTCATCTTAAAACATAAATTGTTGTGGGCTCTGGGGCTGCTTAGTGGTTGAGCATGTGCCTAGCATGCCTGAGGCCCTCGGTTCAGTCACCAACACTGGAAAATAACTAAAATAACAAAGGAAGAAAGAAATCATTAAAGAGTTTGAATGGAAAGAACAAAGACCCCTCCTCAAGGTTCTGCAAGAAATATTTATGACTGATTAGAACTTGGTGATTGTACAGACTTGGGGTGTCATGGATGGAGAACCATGCTATCTTATGCTATCTTTAGTCCCCTTAACTGCCATCTTCCTCTTCCCTTGTGTCTGACATCCTTTCAAAGTTAGCAGGCAAAACAAAACAGTAACAATGAACCCTAGAAGGCGTTGACTTTGTGGGCTGCTAGCTTCTACTTCCACCAATCCAGAAGCTGAGAACAGCATCTGAGACCTTTGTCAGAGATTTCCCTGCTTTGCTGTTAACTGCTGTCCTGAAATTCCCAACAATGTGTTTGAAAAAAATCCTTGATTTGTGACTCTTTGTTCTGTAACTTTAAAATCTCATGAGCCAGGTGGTGATGGTTCACACCTTTAATCCCAACACTCAGGTTGCAGAGGTAGGTGGATCTCTGTGATTTCGAGCGAGGCCAGCCTGGTCTACAGAGCGAGTTCTAGGACAGCCAGGACTGTTACACAGAGAAAACTTGTCTCAAAAACAAACAAACAACTTCATGAAATGCTCCACATCAGAGCATGTTCTTTGGGCTGTGTTCTTGGGCTATGGTCTCTCATATTTGGTTTAGGAAAAAACTGTTTTGTTCCCTTAGAGGTTAGAGCTATGTTTTTTGTCCACATCAGGTAGAGGAGTCGGGGAACAGGCAGTTAAACTAACTCCTCAGTCTGGATGACAGAATCTAGGAGGGAGCTGAGCAGCTCATTTGACAGTTGAATAGATTATCCAGTAAATCTTGGGTTTATCTCTTAAGCCCAGGAGAAACAGCACGGGGGAAAAACAAAAAAGCAAACAATATTCCACACCTTAAGATGTAGTATCAACTGTGAATATAAATGTGTAGGCCCAGTTGAATTTACAGGCAACAGGCTAATAGGCTGCCACTGGACAAAGAGAAGAGGATTTGGGAGCAAGTTCCCAGCGGAGTGTTTGCACGATCACAGAGTGACTTGGTGTCTTAGGAAAAGAGTGACTTCTCAGCTAAGTGTGCTAGGACTCCGGTCCAGTATGATGGCAATCCTTGCCTGGTCCCAACATCTTCTATAGTGTCTACAAAATGGCTACAATATCCTGGGCGTTTTTCGCAAGTGATAAATCTCTTGAGGTAAATGCTTGAAGTTGGCTAGAAACAGACAAGAATTGAGAAAGCCCTTGGGCTTGTCATACTCATGCTGAATCCTCTCAGGAGACAGGGTGGTGAGCAGGTTGGTGGAGAATAAACTCTGACATGCCAGGATTCAGGGATGACTGTCAGTATGGCATATGTCTGGCAGTCCCCACAGCACCTGCCATGTTTCATGCCCCAAAGGAGGTAAGACAAGGAGGTGACAATAAAAATCAATGTAGTCACTCCAAAGAAGACAGGTAAAGTCTGGCATTTGCTCAGTGGCTTCCTGTAGAATCCTAAAATGCTGTTCTGGGACAGCAGACTCCAGCCATCTGTGTGCTCAGAGCCCAGAGCCCAGAGAACAAGACAGCTGGTGGTTCCACTGCATGCAAGAAGGCCAAGGAGTGGGGAGACGATTCTGTCCCAGTTCATCACCAGGGAGGATTGCCAGCTTCATGTTGGGAAGTGAAGGGACAGGAAGCCTGGTGCCCCCTCAACACAGCTACACAATGTCTGTGTTGGAAAATGAATCGAAGAATGTAGCTGAGAAAAACAAAAACAAACAAAACAAGACAACAAAATACCAACGCTTTCCCCAGATGTCTGTACCTCAGCCACAACTAAATAAGCCTGTTTGTCTGTTGCTGGCATCTTGTTTGGTGTGATCTTGCATTTTTTGATGTTTTGTGAGCATCCAGACATCCTTCTCCTTTCCTGTCCCTCATCCTCCCCATCCCCTGCGTCATCTACCAACTCCCTGGGACCAAAGGTTCCAGTCCACTCAGCTAACGAGTGTGTGATTCCGACAGTAACGAGCAACAGAGGGACCCCGGAGAGGAACAGGAGTAGGACATTCCTATATTTTTATGTGTAGATTGATAAGCAAGGCTAACCATCCCGGCAGAAGGTGAGCAACACATTAAACAGAGGGGAAAGGATAATAAAATATCGCCCGCTGCTTAACAATCGCCGGGTGGAAACATTCCCTGGAACTAGGCAGCTGTTACACTTGATGGCTCATAAAGCCCCAGTAACGTCCGTCAAGGGCCTTTTTTTCTTGGTGAGGGATCATTTTTTTCCCCCATGCAGTTATGATAGCATCTGGTTCCTGTCCCTAGCAGTACAAGGAATCTACAGGCTCGCTGCTGGGGACAGAGCTGGACTGCAGAGGCATCTGGCTCCTTTGATGGGTTTGGGGTCACTTCTGACAGAAAGGGCATTATCATAAGAACGCAGATTAAGATTCAGCGGGCGGTCACTGTCACCTGCTGTGTGCTCATGTGCCCTCCCGACTGTGTGGTTGCCATTCTCACCTTCTGTGGAGAACAGAGCCCTAGGCTGGTTGAAGGGCTCTGATGGGCCACACTGTTGACTGTGGCGGGTTAGAGTCCCAAATGTGATGGCCTTTCTCCTGTGTCATCTTGCTGCAAAGATGGAGGGTACATGGCAAATAATCCTGCATTTGCTTATCTTGCCTGGACATCTCTGCGTAGATGTGTTGAGATATTTTTCCTGAATACTGGACACAGCACTGGGAGTCCTAGGCATGTGCTGGTTCATTGGGTTCCCCGGACATACATTCAGAAGTGGGGGTTCCTGTGTAATAAGATATGTCCCCAGAACGTGAGTGAGAGCATCAAGGAGGAGGAAAAAAAAGAAAAAGACAGGAAGGAAGGAAGGAAGGAAGGAAAGAACGGAAGGAAGGAAAGAAGGGAGAGAGACAGAGAGAGAGAGAGAGAGAGAGAGAGAGAGAGAGAGAGAGAGAGAGGAAGGGAAGCCAAAGATTGAAACAGTTTAGGCAAAGTCTGGCAGCGGGTGGCCCTGGCTCCAGCCTGACCCTACTGGAGAACTTTCAGGGGTGTAGAGAGTTGTACTGACCTAGGGTCACACACCGGGAGCTGCTTCCTCCTTCTCTGTTAAGCTGGATGGCTACTGTGGTGAGGAGGAGGTGGTCAGAATTCCAGCTCAAAGGTAGAGCAGTTCTCCAGCACTTTTCTAGTGGTGAGAATGGCAGACTCACAGTTGAGAGGATGCAGGAGCTAAGCCACCCCCTGCCTGGCACACAGTAGGTAACATTGTCTCCCCGCTGAAGCTTAATCTGCAGGTTTAATGGGCAACCCAGGGCAGGCAGCCTTTGCAGAAGAGGGGTAGGAGGTAAAAACATGTCCTCAAGGTGAATGCAGGGATCCGGACTGAGCTGCAGCACCTTTACCCCTTGCCCCACCCATCCTTGGCACCCGGCTGGCAGGAGAGTAGTCCAGCAAGGAATGGGACTAACCAACAACATGGGATTCCCACCCAACCCACAGAAAGAGCATTGCATTGGTTTTTGTAGGCAGAGACTGCTTGCTTGTTTCCCCAACAGCTCCGACCCGAATAATCACCCAGAAGCTATGTTAATTACAACACTGCTTGGCCAATGACTCAGGCATATTTCTAGCTAGTTCTTACATCTTGAATTAACCCATTTCTATTAATCTGTGTATCTCCACAAGGCAGTGGCCTCCCAGTAATGGTCCTGGGCATCTTTCTCCTTAGGCAGCTACATGGTGTCTCCTTGACTCTGCCTACTCTCTCTATATATCTGTTCAGATTTCCTACCTAGCTCTACTCTGCTAAGCCATGGGCTGAAACAGCTTCTTTATTAACCAATGGTAATAAAACATATTCACAGCATACAGAGGGGAATCCCACATCAGGTTTTCCTGGATTCTTGGGGTGCTGTTCTTCATCAGAATACAGGGGTCTCAACTGGTGAGCCACCTTCAAGCCATGTCAGCATTCAGTAGGACCTTGGGTTATTTTCCATCCCATGGTATTATAGGGCAAAGCTGACTTCCATTTCTTAAGATTCAAAGGAAACTGTCTCTAGGTGAACTCCCATGTTCTGTTATGAAGTGAAAAACCGAAACAGGAAAATGAAAGGTGAGGGTTTGTCCAGGACAGGGAGCCTTGCAATACGAACCCATGCTGTGTGGGGAAGTACTGCAGATTCCAGAATCCATATGCATCTTTCTTCAAAGCGAGCAGTGACGTGCCGCAGAATTCTATACTATGTGAACCCATAGAAACATTTTAAGTGAAAACAGATCTTGCCTTTTTTAAAATGTCAGCTTTATATGAGTCCAAGCAGAATACAAGCACCATGTTCCAATGTAATTTTCAGCAGGATGTGGCCTATTCTTTGCTTATTGCACATTGTCTCGTCCATCAACATGCAGGACTCTAGAAAGAAGCACGTGATGCGGTCTTCATGTTGTGCTTTATCAGAGACAAGAATGGGTATTTGTCTGCTTTGGGCTGAGGGACAGAGTATGGGTGTCTTCCAGCATGCTCAGCCTAAATGCTACAACGGAAGAAGCCTGCATAACAAATTGAAGAGGTGTATCATATTAAGATGTTTCTTGATAATAGGGAAATTAAGAGTCTTTTAAAAATACTTTTGTCCTTTAGAGTTAGGTACCAAAGTTCTGAGAGATTTAACACCATGAAAATAGGAATTGCTTTGCAATAATCGCAGTAGAAGTAGAAGGAACTCGGGATCAGACCTATCACAGACACGGGACTGCTGAAGCTGGAGGCACCTGTGTAGATGCTTCAATTTTTGTGTGTATTTAAAAATTTCCATAAAAGAGTAAGATAGATCATCAGTCTAGCTTGTTCTGAAAGATCCCTTCAGAAGACTGTCTGGACCTTGCCCACTGGTCCCTGCCTGCCCTCCAGTGTTTTCTCTGTTGTCTGTGATGTTTCCGCCACAGAGCTTGGCTCTCAGTGCTGCTATAGTAAATACCCTAGAGCAGTTTATAAAGAACACACCTATTTCTTATAGATCTGCTCAATAATTCTCAGGTCCAGAAGCCTACATCTGGTAAAGACCTCAGGTATCTCTGTGTCACAGCATGTCAACAGCATCGCTTGGTCTAGGACTGGGAACAGGCAGGAGGGGGTGAGAGGCTGCTGTTGTCAGGAGCCCATGCTTCTAGTAGCTAGCTCACAACTCCTGCAATGACAACGCTCGCCTCTTTACTATGGCGGAGCACTGATGACCCAGTTACTCCTTAGAGGTACCGAATACTCTAGCCTTGGATTGAGTCTCCAATACATGGGCTTGGGGAGCACATAACAGATGACACCCAACCTGTGCCCCCCATCTCTTCTGCTACTCCACTGTCTTCCCAGAACCCCACTCTTCCAGTCCTAGAGCCTCCCACCTTCCAAACACAGAGCATTGCATTCCCATCAGGGCTCTTCTCTGTTTCTCCTTGCAAAATTCCTTGTGATCTGAGTTTGAGGGGCTGAGCTCATTTGAGCCGATAGCATTTATTTCTGTTGCCCTGACCTCATCACATTGCCTTGCACAGTGTGCGTACACCTTGACTTTGCTTGTTTTCTCAGAAGGTGCCTGGGTTTTATGGTGCTAGTCAGGAAGAGTAAACAGAAGGGAGCAAAGGCTAAGAGGTGAGGATTTAGTATCATGTGTGACCTTGGAAGCAGGGTGGCCATGTAGGTGACTAGCTAAAGAGTGGGCTCAGAAAAGCATTAGGCTTGTGGTGGTCCCAGATTCCTAACTCCCAGAGGGACATTTCTATCCATAAATGTCTCCTCCTTTGTTAATTATGGAGGCTCTGGAGGTTAAGTAAGAAGAGTCCAGATTGTAGTGCTACACTTGAGATTAACCTAAAAAATACTAAAAGCAAACAAATGGGAAAAAAAACCAACCGTAAACCTATCACCTAGAAACTCACATGAACAGCTTGTCTCCTGGCAGAAATCTCCCCGGAGAGGTGTCTGATATAATTGAAGGCTCTGCCCTCTTCCAGTCTGTGGAGAATCCCACAGCTCCAGCCCCCTCGTTTCACACAGACAAATGGCTACTACTGTCGCTATGGAGTTCCCACAGACAGTGCAGTGGAGAAGGAAAAGAAAGTTCCGGTACTCGGGGAAGAAAAGGCCAGTTTCCCTCACATTTGGAGACTGTTTCCTACTCCAGCCTGTTTCTGTGGAGACCATATTCCACAAACTCTGTAGACTCTGGGGATAGAGTTAGATCGGTTGGCTGGTTGATGGGTACCCTCTATGCCGACGTCACCCGTGCTTCAGCATTGCCTGGTTGCTTGTCACTGTGAGGAGGCTGCGTCTTGATAACGTCCTTCCTGGCATACTTACGGACGGGGCTACTGTTGTGCGGCCTGTCCAGTTAGACACGCTTGCATTGTTCTTTGTTCTCTGCAGAAGATACTGGAGACCAGCAGTGCTGAGAATCCTATGGGTAATAGCCTAGTTTTAACCTTTCAGATAAAATCAACACAAGTGGGGTTTTTGTTTGTCTTATGTTGGACACAACCCCAAATGCTATAGTACCCAGACACGAGGCCTTTAGGATGCAAGTAGACTTGAAGTACATTACCTACACAGTAGGATTGGTGCCCTTATAAAAGAGCCCTGAGGGAGCCCGTCCCTCTAGTCTGCCATGTGGGGATGTACAGAAGGCACCACCAATACACTGGCTTTGGGCTTGCTGGTGTCTTGATCTCTGACTTTCCGATCTCTAGAATGGTGAGCAGAGATTTCTCGGTTCTTCATAAATAACTCACCTAAATTATTTTGCTATAGCATCAAGAGTAGAATAAGAGAAAGACAGATCATGTTAGGAAGACAGTCAGATAGGTCGAGATGGCCGGTACTCAAAAGAGTGGCGGAGATTTGGAGTTTTCTTGGTGTAAATCTCATTAAAACACACTCCACGTTCTTCTTAGTTTGGTCTGGAATTTAATAGCTGTAGTTTAGTTGTAGACTTGGAGTCAAAACCTAAAGTTTGATTTTTATACATAGAGTTACACTGAATTTTAATAATCATGCTATCTAGTTATTAAAAAATATTATTATCATACCTTTAGAGCCCAAATATGTATGACAGTCTTTACCTTGTGAGATTTGTTTTGTTTTTATATTTGTTTTCTTGTAGCCCAGGCTGATCTGAAATTCAGAGTACAGCCAAGGCTATTTTAAAACTTCAATCCTCTACTTTAACTCTCAGTCCTCCTGCCTATAGTTCCCAAATATTGGAGTTATGGGCATGTGCCAACACATCTGGCTAGCTTTGTGATGCTTAAAGCCTGCAGCATTCAATAGCAATTATAGCCATAGAGCAATACAGACTACAACCTGAGCTTTCCTGAAGTAGAGAACACACAGAGGGCCCAAAACAGAAGGTTGCTGAAAACATTAAAACCAAAGGGCTGATTCTGCACTGATGTGTTGGGCCTGGGCATTCAGAGTAGCAACATGTGGGTTTCGAAGCCGAATGAACCTAGCAGCAGACCGTATGTCATGCTCCCAGGAAGGGACTGGCATCCGCAGCTGCCGTCAGCATCAGGGATGGCACTCTGGACAAGGTCTCCATCCCTGCGGATTGATGTGGATGAGGTCTAATTGCCTGCAGACTGATGTCAAATGGGAGTGATTTCCACAGGTTGAGGGCAGTGCAGTGGAAAAAAGAACTCAAAATCAAAAACAAAACAAAACAAAAAAATTCGACACAACAAGAACATGAACCAAACCAAACTATATTTCTAAAAACCAAGGAGAGCTGTTTATAAGGTCCGAGACTAGCTGGATGCACCTCAAAAGAAATGCATTTCCTCAATAATTTGGTTGCGGAGGGGGGGCATTGGATGACTTTTGTATCATATTTGTTTATGGAGTATCAGCAATGGCTTCTACCTTCAAGAGAACTTTTTTTTCCAGACCCTGTCCCCATGATCCATCTCTTCTCTGGTTGACACACATTTCCACTCTGTGCTGTGCACCAGAAGAATTACTAGAAACAGGGAAGTGCATGCATTCGACACCTGGCCAGTCTAAGCCCTCTACATTTGACATCTGGGAGGTGGGAATGGGGAGCTTTCCATATCATACAGGGTTATGGAATTTTGTTGTGAAGATTACGCTAAAACCTCTGGTCGATGAGGAAATGAAATAGCCTTGCTATGCATCTGCTGGAGGGGAAGATCTATAACGAAAGACAAAGCCATACACGTTCATAGACAGTTTGCACCGAGGAAATCCACCTCCCATAAGACGCATTCTAGCGTCCGTCTGTTACCTTATGAGCCTGCTGCTGGTGCTTGCTGCTAGTAGGTTCACTGCAAGTGGGGTTACCATACATGGAACTTGTTTTTTATTCTCATACCTAGAAAGGATGTCTGTCCACGGTGGCTGTGTTATTACTGCGAGAGAAATGTATCAAGGTTGTCTTTATGGCTATATGTTTTGCCTTGATTGACAGCAACATTACAATTCAAAATATAGCCGGCGTGTGTCTGGGTAGAGCTTGGCAGCTGTCTCTTTCTGCTGGATCACTTCGGGCCATCAGTTGCTTCCTGCAGTTGGTATTTTGGCTGGTCATTTTCTTTCATGGTTTTCTGTTGATTTCATGGGTCCATCAGTCAGTGGCTTTCCCTGGCTAACTTTGGAGGCAGTCATGCAAAGCGACTCCTTCCAGATCCCTGGTTTTCCAGGGTGAGGGAGTGTGCTTGACTCCCACACTGGGTGACTGAGATTAAGGGGTTTCCTTCTTGCTTTGGGTGTTCCAGAGGGCAGAATCCATTGTTTTTAGTCTCTTAATACTGCAGGGAGAAAGGAGTTATGCGCATTACAAAACAAACAACAAACAAAACAAAACCAACTCAGCTGGATCCTTTTCTGTAAAACTGTTTGCATAACATTTAGCACAGTGTCCAGAGGATACAGTGACAGGGTGGGAGCCAAGGTGCTGAGCTGCCTCATTGAGAGCTGCAAACAGTGAGACACCACTGTTTGACTTTGGTGTCTTTGGTCCAGTTGATGTAATCTTCTCACTGGGAAAATAAGGAGTACAAAGACATTACATCGCCAGCTTGATGGGCTCTCTGTTAGTACTGACATAGACTCTCAAAAACTTAGCAATGTGTCACATCTTCCCGTGGGACACAGAGGAGAACAATTATTAAAAATAATAAAACCCAAAGAAACATTATGTAGGATATTAAGTTTGAAAGACATTTTGAGATAGATAGGGACTTCTGATCAATGTCTTGCTGGATTTGGCTGCTTGGGTGGGCTTTCCTTTCTATTTACTCCCTTACTGGCTTCTGTCTTCAGTCTGTTGTTTCTTTTCTGTACTTTCTTTTAGTTTCTATTGTTCTTTTTCATAACATTTAGACTTAATGCATCCTTCAAATTGATACAAATACATAGATTATAAATTTTTGCTGTTGCCCATATTAATTGTATTTTATATTCTGATACATGGTGTTTTATTATTTTTTTTACTTAATATCAGCCATATTTTAAAAGTGAGAACAATTTATATTTCCGGGGGAAGAGGGCCCTGCCCCCAGTTCTAGGGATAGACTCTAGGGCCTCATTCACGTTGCAGCAGGTTCTCTTTAGTTAGTTACGAGTTCGTCTCAGAAGAGCCTTTCTGTTCTTTTACTTTAAATGTCTTTCCAGCTTAATTGAATTGTGATCAGGCAATACTGTCTCCATTCATCTTTTCACTACTTTGTGCGTGTGCACAATGCACGTGTTTATGTCTGTGCATAAGTTTGTGTGTGCGCACGTGCATGCCTGTGCGTGCATGTGTATGTGTGTGCGTGCAAGCACACACACAGGCACCGTAGTGTCTGTGTGGAGATCAGAGGATAGCCTCAGCTACCAGTCCTTGTGACATACCATGTTTGAGACAGGTTCTCTTGGTGGTTCTCCTATTGTGTTTGTTAGGCTATCTGTCCCGTGAGTTTCTATAAGTTTCCTGGCTCTGTCTCCTATCTCTCTCCGCATCCTCAAGTTTTATGTGGGTTCTAGGGATTCAGGTCGAAGTCCACACACATATGCAGTGAGCACCTTCACTCACAGAGCAATCTCCTTGGGCCCAGTTGTTTTATTTATTAGTTACTCAATTATCTTGTAGCGGTTTTCTCTGTGATTTAATGTATGGGAAGAGTTTACATATTGCAGTGGAGAATAACACGTGCTCCATCGTCTGATTGCAGAGTATGACATGTATTTAGACCTCTTTATTTTAAAAGAACAGATTTATCATGATCAGGTACATAAAACAAAATTTATGATTTCAGCATTTGAAAGTGCACAGCTCAGTGCCATTAATTACATTCTCGTTGCTGTGCGGTTGTCACCATTACCTGCCTCCAAACCCTTCATCACTCCAGAGAGATACTTTGTAGCCATAAGGAACAAGTCTTCATCCACACACTTCTCTTCATCCTTTTGTCTAATGTCCAGGATTGGCCGGTTCTGCACTTGCCATGTAAGCAGAGTCAAACAGTATTTGCCCCTTTTGTGTCTGGCTTCTTTTACTATGTTGACACAATGTTCTTAAGGTTTGCCCATGCAGTGGTGTGCATTAGAATTTAATCCCTCTTTCTGCCTGAAGAATGCTCCCGTGTATACACATGGCACACTTCCTTTATCTTTTCTTCTCAACCTGGACCTTGGGGTTGGTTTCCCCTTTGGCACCATTGCTGATGCCACTATTAGCACTGCCAGGCAAGTATCTCTTTGGGTCTCTGGGATGATCTCTTTTGCATATACACCTCTGAGTGGCACTGTTCAGTTCCATGGCAGGCAATGTCACGTGTCGCTTTTTGAGAAACTGCACTGCTGTTTTCCACCGCAGCTATGCAACTTTGCATCTCTCCCAGCCATGCAGGAGGGCAGGGTGGTTGTTTTCCCCCTTCTCACCATTTGTTTTCCTTTAGAACAATTAGAATAATCCCAGTGGGTGTGAGAGTGTATATCATTGTGATTTTTATTTGCATTTACCTAATAATTAATGATGTTGATCATCCTTTGTGTATTTGTTGGGTACTTGATTATCTTCTTTGGAAAAGTATCAGTTCTGTTAATTCTATTCTGCTTTTTTTTTTTTTTTTTTAAACAGGGTTTCTGTGTAACAGTTCTAACTGTTCTGTCCTGGAGCTTGCTTTGTAGATCAGCCTGGCCTTGAATTCACAGAGCTCTTTCTGCCTCAGCCTCCCAGTGCTGGGATTAAAGGTGTGTGCCACCATCGCCAGTCCCCTGTTCTGTTTCCCAGACCGCCTTCTGCTATTGAGTTTAGGATCACTACAGAAATTCTGAATGTTAAGCCTGGTTTACAGATCCTTTCCCCATTCCCTAGGCTGTCTCTGTTTCCTTTCTAATAATCTTCTGAGTCGCAAACGCTCTGACTCTCGAGGAAGCCCAATGCTCTGCCTTTTCAGTTGTACCCATACCTGGAATGTCCCACCTAAGAATCCATGCCGCGTCCTACTCATCAGGACTCGATCCTGTCTATCTCCTGAGAGTTTGCGAGCCTCAGCTTGTCTACTTAGGTGTTTATCATTCTAAGGGAATTTCTGTGCGTGGTATGAGGGAGGGAGTCAAAGGCAGGTGTAACATGAGGGTCCAGCTTGTTGGGGTATCTGTCCCGCCCAGTACCCCACAGCTGACAAGCCACAAAGAAAAATCACACATAGTCTACATTAGGTTATAAACTGATTGGCCCACTAGGTCAGGCTACTTATTAGTTCTTATGACTTATCTTAACCCATTATTTTGATCTATGTTAGCCATACAGCTCAGTACCTTTCTCAGCTGGGCAAGTTACATGCTGCCTCTTTGGTGATCTGCACAGGAATGGCTGAGGAACCTCCCTGCTTCCCAGAATTCTCCTGTTCTCATTGTATCACCTCTACTTCCTGTCTGGATTTCCCGCCTATACTTCCTGCCTGGCCAATCAGCGTTTTATTAAAATACATGATTGACAGAATACAGATAATTCTCCCGCACCAGGCAGGCCTCTTCATCTGCAAACACAGCACAGCACCAGATCCCTTTCACTGATCTTGATATACTTGAGTCTCTTATAGCCATGCAAGGCTGTTTGAGATCCTGAGATGAAAGGAAAAAGCAGTAATGTTGATTGTGTCTTCACACAGAATTTCATACTAAATATCAGAGGATGTGTTTACTGAGCTTTTGACACTTCTTTAAGTTGTTTGTGAAGAAGGAAGCCTGGTCCTTTCATCCTAGCCCCAGTTGGGTCAAAGGCTGTGCCTAGAATTCTCTCTATTTCTCTTCCCAGACTCTATGGTTTTTCTTTTTCTTTCCCTTTACTTTTTAAATTGCCTACTGTATATCCCATTTAAAATGTGCTACAGTTTTGTTATGAAATATGGTTTCCAGTGTTGCAATATATTTTGTTTGATGCTTTGGGGATTGGATTCTACTTTGCTGCAAGGATCACACAATATAGTTAAAAAACTGATCCTGTCAACTCTCTAGTTTACATTTGCTGAATACAAAGCTCAAGAACTTTGGCAACAGTCAAAGTTATTGTGGTTCCAAAGCTAAGAAAAATAGATTTCTGCAGGTCTTAGTTCTGACTCCATAGTCACAGCCTTCATATGCTTCGGTGCAGGAGTGGTAAAACATTTTAAAATCGTACAGATACCCTCAAGACGTAGGGAGAGAGGTCACAAACCCAACCAAGAGCTCAAATGGTCAGGCCCGGGTGAGCTTCTGGGTGAAGGACGCCGCCTGCTAGGATGTAGGTGAAGTTTTTGACTGAAGACATCTCATGCAGTTTTGGAAGCTGTGCGTTGGAGGAAGAACAGTTGGTTGGTAGAGGATTCAACGTCTTCTCGTAATTTGAATGTTTTTAATAAGATCCCGGGCTCCTTGTAACTGCTGTAAGTTTTATGAATGAAGGTGTCTTTCACTGCTCCGTGAAGGATAGAGTCTCTTCACAAACTGTTCCTGTAATTCTTGCTACAACTCCATACAGTAATTCCCCCTTATCTGTTGGGCATACATTTCAATTTTCACTGAGGATGCCTGAAACCCTGGATAGATCACATTATTTCTTATATGCACATAAACTATAACAGTTTAACTTAAACTGTTATAATTTAAGCATAGTAAAATTAAACATAGTAAAGGTTTACTAATAGTTCATAATTATATAATTATTACAGTATAATATAATAAAACTTGCATGAATATGGTTTCTTTCTCAAAGTATCTTACTGAACTGTACTCACCCTTCTTGGGACGATGTGTGATAACCTAATGCCCACATAATGGTGAAGGGAAGTGAATGGTATAGGCCTTGCAGGTGTCATATGGAGAAGGAACATGAAGGACAGCAATATACTGCACAGCCCAGGAAGGATGACGGGAAATGACATGGGGTTTCATAACGCTACTCAGAACAGGATGCAATTTAAAACTTGCAAGTTTGTATTCTGGAATTTTCTGTTTCCTATTTAAGGGCTGCCGTTGGTCACAAGGTGCTGCAACTGGATAAAAGGGACCACTGTGTTAATCTGTCTTGGCACATTCACGCAGTCAGGCAATATTTGAGGCTACCTTCTTAGCTTTCTCCTCCCCAGTTCTCGGATGCGGCTCTGAGCATCTGAGGGGTGGGGTGTGAATCCGAAGAATGGTGGAAATCAAATCCGCCTGGGCTTTGGCCTCAGCTGCCCCTTCCCAATATATTCCTGTTTCTCTCCGCACATCTAGTGAGGTGAATAGGAAAGAGAAAAGCACATTTTGCCCCAGTTCGTCTCCTTCCTTTGTCTCCTTCTGAGGTGCTCAAAGGCACCAATAATAGTGTGGGAAAGCCCTGGCTGACCAGAACTTCGCGTTTCCCCCTGATACCTTCCACTGGGAGACTCCACACAATGCCTTTGAAAGCACCGTGTCAGCAAACCGCCGCTCCAGGCAAACATGGAGGAAAGCACTGAGGAGACCTCAGTGGGAAAGCCCTGCCCTGCCCCAGACACTGCCCTAGTTCTCAGCAGGCCGACTCCTCTGCAGGAGAGAGGCACCCTGTCAGGTTTGTCTGGTCTCTTCCCATCTCTTTTCTACCACAGGGACTATGGGACCTTTCTGAATGCAAATAGCTCTCAGCTAGGCTTGACTTTCTAACAAGGACCAAAGCCTAGGTAGCTGCCATTCTTTTGGTAAAGCCTGGGTCTCTATATTGTAAGTCATTTATTTGGAAACTTTGAGTTCAAGAAGAAACAGATGCTAGATATTTAGGCCCGTGTACTCGTTTCTGGTGTTTTTAGTCCAGGCTGGCCTCTGTCTCATTATGTAACTCAGGCTGGCCTCAATTTGTTTTTTGCTCATGCTTTCACTTCTCAATAGCTGGGATCATAGCTGCAGCTCCTGTCAATCACCCTGCTGTTATGGAGCCTTTGTCCCCGCTCACACTGCTGGCCCTAGGCTGGTTCCATTTCATATTTTGCACTAATCTCCTACTTCTCAATAGCACCTATTGGTTGGTTTTAGTTAACTAGAATTAGTCCTGAACCCTTGAGGTAAGAAGTTCAGACATCAGTGTCTTCGGTTGCAGGGCAAGTAAAGTGCCTGAAGAGGAGATCTCTCCAGCTGCCTTCTCCCAGCCACAGAGAGAAGCCCAGTGGGGTACA
The DNA here is from genome assembly GCF_982192425.1 of Myodes glareolus. Classification (NCBI taxonomy): domain Eukaryota; kingdom Metazoa; phylum Chordata; class Mammalia; order Rodentia; family Cricetidae; genus Myodes; species Myodes glareolus. The sequence continues at coordinate 16,617,669 of NC_142030.1, read as the reverse complement.
GAGAGGATGGATACTGTTTCCAAGACAGTGTTCTGCATAGCAGTTTACTAGGCCCCCAGGTAGAAAGCAGTGAGAGAGGGAGGGTGCCTTGCACCTGGAATGCTGGGCTTGGGCAGAGCTACAGGGTTGCAGGATCCGTCCTGTAACACACCCACGGTCCTGTAGCCACTCAGCACTGGTGTGACCGTCACGTCACTTCTCCTCTATAAAAACGTCCCATTTTCTGCAAGGGACTCAAGCACCTGCAGATTAGGAGTAGCCAGGGAACCCTGGAACCCCATGGGTGTGGCAGGGTGATAGCCTGCTTCTTTTACAGCATCAGATCTCTCTGTGCATGCAGAATGGTCTCAGCTAATTTTTTGTCTTGAATGCTTGCCTGTGCCATTTTATAAGAACTGAAGAATAAATACATCTGAGCCTCGGTTCAGATGTATACATCTGATAATACATCGGTTATTCCGTCACACGATTACATCTTGTCTAATGAATACCCTGTTGTTTACCTAAGTGCTTTGCTATGGCAAAGGCTGCTTCTCTGAGTACCCGTGTACAAAACTTCCTGTGCACATCCCTGCTTGCTGTCTTCATCTGTAAGTCTAGCAGGAGAATCACTGGGGCAAAGGTTGTTGATATTGTTAAGATGTTCTGTGCATACGGTCAGATTCTGACTGGCTGCTATCTCAGTACCCAGTTTCCTGGCCTTTTTCCAAGACTGAATGTTACCCTTGCCTTTTGATAACTTAAAATTATATAATGTTTGAAAATTTTCCTGTTCTTATTCCTTTGGTTAAAAGTTTTTATGTGTTCAGCAATCATTAAATTCTTCTGCTGAAAGTTTCTTTTCTTACATCCTCCAGTTTGAGTATTTGGGGTTTTCTAAGTTTTTAAAGAACTCTAAAATTGTTATTTTTAAAGCGTGACTGAATTACCAAAGTATTTTAAATTTTAATGAAGCTGCGATGGCCACTCCTTCTGTGATGTAACCGCATTATCATTTCCCAGCCCTGGCACAGAGCTGTGCATGCTCCAGGGGCTCCGTAAATGCTCTTTAATGAGAGAATGATCCATTATCTAAAGACACCATTGAGGTACAGTGTTGCTTAGGAAAGGAACATGAGAATCTTTTTCTTGTCCATTAGGAGTTATAATAAGGGAAGCTTTTGCAATGAATTGTCCTAGGAAGGGAAGCTACCAGATAAAGTAAGCAAGCTGTCATGTCTGTTCATCTTATCACAGGGAACGGATGTTAGTGGTTACCAACCAAAGCCAAAGCACATGCTGAGTGTCCTGTATACACCTGACCCTCAGAACTCAGGAGGTCAGGGCAGGGAGGTTGTGGCTATGAACTGAGACGGCACCTCAAAACAGACCAAGAGACAATTTTCAAGTCAAGAAATATTTTATGCATGCAAAGTACGAGTCGACTAATGTAAGAAAGCTTCTAAGTCATAATATCCCCATCCATCTTCTCTTTAAGGAAGCAAGACACCAGTGTAGTTGAAGTCTCTGCAGACCCTTATTGGTCTCTCGCCTTTTCCCTTCCGGAAGTGTGTGGTCTATACACCTGTGGCATGCATGTTTCTCTAAGTTCGTGTGGGAGGTCATTTTGTCTATGTGTTGCTTTTATTGGTTAATGAATAAAGAAACTGGCTTGGCCTGATGGGGTAGAACAGAGTTAGGCGGGGAGAACTAAACTGAATGCTGGGAGGAAGAAGGTGGAGTCAGAGAGATGCCATGGAGTCACTGGAGATAGATGTATTGAGACTTTGCCACGACCTTGTGATGATATACAGATTAGTAGAAATGGGTTAAATTAGTATGAGTTAGCCAATAAGAAGCTAAAGCTGTGGGCTAAGCAGTGAATTAATTAATAGAGTATCTGTGTGTTTATTTCGGGGCTAAGTGGCCAGGAACCAAGAAGCAGCTGCCTCCTCACAACACTAAGTAATATGGAAAATGGGTCACAGTTTTAGAGTTTGTATAAATATTTCCATCGATGTCTTTATCGCAACATTTCCTGTTCACTATTATGCTTCGGAGATTAACACGTCTTAATAATTTGGGGAGGAATCAATCTATGGAAATATCACAACTTACTTATCCATTCTGCTCATCATCATTCTAATGTTTTGTGCTTGCACATGCTTTCATCCGTCCCCTGCATTCATGTGCTGGTTTGGAAGGTAGTGATGAGGTTATTCAGTCCTAGGGATGTGTGCCTGGTAGTGACAAGGCTGCTCAGTCCTCGGGATGTGTGCCTGGTAGTGATGAGGCTGCTTAGTCCTAGGGATGTGTGCCTGGTAGTGAGGATGCTGCTCAGTCCTAGGGATGTGTGCCTCCTCCTTTGTTAGAAGCTGCCAAATTGCTTTTCATGTTTTAAGGTAGTAGGGACATCCTTGAGGTTTCCCTGAGGAAATTTTGCATAAATGATGTGGGTTATTATTTTTAAATGCTGGAGGGCCAGACTAGCTCTCAGGCTGCGCTGTCACTCCTACCTGTAGGCGTATTAAAGGACTCCACAATAGCCCAGAATGGAGCATAACAAAGGTTTGTTTATTTGGGGATAAAACTCACAGTAAGGGTAGTGATCCATGGTCCACTGTGGGCGCTGGAAGCTGGGAACTAAATCCAGAAAAAGGTGGGGGGGCATACATGCTCTTCATCTGTGCTTATAGTACCTCCAACCACACCCCAAATTGACTGGTATCTAAAATGCTATTGGCTGAAGGAGTCTCCACAACACTTACTCGTGTCTCTTCTGCGGTAGGAAACTGAGGTATAAACACAGAGGCTCTTGCCCAGGCTTAGTAGCAAACAGCAGAGACCCATCCAGCTGACTTTAAGTCCATCCATTCAGAGAATGCCAAGCTCCAGGTGGGAGCAAGAAACCAGCCAGACCACAAGATGAAAACACTAGCTAATGCCTCTGAAGAAGGACAGAGCTTTAGTGGGCGGGGCAGTCCTGCTCCGTGGTTTGGAAGAACAAGCAGATGGTGACTGGACTTATTCAACTGACAGGTCTGATCAGAGTCCTTTCTGGGCTGTGGATGTGTGCACCATGTTCAATTCAGTCTCTTTTCTACCTGTTTGATCATGGTGGCACATTGTTTGTATCTTCGTGCACTTTTTAATGTCTTTTAGGCTAGGATAGGCAACTTGCCATAGAAAGGGCAAATAAATTTTTTAGAAGCAGTAATGGATGTAATCTTGTACATGTGAATTTTAATTGCAACACTTTAATCCCCATTCTAAGTGCCAAACTTTCAGGATTAATTTGTTGCATGTGTTGGTAACACGGTACTCAGTCTTCTGAGCAGATTCTTTGCCCAAGGGGCCTCATTTGCTAATGAGTAATCGCTGCAATTTTCAGAGAAAATGCTACTGGTACGATCATGTTTGAGCATTCATCAAATATGACGTGAGCCCAGTTAGGAGAAATGTTAGCGTCCTTAGCCTGCAAATAAAAGCAAAGCATTCATCTCCCACATTGTAATTCCCCAAGGCCCATCACCTTCACTATTCAGAACAACGGGGAACTGTTGGCAAGAGCACACATCTGTGGGTGGACCGTGTTGGTAGGAGCAGGTCTGCAGCCTGACTGCCACTCACTGCCTTCTGTCTGTCGCTCAGGCCCATTTTGGAAGGAGAAGGCAGAGGTGGAAGAGGAAGCCGCTTCAGCAGGAACGTATCTCTTTGTGTGCACACATCATAGACGGCACTGACATGCTAATTACAGCTTTGGACCAAGCATTTCCTCTTTCTACATTTTGTTTGCAAACAGCCAATTATTTCCATCCTGCGGTCTGGAAAAATCGCAAATCCAAGCGAGTTAATCAGTAGTTTCTGTAAGTCCGGCTTCTTACCTGTTTCCTCTGTTGTGGCTTTTCGTCCCATCAGGTTGGATTTCTAAATCTTCTTGTTTCCCTATCTAGTTATTTGTTTAGCTTCATTTATTACTATCTTGTGTGTGGGGGTGTTTTTACCTGCACGTCTGTATGCGTACCATGTGCACGCAGTACCCATGGAGGCCAGGTGATGGTGCTAAATCTCTGGAATTTGAGTTGCAGTCATGAGTGGCCATGTGGGTGCCAGGACCCAAACCTGGGCCTGCTGCCAGAGCATACAGTGCTTTTAACTGCTGAACCACCTCTCCGGACCCTTGGTTTCTTTTTAATCTAGCTTGCCTGTGGGCCAACATGGCTATACCCATCTTTCTGGAGTTCAGCCTTGCCTGTCGTGGGATTTAGAAACAGTGCCTTGTGCCTTGGTAGACCACACTGAACTGATGCCCCTGGGCACATGGTCTGTTTGTGCACAGGGCACTGTTGCTTACTCTGGAACCACTTGGACTTGCCGCAGCACAGGACCTGGACGTAGAGAATCTTGGGATTGATGAGTCGATGAGGGACTGAATGGGCACCTGAGCTGGAAGAAGAACTGAGTTCTTTACCAAACCAAGCTATTTGCTGGAGAAGCAGAAATAGAAATTGTCTGAAAGCTGGAAGTAATTGTCTATTTTTGCTTGTGTTTCCTGAGATTGCAGGGTTTTGTAAGGTTGGAATCCCAATACTCGAAAGGCTGAGGAAGGAGGATTTCTATGACGTTCAAGGTCGACCTGGGTCACATAGTAAGATTAGAGCCAGCCAGGGCTACAGAGCAAGATCATGTCTAAACAACACCAAAACCAAAACAAAACCAACAAAAAAGACCCCCCCCAAAGACCCAAATCCAAAAGACAAAGTATAATAAACAATAAAACAAAACATTTAAAGTCACTGCCCACACTGGTGTCTTCAGGGCATCCCCTGTATTTTCTTCTGTTAGTTCCAGAGTTTTGGGGTCGGGTTTGTTCATTGTGGTTTCTCTTTTCTCTGGTTCTGGAGATTGAACCTAGAGACTTACACAGGCGAGCGCTCAGCTGCTGAGCTCTGCCACAGTTCATCAGGTCTTAAGTTTAGGCTTCTGAGTGGATATTTTCTTCCCCAGTGAGCTCTGTCTCCTTGCCGTGTCTCACAAATGCCTGTCCAGCTTTCCCAGCACCAGGTTTGGAACAGGCGGTCCCTCCTCCGTTGTGTGTTTTGGCGCCATTGCCGAGGAACAGTTGGCAGTAGATGCTAGGTACCTGTCAGCAGATGAATGGAGAGAGCACGTGTGCTCTCCCCACACAATGCAGCGTCACCCAACCATGAAGAAGAATACAATCCTGTCATTTTTGGCAAAACAGGTGGAGCTGGAGGACATTGTGTTAAATAAAATAGGAGAAACAAAACGACAAGTCTCCTTACCTCCCATCTCATACCCGGAATCGACTCGTGCTGACCTGAATGTGAAACAGAGGTGACTACAGTATAAGGAGAGTGTGTGGGGTGGGCTGGAGTGGCCGAAAGAAGGTTTGAGTTAATCCGAGCAGGTGGTGGTATTTATGACTTGAAATGCCACACTAGACCCTCGTAATATGTACATGTAACACATGTTAATAAAAAAAACATAAATTCAAAAATAAAATGCGACAGCATGAGAGTTCAGGAAATGGCTGCGCTTGTTTCTTCCGTGGCACAAAAGGACAACATAAAGCTGGGGCATGTGGAGTGCAAAATCCGCGGCCAAGTTCCCTTCCTCTTCCCCTACTGTTTTTTTTCCACTTCTAGCCAATGGAAGATTAAGGAAACCTAGAAAGGCCCTCAGTTATCTCAAGAATGTTATTAAAGCAAAATGGGTCTAGGTCAGGAGCTGACGAAGTCTGAGCTGAGGACAACCTAATGTTCTGATTACGGCACAAGACCCTCACTAGAGAGTCTCACTGTCCTGGCCATTTCTGTGTATTTCTTCTCTGAGTACATGTGATCTTGGGGGTCCTGGGAAGGGCTAGATATGTAGGCTCAGGGAAGCTGACGGAGGGGGAATTCCACCTGCATGGCTATGGGGAAGCCACTATTCACGCTGGTGAAGACTTCCCGATGTGACTGTTTGGGGGTCACCCATGCTTCTCTAGGCACCCCCTCAATGCTCTGTAAATAAACCTCATTTGTTCCCCAGGGTGAACAGGTGGAATTGTGTTTTGGTTTGTCATTGGGACCTTATGAGGAGGGGCAAGCATTGTTTAAGTTTCTCTAGGGAAGAAACTCTCTTTTAAAAAAATGGTAAAGAATTTTCTAACATTCTCAAAGTCTTATTTCTGAACTTATCACAGAGACTGGGAGAGCTACATTGAATTATGATAAAAAGGGACAGCTGTAGGACATACAGAAAGAATGCTTTTCAAAAATTGGTTTGTAAAGGTGTTTTTTTTTTAAAAGGAACTGAACATTTATTTTTATTTTATGCGTATGGGTGTTTTGCTTACAAGTATGCATGTGCACCTTATGCATGTAGTGCCTGAAGAAACCAGATGATGGCATCAGATCCCCAGGAACTGGAGTTACAGATGGTCGTGAGCCACCCCGTGGGTGCTGAGAATTGAACCCAGCTGGGTCCTCTGAAAGATCAGTGCTCTTAACAGATGAACTGACTCTCTGTGACCATCTACAGCATTTTAAGGTCATTACTGTGGTAACTTTCTACAACATTGAGTCTAACATTTTGTACAGCTGAATGTTTTTGAAAAAAATTTTAATTGTTTTTATTGAGCTATATGTTTTTCTCCACTCCCCTCCCTTTCTCTCTCCTCTACTCCTACCTTCTCCCATGGTCCCCATGCTCCCAATTAACTCAGGAGATCTTGTCTTTTGTCTTTTTCTACTTCCCACGTACATTAGATCCATGCATGTCTCTCTTAGGGTCCTCTTTGTTGTCTAGGTTTTCTAGGATTGTGAATTGTAGGCTGGTTTTCTTTGCTTTATGCCTAAAAGTACTTATAAGTGAGTACATATGAGTTTTGTCTTTCTGGGTCTGAGTTATTTCACTCAATATGATCTTTCTACAAACTTTTTGTTATATTTCTCATCCATTTCTATACTCATTTCTTCAAACTTTTTGTTATATTTCTCATCCAATTCTTTAAGGGAGTTATTCATATCCTGTTTAAGGGACTCTATTGCTTTCATAATGGCACTTTTTTCCACTTCTTCTGGGTTAAGGTGTTTCAGTCCTTCTATTGTAGGGTCGTTGGGATCTGGTGTTTTCATGTTGTTTTTCAGATTGTTGGACGAGGTCTTGCCTTGGCGTCTGCCCATGTCTTACTTTAAATGCTCTCTATTGGAACTTCTGGTACCGGGTCAGGTTCCCTTGTTGGGCAGGGACTTCACTGACAGAATGTCCACCTTTCCTCAGGCAGGCTATTGAAGCACAGGCACTCCCTCTTTCCGGGATGCGCCTACAACGCAGGCCCTGCTCTCAAGGCAGCTGAGCTGGGGAAATTTTATGGCCCCAGGGGGAAGGGAGAAATATAGAAATTTGTACCTGGATGGGAGCTGGGATGGCAGGCGGGAGAGCTTAGCTGGGGGGAGCCAGCACTGCAGGGTGACCTGGGAGTCTATGGGGTCGGGGAAAGCCCGAGCTCCTCCTCACTGGGCCCCTGCCCCGGGCCCGAAGCAAACTCAATATGATCTTTCTAGATCCATCCATTTGCCAGCAAATTTCAAGATATTGTTATCCTCCCACCCCCTGCTGTGTAGTACTCCATTGTGTAAATGTACCACATTTTCCTTATCCATTCTTCAGTCAAGAAGCATTTCCAGGTTCTGGCTATGACAAACAACATTGCTATGAATGTAGTTGAGCACATGTCCTTATGGTATGACTGAGCATCCTTTGGATATATACCCAAAAGTGGTATTGCTGGGTCTTGAGGAAGGTTGTTTCCAAATTTTCTGAGAAATCGCCATACTGATATCCAAAGGGGCTGACCAGCTTGCATTCCAACCAGCAATGCAGGAGTGTTCCCTTTACCCCACAACCTCTCCAACATAAGTTGTCATCAGTGTTTTTGATCTTAGCCATTCTTACAGGTGTAAGATAGAATCTCAGAGTTGTTTTGATTTGCATTTCTCTGATGGCTAAAGATGTTGAGCATTTCCTTAAGTGCCTTTCAGCCATTTTAGACTCCTCTGTTGAGAGTCTCTGTTTAGGTCTGTACCTCATTTTTTTTATTGGATTATTTGTTCTTTAGATGACCAATTTCTTGAGTTCTTTGTATATTTTGAAGATCAGCCCTCTGTCCGATGTGGGGTTGGTGAAGATCTTTTCCCATTCTGTAGGCTGCCATTTTGTTTTGTTGACCTTGTCCTTTGCTTTGCAGAAGCTTTTCAGTTTCAGGAGGTCCTATTTATTAATTGTTTCTCTCAGTGTCTGTGCTACTGGGGTTATATTTAGGAAGTGGTCTCCTGTGCCAGTATGTTCAAGTATACTTCCCACTTTCTCTTCTTTGAAGTTCAATGTGATTGGCATTATGTTGAGATCTTTGATTCATTTGAAATTGAGTTTTGTGCATGGCGATAGATAAGGATCTATGTTCATTCTTCTTCATGTTGATATTCAGTCCAAGCTAGAACTAGGCTGTTAACTCTAAAGGAGTAAGTGGGAGAAAGTGACTGTCTTGGCCATGGCCTCTTTTACTCACATCTTCACTGGGTAACCACAGTATTCATGGTAAATACCAACATTAATTGGGTATCAGCATCCCTGGTCATAACTATTATAGACACCATCTTGTATTCCACTCATAAGAGCCACATGAGAAAGTAGAGCACAGAAACTCCTTAAGCTACAGCCTAGACCTTCCAAATTTCCAGAGACCTGGTTCTCTGCATGTGAACTGCCAAAACAGTGCTGGGGCTTTGAACTCCTGGTGTTCTGAGTTAAGAAGTCTTTCTTCTATGCAGCCTTCTGTAAAGATAACAATGGGAATGAATGCATGACTCCTGCCCACAAGCAGGCTCTGGAAGATATAGGGAGACATTGCCTGCCTAGCGGTTTGTGCCCGACTGGAGACAAGGTGTGGCATATGACACACACAAGTCCAACACAAGGGTTGGATGGATGGCACACGCAATGAGATGGATTGCTGAGATTCCTTCTGTCTTCCACCATGCTTTCCTAGGACCACCCTAGGTAAAACCCCTACCTTTTCAAATACCCTAGAAGACAGAGTGGCCACTATGTTTGTATGTTGTCTCATAGTCTTGATATCTGTCCTAGTAGATATGTTATTTCCATTTTGTAGGGGAGGAAACTGAGGCTCAGAAACATTAGGGAACTCGCCATGTCCCAGGACTCAGAAGTAGAAGTGAGGCCAGAATTTATGCAGTGGTAAAGTAGTTATCAAATCTGAGATCCCCACAGCATTGTGTGTCTCCAAGGGATCAATACTGTGGTGGGTCTTCCTTTTGTTTCTTGACTGGAAAGGTCACCTAAGAGCGAGAATGCCCTGGAGCATACATGATAGAAGCAAAGCTAGGGACATGAAGGGTCTCATAGACTTCAGGAGACCACAAAGGCACTGGATGGGGAAGTTTCTTGAGGCACCATTATCCCAGTCTCTGTGTGTGCAGAGTGTTTCTCCTGCTGTTGGTACAGCTATTGTCTAACTCTGGGGCCACCACAGTTTGTGTGGACTGTGAGTCAAGGTGTGGAAGGAAGTAGCAGGTTGTAAGATTGATCTGTGGTCTTTCCTTTTGACTCAATTTCAGGAAACTGTGATGGGTAACTGTAAAACTTCATTGTGTATTAATAGCTCAGGGACAAATCCATGTCTCTTATTTTGTAGCTGGGAATATTGTGTTGCAAGCCTCATTGTCTAAGATTTTCCATTAATGATTTTTTCACGAGCCATTGTGAAATATGTTTTATTACTGCTGTGCTGCAGAGATTGAAAAGTAAGTTACCTACTTACCCGCTCCTCTCTGTCTGGAAAATGGGTAGACCTCACCTACATCTAGTCATGCCATTCCTACCCTGCCTAGTCTTTCCTCAGATCTCTATCTGTTTCTTTGTGTACCAGTCAGCCTCTGTGGCTGTGGCAATATTCCTGATGTATAAAAGGAAGAAAGGCAGCTTTCTTGCTTTCAAGATGTGAACCACTGTGCTCCATCATCTCTTACCAGTTGACGGGTGACGTCTTTGAAACCATGAACCAAAATGGATTGCTCTTCACCCCCGGTTGTTTATGCCAGATCTTCTTTCATCACAAGAGAAAGGTCTCAAACATCTTTTTACACACTGTTTCTTTGCACATCTGAGTTTTCCCTTTATTTTTGTCTTAGTCAGTGTTCTGTTGGTATAAAGAGACACCATGGCCAAGGCAACTCTTATAAAAGAAAGCATTTAATTGAAGGCTTACAGTTTCAGAGGTTAGTCCTTTCATCATGATGGGGAGCATGGCAGCATGCAGGTAGACATGCTTTTGGAGAAGAAGCTGAGAGTTCTATATCGAGAGAGAGAGGTAGAGAAGAGAGAGAAAGAGAGAGAGAGAGAGAGAGAGAGAGAGAGAGAGAGAGAGAGAGAGAGAAACTAGGGCTGGTAAGGGCTTTTAAAACCTCAAAGCCCACCTCCAGTGTCACAGTTCCTCCAACAAGGCCACACCTACTCCAATAAGGCCTTAACTCCCAATCCTTCTCAAATAGTGCCACTCCCTGATGACTAAGGATTCAGATATATGAGCATACGGGGCCATTCCTGTTCAAGCCACTACAGTCTCCTTAAGTCAGACATGAACTGCATGAAAGACGGGTCTTGTTGGCTCTGCTTTTTGCTAGATGCCTACACTTAGAACATAATAGGTGCACAGGATAGAATCCTTTGGCACCTCTTCCCCAAACCTGTGTGTTTATGCTTTATTCTCCTCTAGAGTTAATCCCAAGCCTCAGCTTTTGCTCAGCAGCTGTATCATCACTAAGACAATGCCAATACGGTGCAGTAGGCTTTGCACCGAGGCTCACAGCAAGCAACATTAACTGACATGGGCTAGGGCTGGAGCTTCCCAGAATAGGGAACCAGGGTTGGTGGCAAGTCTCCAAACCACAGCTTAGACCTTCCAGCTCCCTGGTGCCCCTGAACGTCACCTGCACAGAGGTACTTCAACATCAAGAGGGACACCAAAGGTTTTGGAGGCCACCTGTAAATCCCTGAGGCACAGGTACTGCCATCTTTCCTCCCTCCCGGCCTCTCCCTCTCCCCCAACCTACTCATCATAAGCACAGGTAGTTAGAGAGACCCCCTATGCTGATCCAGTTGTCATTGCCTGGACAATCTATCTATTTGACCCCAAATCCAGAACTCAGGTTGAGGGTCGATGGCAGAGATTGGGGCAACTGGGAACAGTGTCAAGAACGTGGATCACTGAGGAAGAAGAGGAGGGATGGAGAGGGAGGGTGCTGACCACACCTAGAGAACAGAGAGGCAGAATTCCAGCCCTTGGAGGGCAAGGACAAATGGGATTCTCTGGGAAGGACTCATGCAGTTTGGCATGAGGAGTACCAGGCTCCCTGTGAGCTCCAGAGGGTGTGGGGGTTGGGGAGCATCCTCGGACAACCAGCTGCTGGCAGGAGAAACGCAGAGTGCATCCTTCCAGTCCTACGGGCTCGCTGAGCATAGACAGGTTGTTCTGAGTGGAGGGCACTAACCGTCAGACCTTTTTCCTCACCCGGCACCCTTCCTGACCTGGGGAGCTGTCCTCATGAACTCTTGGATCTGGAACACGTTTGCCCAGGGCCTCAGAAGGTCGCTCTGCACACACCACAGCTTACTGTTCTAGGTACATGATTCAAGTCAGGTAAGTGATGAAATTGGAGAAACGGGTGAAAAGGAAGACAGTGGTGGCGTTGAAGGAGCTGAGCCAGCAAATCCAAGAAACTAAATGACAGCAGGAAAGGCTGCTGAAGGACTGTAGGCAGCTACTCGAGGAGAAATACCGTGTGCAGGCTGAAAACCAGCTTTTCCTGGAATACCTGTGTAAAAACAAGGAGCAGTATGAAAAGAAGCAGGGGGCCCTGGGGAAGCGGTGTGCCCAAGAATGTGGCGAGATAGAACGGAGGAGGCAGGAACTGGCGTCCAGATACGCCCAGAGAAATGCAGCCCTTCAAGCCCAGCTCCTGCGGGGCAGAAAGACCCAGCAGGATTTACAGCAGCAGCTACAGGCACTGAAGGCTGTTTACACGGTAAAGGAGTGGCAGGATGGGAAAATACAGACCTTGGAGAAAGAGAAAGAGAAAATCCGAGGTGAGACAGCGGCCCAGGACCGGGAGACACACATCCAGTTTCTGCGGGAAAAGGCCCGGATGGAGAAGGAGCTGGAAGAGTTGCGCTTGATGGAGCTGGTCCACAGCAGCACCAAGGGGCCTGGGAGGGAGTACAGGGCCTTGGCGCTGGCCTGCAAGAAGGCTCATTTGGAGTTCTGTGGCAGCCTTCACAGAGAGAACCAGCAGCTACGGAAGGAGCTTCGGCAGCTGAGTCAGGAGTACCGCAAGGTGGAGGCTGTGAGAATCCGCTTCGAGAAGCGGCAGCAGCTGGTGAAGGAGGCGCAGTGGTACCTAGAGGCCTTGGTCAGAGGGCGGCAGCGGCTGCAGTTGGCATTGAGATTGTTCTACGTGCCCCGGAGACCACTCTGAGCTGTCCCCTAGACACAAATCAAGATTAAACCCAAGGCAGGGGCTGAAACAACCAATCACATAAGAACTGCACACTGGGGATAATCGACATTTCAGAAAATGCTCAGTATGAAGCCTAGAGTTGATTGTGTTTTCATGGAGAAGCCTTTAGGCTGTGAAGTGCTTCTCTTTCTCTCTTTTCTTTAGATTGATTGATTGATTGATTATGTATACAGTGTTCCCGCTACATGTATGCCTGCATGCCAGAAGAAGGCACCAGATCTCATTACAGATGGTTGTGAGCCACCCTGTGGTTGCTGGGAATTGAACTCAGGTCCTCCTCTGGAGCAGGCCATGCTGTTAACCTCTGAACCATCTCTCCAGCCACTATGAGGTGCTCCGTGACTGGGAGTTTTGAAAGTAGCATCCACATCACCGAGTCAGTGGTGTGCCTTCCTTCCTCGTGGGCGCTTTTTTCAGAGCGCTCAGAACACCTCTGGAGGAAGGACTTTGGGCCATCCGGTTCCACTGACAACTCAGAGACCGCCAAGTAGAATTACCCAGCCACAGTACGTTCTCGAGATGAGGTCATTTGTAGTTTTTTTATTTTAATTTTTTTGAACATACGGACTTTGTAGACTATAAAGTCCCTTTTGCAATTAGTATCGTCCATGTGTTTTGACCATTTGGTAAAACCATGAATTGCATTTTAAGTAAGGGTTTGTTAATTTGTTTGTTTTGTTTTGTTTTAACCTTTATTGGAAGTGTTAAAATGTTTTTGAGTTTGTCATGGGCTGGCAGTGGACTGGTCGTTTGCTGAACTGTAGACCCTGATCTGAGAGTGTGGTCCCATGTGTTGGCAATGCTCCTCTATGGGAAAATGTAGTTAGCTTTGTGTTTTCTGGGAATTGTTGACAATAAGAAATGACATTATAATTTTCAACTGTCTTTATACAGAAAATGAATTTACTTTAAATTGAATTTATAAAGAATTCTCCTTCAATTGCCCTTAACTTCCAGTTTTGTGGGGGTTTTTTTGGCTTTTAAAATATGTACTGCATTACTGGACAATGCATGTCAGTTTTGAAAAGTAGTAAAGGAATTTTTGTTTTTTTGTTTTTGTTTTTGTTTTCCGGGCTGTGGTTCCACAGTTTCCAGTTCCTGTTCCTTTGGCCCCAGTGGTTTGGCTTTTGGTGGAACAGTGCATCAAAGTGGGCTGCATGGGGACTCTAGGTCTGTTCCCATGGTGACGGCTAAGAGGCAGCAGGAAGAAGATACAGTAAGGATTGGGATCCCAGGGTCTCACTGAAGGGCACACTCCTAAAACCTAACATCCCCTGGGCCTCACCTCCTTAAGGTCCTGTTCCCAAAAGTGCCACAGGGGGAACCCTAACACAAAGGCCTTTGGGGAACATCCCCGATCCAAACTCAAAGATAAGAGGGATCTAAGTCAAATGCTAGAAAACAAAGAAATTAAGATGTTTATAAAACCTGTGTTAGTCGTGACCTTCCTACTCTGGGTTACTTTAATAGCAACGGTGTGTGTGTGTGTGTGTGTGTGTGTGTGTGTGTGTGTGTGTATTCCCTAGGAAATGATGGGCCAGACGAAGTAACATGTGTTTGACTCTCTTGACTGAATGATCACGTGTGCCTGCTCACATGCTTGTGCCAGACAGAGGAATTCCTACTGGTCTGAAGTTACATGCCGATGCCCAGAGCACAAACACTGATGTTATGCCCTAGAGAGAGCACCAACTTCAAACCTAGTCCAAACCAAGCAAGAGGGAGCCGGAAGCCATGGCCCAGAGCAACAGGACAGGGATTGCACGGATCTGAGCCATGCACCCACTGCTATAGATTCCCAGGGTCCTGGGGCCTGTTGACCGCCTGTGTCACTGAATTTCTTCAACCTCTGGGTAAGTTGGGGAGATCTTGGCAGAAGTGGATACACACTCTATAGAATGAATTAGTTTTGAAAAGAATTATTTAAAGAGCCGTGGCAGGGGTAGAAAAGCCTGGAAACATAGTCAGTCTTTTGTCACTCACAGGCAGAAAGGAGACATGACTGCACCCCACAGGAGGGCCACCCCAGAAGGGCTGGGATCAGTAACTTCAGACAGTTTCTGCCTCTTCACAGAGTGTAAGTCCTGCCATTTCCTGTGTCCAAGCTCCTCCAGAGCCAATCAGGGCAGGAAATCTGTACTGTTAATTAACTCTTTGTTACTGTAACAAATATTCGAGGCAGTCAGTTTGTGAAGGGAAAAGGCTCATTTGATTTTGGTTGTTGTTTTATTTTGTTTTTGCTCTTGTAGCTGTTGTTCCTAGTTATAGATGCCCCAAGTCCCTGATCAGTTTGGCCCCATTGATTTAGGACCTGTGATGGGACAACATGTCACGGGCAAGGGATGTGTGGAGGACCAAGCCCACAACAAGGAAGTGAAAGAGGAAGGGACTGGAGTCTCGTTATCCCCTCCAAGGGGCAGTGACCTAAAGATCTCCCACTAGGCCCCATCTCTCAACGGTCCACTACTTTCTAAAGTGCCACAGTGGGGACCAAGCCTTTAACAAGGGGCCTTTGGGGAGGCAATTAAGACCCAAACTTGTAGCATCTGCTGAGGCAACTTCAATGGAGTGCCCCCCTCCCATCCTCCTCATGGGAACAGCAGGTGTGCCCATCAGAATGATGCCCAAGCCTGCTTTCAGGGCACTCTCTACCTCTTTGGCCAATCTCTGGACTTCACTGTAGAGTCCTGATCTGGACTGGTGGAGACCTTTTATTTGTTTTTTTCCTATGGACTCCTTAAAGTCTAGAACAGCTGAGTGTATAAACGGCTGCAGTCCGCCTGGGTCAGCGGCGTGGCCTGTCAGTGCAGTGTTTCTTTTCCTGTTTTAGTACAACAAAGGATAACAAATAAGCTGGAGATCTACAAGGCGAGGAGACTACAGCCATAAAGTGTTTTAAGGAACTATTTTAAATGATGATTATCTAAAGGAAGATTTATGCCTAGAATTTACGAGGTTAACAAAATCACCCATGGGAAGGGGAAGGGAAGATTTTCAGCCCCTGACATCTCTTCTATTTGTTTAGGTAAAGGAGAGGGGAGCGGTTGGGCAGACCTTGTGAGGATCTTGATGTAAACACCACGTTGCCTTTCCCCGTAAATACTTTGAAAGCTCTCTCCCTCTCTTTAAGATAATTGACACTCCGAGAGAAAGGAATTCACATCCCATGGCTTTAGTATAAAAGTAATAAAAGCACACAGGCTTTTGGGTACAAACATGCACCGTCCTGCTGAAGATGATGACAATGACCCTGTCTGCTCAGAAGCGGCAAGAAGAAAGTCAGGAAGCCTCTAGCTTTGGACAGTACGACCTAACAATCCGGCAAGACCATTAGCATCTCCAAGCACCCTGTGGTTAGAATAAGTCTACTTACCTGTTAGATACTTGCATAGCTGTGTGATGACAGCAAAGGAGAGTAGGGAGGGCGGCCGAGGAAGGCGCAAGCTGCTTGTTTACTCTCATTCGAGCCTGGAGCAGGATGGGGCAGCCTCCAATTCACTTGTTCCGCTTCATTCGTACAAATCCTGGTTTTGATTGCCCTTGGGGTTTGAGATGGGAAACCGGACCATGAGGAAAGGATGATCTCTTATGAACGAAGCACACCCATGCCAGTCCGTGAGGGATGACTACCAGAGGCCTCTGCTTCCCATTTTTGTATCGGCTGACTCCAAGATGGAGCCCACTGGGTCTGAATTACACTGGGTTCTCATCTTAGTCTGCCCTAAAACCCAGGGGATGTGGTTTCTGCACTAGCTGCCCTCCCTGGAATGTGTGGCTCCAGATTCTGCCAAATGTCATTGAGAACCAGATCCAGCACACCTGAAGCAACTGCCCATTGACCTGTAGCCTATAGGACTGTGTAGAGATGCCTTTGAAATTCCCCCAGGAAGTGAGGCAGGAGTGGAGGAGAGCAGCACCAATGTAGAAGCTTCCTAACTCTTTCTGAAGATTGGAATTATAAAGAAACTCCTAAACAACTTCCTGTTCGCCGTTCGCCGTTCCTCATCCTGTACCGGGGACAGCATTGTCAGCCTTCCGCAGAGATCGTCACAGCCACTCAGTCAGTGACAGAAAGCTACTCTGAGGGGGCTCACTGGTTTTGAGCATGACAAGAAAGGACAAGATCTGGGTTCCAGACACCACCTGTGGATTTGCTTCTCTTCACGTTGCTCAGGGAAGGCAGGAGGCAGGAGCTAGACCCACGTTCTTCAGAGGACATCACGATTGGTCCCAGGACTGCTGTGTGCCCTGCATGAGAACCCAAGGAGGTTAAGGAGGGGAGAGGGGGAAAGGAAGAGGACCTGCCAACAAGTTTGTCAAAATTGGGAGTGGGCTCAGAAACTTCCTGTCTGGAATCCTTAGATCTCAAAGGAGGAGGGAGCGCCGGGCTCTTGTAACTGAATTGACTGACGTTTCTCTTTATTAAAAACTTATGAAGCCCGGCAGAAAGGTACAAATAAAAGCTCAGGTTTTTTTTTTTTAATTAGTTATTTACTTTTGGCAGTTTGTATCTAGACCATTGAAGACTTATTTATTTATTTATTTTTGGGCAGGAAAATACTCTTTATTTCTCCAACAAATGAAACTACTTGCTAAAGTAGTTATTTAAATATGAATATACACATAGATAAGATATGTACACATCTTTTTAGAGGTATACAATGTATACACACACACACACACAGAGTATTGTGTAGACACATGCTGTGTTTTGCTCATCCCTGGGATAGGTGGAGGAAAGGTGGTTAGGATGCTTCTTCCTCACGGGACTGCAGAAGAAGGAGATATGGCTGCAGCTGAAGTGACCTCCCTTTGCCCTCATCAACCCTGCTGTTGCCTAGCACCCATGCCTTACCCCAGTGTAGGCACGTTTCCTGACTCTCCTGTCCTCCCGTGTTGTGGCCTACAGGGAATGTTACTCAGAGAGCGCCAGGCATGGTTGATCCGCCTGGACTTGAAACTGTCTTGCCTTTCATCTTATTAAAATTAAGCCATTAGCTGCCTTTAATGTGGAGTTTTTGTGGCTTAATTTTCTTTGGTGGCATCCATTAAAAACAGGGGTGGGTAACACAGTTGATTGGCAGCATCTTCAGACATCTAGTATGTATTATTAATATCCACATGTATTATTAATATTGCCTACCTGCACGGAGAGCTGTCATGGTTCAGTCTTAGTTGTCCCCTGTGCCATACCAAAGCCATGTTTTTTTTTTTCCTGATTACCTGAAATCCAGGTGGGGCTGAAGCATGGCTCAGAGCATCTGGAAGTGTCTTAAAGTGACTTTCCATTTCCCAGACCTTTTAAAAGCTGCCGCACAGACTTGTGAAAACATAGACTGTTTATCCTGCTAACTTGGAATCATCATCACAAAGCTTATTTTAACGAGGTGAAAAAAACGTAGAGTCACGTGATGACCCATCCCAACCCAAGTTTACTTATACATCAGTGGGAACTTTTACTGCATGCCTAGAGTATGCACGGCTCTGTGCTGGGCTCTGAGTGAGGGATGCAAGCCAGCCCCGGTTTTTTAAGAGTTCAAGATTTTGCAGAGGAGAAGAAAATGTGCACAATCCCATGGATGCCAAAAAGTAGCTTATGGATGTGATAGGTGAGTGCCACTGGGGGGAACTCTGTGGGCGTGCAAATCAACTAGTTGACCCAGTAGGTGACAGTGCCCGTGTCCCAGCGTGTGTGTGTGTGTGTGTGTGTGTGTGTGTGTGTGTATCAGGGGAAAAGATCTTTTCACAGAAAACATGGGCTAAGACTTAATGTTTTCAAGAACAGCAGGGTTTGGACGAGCCGAGGAAGTAAGAGGGCGTCCCAGCAACACCTCTGATTATTCACACTTTGAGCTGCTCAGTCCAGGAGATCATGGTGGACTCGATGTTCCTGGCATTGCCAGGCATAGACCTGTGAGTAGGAGGTGTTCCCAAAGGGCATTAAGTTTGGAGGGCCTTATAGGGTTGATGTTTGGGTAAAGGAGAGATGAGCTAGGATGCTAGAATGACTGAACTTGACTCTGCTGAGCATCTGGGTCAGGTGGACATGGGAAGAAAGGCCTGGATTTAAGCTGCAAAGAATCGGCGAGTTAGTACTTGGAAAAGCCACTGTGGTCTGCAACCTTGTCACTGTGGTTCGTTTTTCCTCTTTATCTCCCGAAGGACAAGATGACTATCTTGCCGGCTTGTATAATCTCCTGCCTGTCTGTCCATACCTTGAAATCATCTCTATGTTGTTTTCAAATTCTAGTTTCCTAACAGCTTCTGTCTGTCTGCGTCTCTTCTCTTAAATATATGATATAGACTATATATACATACATACATATATAAATATATAGACAGACAGAAAGACAGACAGACGACAGATAGATTTGAGAACTGGCTCAGGAATTTTAAGCTAGACTTGTTTCTTGCTTAACTGGAAGGATGGGTGGTGTGGCTCAGTGGTCATGAGCTTGCTTACCATACGGGAGGGCCTCAGGTACATCTCCAGTCATGCAAAAGGAAAAAGAAAAAAGAAAGGAAGGAAGGAAGAGAGAGAGAGAGAGAAAGAGAGGGAGAGAAAGAGAAGGAGAGAGAGAGAGAGAGAGAGAGAGAGAGAGAGAGAGAGAGAGAGAGAGAAAGAGAAGAAAGGGCAGAGCCCTTACGTTATTTTATCAGGACATACAAAAAGAATTAGTAAATTAAGATTATTCCACTTTTCATTGTTAGTCTTAAACTCATGTGTGTACAAGTATTGCATGTTGTGTGTGGATGGGAGCACACATGTGTGGATACACAAGCATGTGGGTGCATGTGTGTATGGAGGCCAGAAGCAATCTCAGTGGCATGTCCTTAGGTGCCGTGCAGCGTTTTACGTTTTTGAGACAGTGTCTGTCACTGGCCTGGAACTTGCTGAGTAGCCTTGTCTTGTTGGTTGAGCCCCACAGATTCTCCCTGAGTTCCCTTCCTCAGGGCTGGCCTGACAGGCACACACAACACACCCAGCGTTTCTATTGATATTTCTCATTTGTAAGTGGGTGGGTCCGGCTTGCCGTGATGTAGAAGTCAGAGGACATCTTTATGGAGTTCATTCCCTCCTCTGTCCTTTATGTGGATCCTAGGGCTCGAACCCAGATAGCTAGGCTCACACACCAACTCTATCCTCTGAGTCATTGCACCGTCCTTGCTCATCATTCAAAACTCCTGATTGGCAGCGGGCACCTAGGAAGGAAGAGAAGCCAAATCAAAAAGGGCAGTTATGCTGACAAACATTACTACAGTGTTTTCAATGTGTATTTTGTTAACATGAGTTTTATTTTCCTGTACTGAAATATGTTCTATCAAGGAATGAAAGCCTGCATTTATTAGTGACTTCCTGTCTCAGCAGCCCCCCCTTTGCCTCAGCAGTGTGGGGGCTTTTATCTCTGTGTATGTAATATTCACATTGATTAATTAATTGATTAGACAAGTGTTTATTGAGCCTGTGCCTCTGTGTTTGGCATGATTCCAGGTGCTGGAGAGTAGGGGACCACGAGCAGCAAGCCCCGTGCTCGCATAGATCTTGAGCTACGAAAACAGGAGACAGACAGCAAACACACCAGAGAGCACCCGACACGTAGAAAGCTGTGCTGGAACCAACCACGCAAAGATTTGCAGCGAGAGTATTGCAGGCCCACCTCTACTCCTGCAAGATGTCCTATGGTGACCAGCACTCTGCCTGTGGCGGGGCTCGTGGCACACTCATTAAGTGAACTGATGGCCAGCTGGATGCCTATGCAGTCCTGCTGGTCAAGCCTCCGCCAGCAGACACTGGCCTTCAGAGCCTTATCACACTATCAGTATTGATTATATATATATATATATATATATATATATATATATATATGCAGCATTTTTCCTTCAAAGTGCTTGACAAATAAGCAAGTGGCTGCCTTAGGTGGCCTTTTTTCTCTGATGCCCCTTGATCCTCCTTGATGCCTTGATGCCTCAGATAAGGCAGCTGCCAATTTCCCTTTCAAGGTGATAGTGAGTCCCAGGAGTGTGGGCCCCTTGTGCAGGCCTTCCATGCTCTGCAGGTGTGGTTGCTTGGTGTCTGTTTCTTTGACTAAGTGACGTCTCCTCCGTGGAAAAACAGAAAGTTATAACATCTGCCTGTTGTGGCCAATCACGGCACACGTAAGAAATGTCTGCTGTGAAACGGAAGTCACCAGGCTGGCCATTTGTCCCTGTGTTTGCAAGCAGTGTGTTGTTCCCTCGGGCTCTTGCTGACACTCTGTTACAATTTACCTTTGTTTAGGGAAAATGAGCAGCTGTAGACAATAAGAGAATGTTGACAAGCCTGTGTGTTCAAGACTTATGGAGAAACTCAGGGGGAATAAAGGTGGGGGAGTCCACTGAAGGCAAAGCTATGATCACATGGTCTCCAGGGCACAAATGACCATTTGTCTGTGGTTTTGTTGTTCTTGTTGATTGGGAGGAGAGGTGTTCTTCTGGTGCTGGGAGTGGGAACCCAGGCCCCTATGGACATGACTTAGCTGTTTTTCTTGTTGCTGTGAGAAAGAACTAGACAAAAACAACTTGAGCAAAAGGTCTTATTTTGCTTCACAGTTTGAAGGTCTAGTCAGTTGTGACGAGGAAGTCATGGCAACCAGAACTTGAGGTGGCAGGTCACATTGCAACCACCGTCAGGAAGCAGTCGGAGACGAATGCTGTTGTTCGCCTCCTTTGTCCCTTTTTATCCCATTAGGGATCCCAGTCTGTGAACTGGTACCAGTCAGTTAGTGTGAGGGCTCCCACCGCAATTAACCTAGTCTAGGAACTTGCTCACACACAAGCCCAGAGGTTTGTCTCCAAGGTGACTGTCCATCCTATCTAGCTGACAGCCACTGTTACCCACTACAGCCCACTAAGGACATGGTTGATCATGGAGAACCAGGCACCCACTTCCTGAACTCTTTCCTGTTAGGAGCAAGCCCATGTGTTTGGAAGGATCGGCATGCTGCTCATGACGTGGGTTTCCTGCTCTTTAAATGGATGTTTTAGATTTGCCTAAAAGGTTAACTATTTCAAAATCTTGTCATAGCACATATGGTTTTATAGCTGATGGTTGTCACTGCCACATGGATGACTTGTGGTTTCCCGATGTGGTAACAGTGTAATACAGCCAGGAGCCAGCAATATGTTGAAGTTTTAGTTTTTGTGGACTTGTTGCTGTACCCTGTTGTGCAATTGCTGTTTCCTGGGGGGCAGGGGGTGAGAAGATGCAGAGGCAATGACACAGACTCCAAGAGATTCCAATGCAGAAGCTCTTTGTTGTAAAAAAGGTGGTGGTGGGGGTTATGGGGATTAGGGAAATTAAACTGCTGCAGGAACATTTCTGGTTGGTCCTTTTGAAACTGGCAGTCCTTGCTGGTGTGTTGTGATTGGCTAGTAGTGCACGTCATTAGTTACCATGCTTTTGGTCCCCTGATGGATTTTTTTGGCCAATTTTGCTTACTCGTTGTGAGTTTGCTTGCACTATTGCCCTGCCTCACTACGTCATTTGGACGTCTTGGCCACTGTAACTGTGGAGCACAGACAGCCTCTTTTCTTTATAGACGATCAAGTCTTGACTATTCGTTATAGCAGCTGGAAATGGGCTGAGACTGGCCACCTCTGCCCCTTAGACCATGCTGCTCAGGCAGCTACCTAGTACTGACGCACAGGAATGATATCTTACTTGTACATGTGTTTGGGCCCCAGCTCTGCAGAGGAAACCTCAGCTGGTGGATATGTGAGAAAGAAAGTGCTGGGTACTACTGTTGACAGTGAGGGCAGTCAGTGGCCTTGTCTAAGGGAGGCAGAAAAGTCATTGTGTGGGTGGGGCTAAAAACCAGTGAGGGGAATTGAAAGAAATAGTTATGAATCATATATCTTCTTTTTGTTTGTTCATTTTTTGATTTTGGGTTTTTGAGACAGGATTTCTTAGTAGCTCTGGAGCCAATCCTGGAACTAACTCTTGTAGACCAGGCTGGCCTTGAACTCACAGAGATCCACCTGCCTCTACCTCCTGAGTGCTGGGATTAAAGGCATGTGCCACCACCGCCCAGCCTCACATATCTTAAAAGCATTCAATGTCTAGAATTTAAAACTATTACTAACTCAACAACACAGCCCAATTACAAATGGGTAGAGGATTTTACTATTTTTCCAAAGATGTATAAGTGGCCAATAGCCACATAAAAATATGTTCAGCTTCATTTGTTATATAGGAAATGCAAATGATGGGATGGCCCTTTAACCCACAGGGACGGCTATAATATAAAGACCATGTTGGAGGCTTTTGAGGGTTGGCAAGGATGCGGAGAAACTGGAGCCATTGTTTATGACTGATAGGAATGTAACGTGGAGCATTCCCTGTGGAAAACAGAGCCATGCTTCCTCAAACAGTTTAAAACACAGCCGCCCAGTGACCTGGCAATGCCCTCTAGAATGTGTTCTCAAGAGCAATGACAGAATGTGCCCCCAGGAGCCTGTACATGCATGTTCATGGTAGTGTTATTAATAGCCAGAGTGTGGAAGCAGTACGAATATGTCTACCATCTGAGAAATGGGTCACTAGACTCTGTGTCCACACCGTGGGATGTTTTTCAGTAGGAAAAGGAGCAAGGTACTGATGCATGCTACAACAAGGGTGAATCTTGGAAATTCTTTGGTAGATGAAGCAAGGCTGATGCAAAGGGGTGCTTGCTGGTGCTATGTGGTTTCACTTATTTGATAAATAGACTGAACAGGGAAATCTAAAGACAGACATACATCTGTGACTGCCTTAGAACTAGAAGTGTGTGTGTGTGTGTGTGTGTGTGTGTGTCTTTCTGTCTGTCTGCAAAAGGGTATGATATGATAGAAGTGCCTTGTGTTCCATGGTGACACCATTATTACATGCATGGGGGTGCACAATTGTGTATTTATTAAATTGTTATCCAATACCAAGTGGTTAGCTCTGAAATCATGTACATATAAGTAACATTATATAGACTGAGCAGGTTGTGTTTATATATTTAGGAATATGTGTGTGTGTTTGTATGTGTGTATGTGTAACAATAGTTAAGGGAATAAAACACATGAAATTGATAGAGAATAAGGGATGGGGTTATGTGGGAATAGTTGGAGGGAGGGAAGGGAATGTGATATAATTATATTTTAATTTCAAAAATAAATATTTTAAAAATCATTTAGGGGCAAGGTGGTAGCCAGTTGGTAAGATGGTGGCACATTTGTAATCCCAGTGCTGAAGAGGCAGAGGCAGGAGTCCCTGGACAGCCACCCTAGATGTGTCGGCAATCTCCATGACAATGAGAGGCCCTGTCTTAAAAAACTAGGCAAATGGCTGCTGGGAAATGGTCCAAGAAGTCAACCTGTGGGCTTCATGCATGTGCACACACACACACACCTCACACTGAATAAATTAATAAACAAATAAATAAATAAATAAATGAAAATTTTAAATATATTTAAACAGGCTTAATGACTTATACAAAATAAACTGTAAAACTGGCTCGTTTTCAACACTGTTTTTGAATTTTCTGGGAATAACAACTTAGAGGTTTTCCTCCCTTCCTCTCTCTCTTCTTTTCCTGTCTTCTTTTTCGTGTTTCTGTGGACAAAACCCAGGTCCTGGCAAACACTGTGCAACTGTGCCATAGTCGAGCCCAGAATGCAAGGTTTTGCTTGATACCCTCTCATCTCAGGCCCCTTTTTCTCCTAAAGAAAATAAAATGCAGTTGTCTCTGAATCCACAGGTTTTATACCCAAAGATTCAACTAATTCAGGATCAAAATCTACAGAACTTGGGTTTGTGCCAACAGTGACAGACTGGTAAGGACAGTGACAGTCTGTCCTTACTTCGTGAGCAGTGCCGAGTGGCGACTGTTTACACAGCGCTCACACTGGATTAGGGATTATGACCAAGCTGGGTTTTATTTACAGCACACAGGATGCACAGGTTACGTGCAAACACTGTCATTTTACGTGAAGGGACTTGAGCATCACTGCTAGTAGTGTCCTGTATCCATGGGGGTGACCCAATCTCATGTGGAGAGCAAGAGGTCACTGCCCTTTGTTCTACATACTCACTCAGAAGGCACATAGGCACATTCCCAAAGCGAAAGACACAGAATACAATCAGTGATTTAAAAAATAGTTTTCAAGCATTCATTATACTGCGTACTGCTAGAGCATCTGAACACACCGATCGCTTTGCTTAAGGAGTGTAGATTCTAAAGTGGGGGTGGGATGGGATGAGGTGGCTTTGGTCTGCACCCCTCAAGCACAATGAACAGACCAATTATGTGATAGATTGATGGTGATAAATTAAATACTGTGGAAGAAAAAAATGCAAGTGGCAAGGCCTATGTACAGCTTTGATTTCCCCAAAGACAGAGGCAGGGAGGGTTTTTGGAACTTTCTGCGGAGACCTAGAGTGGTGGTTAATGAAAGAGTGACCAGGAAGCCATGGTGGCTGGGAAAGAGGCTGAAGGCACAGTGGAAGAGTCCTTCAGCCCCAGAAGACTTGGGCTATGCAAGGCTAGGAGGCTACAGGAAGGGCCTCGGGGTTGGGGAGAAGTTCAGGAGTGAAGTGCTTCCTGCACACGTGTAATGACCTGTGTTTGGTCCCGAGCATCTGTGTAAAAGGCAGAGCATGCTAGTGCACACCTCTAGTAATAGCACAGGGGAGGCAGAGACCCGAGAACCCCTGGGGCTCCCTGAACTCAGCGTCATGGGTGAGCTATAGACCCTGTGAGAAATACCGTCTCAACAACA
Organism: Myodes glareolus; assembly: GCF_982192425.1. Lineage (NCBI taxonomy): Eukaryota > Metazoa > Chordata > Mammalia > Rodentia > Cricetidae > Myodes > Myodes glareolus. Next base: position 16,592,302 of record NC_142030.1, on the reverse strand, counting down.
ACAACAAAGTACAAAAAAACAATAGAAAAACAAGGTGGAGGTTTCCTAAGGAACAACACTGGAGGTCAAATTCTGTTCTCCACATATACATGCACACACACACACACACACACGTGCACACAAAAACATGCAGACGCTCAGACATGTACACGTACACACACAGTAGCACATGCACCCACATACACTTGAACATATACCTACACATGTACCTACATACTAGGACACACACACACAGAGACACACTACACATCCACAAATATCACATATTTTGTATCTACCCTTTAAGTTTAGACTTCAGTGACTTTAGGACGTTCAGTTTTGTATAAACATCATTTTAATTTCAGAATATATTCATCACTCCCAAAAGAAGTGGTCTACCTTCTAACACGTCACTCTGTCCTTTCCTTCCTCCAATCCCCCCACCGGTCTCTTTTCTGCATATCTACATGATGGAGGACTGGCCTGTTCTACTCATTTCATAACGGAATCTTGTACTATGTCGGCATCTGTGGATGGCTTCTCTCACTTAACTGGACGCTCCAAAGTTCACCCATGTTGTGGCCTAGATTGTTAGTGCCTCATCCCTTTTTATGTCTTTATAATATTTCATCGCATGCACACACTACACATTTCAGTGCTTCATCCCTTTGATGTCTTTGTAATATTCTGTTGTGCACACACTGCACAGTGTTTATCTGTTTACTTGTACGGAACCTTATTTAGGTGGTTACACTTCCTGCCACTGAGAATGCGGCTGTGAAAGGCAGTGTACACGTTTTGTGTGAGTGCACATTTTCATTTACTTAGCATGTCGCTAGGAGTGGAAGGATTTACCTCCTACCTCATGTGAAATGGGGCACCGTAGCAGGTTCCTGCCGTGATCTGACCTTCACATTGGGTATCGCCTCCTCTGGCTGCCTGTTGAGTGAAGTAGACGGTGGGTGGGTATAATGAGTGTCAATGAGGCCAATGCGGAGCTAACTGCGGTGGGTTCAGGTGAGAGAGAATGGTGGCTCAGACCAGGGTAGAAGCAGCAAACATGTGGAGGGTGTCAGGTTTGGGACATATTTTAAAGACAGCCGGGAGAATTTCCGCTTAGTGGAGTAAGTGCAGACAGAGAACAAGAACGGCCTTAGCTGTCCTTAACTTTGGCTCCGTCTGCTAGAAGAATGGGGCAACTGTGGAGTGGGGTGAGAGAGGCACACACGAGGGTCAGGAGCTCTGCTCACACAGACCAAGGTTAAGATGGTCACAGACGTCCATGGGGAGATGACAGGCAGGTGGATGAATGAGTCTGGAGTTCAGGAAGTTGTCTGGGCTGCCGATATAAATTTGGGGATCTTTGGCATGTTGATGGTATTTAGAACCACGAGGTGGAACAGTCATTGAGTTCCCATTTGTTTTAAGGGGACAGCACACTTGCATGTGGCCAGAGTACGAGCCTTTCTTCCATACCGAGTTCCAACAATGACCTCATGTTATAACTGAAAACACACATTGAAGATAAGCTTCCCTCTAGAGAATGTGGGTTCGAGCATGGTAAAATACTAGTCCTCCGGGCATAAATTAGAAGACTCATTCATTAATATCTCAGGGCTATGCATCAATATTGGATTCAGTATCTCATGATGTTTTCTAACCGTTCTCTGCTTCCACGTACACCTCAGCTTGTGATCAGGATACAAAGGAACAGGAGTCATATTTGATTTTGATACCAATAAAAAGAGCAGTAACCTCGCCTAACGTTAGTAAGACATGGGATTTCCTAGTACCAGAAGTAGTGTGGCAGCTGAGGGTAGAGAGGTAAAGGAAAAGATCTCTTGTGAATAGAGAAAAAATAATAAACTAACGAATGAAGAAAAGTAATAATCAAAGACAAAAGAGAGTGTCCTGCGGTGGTAGTGCAATTGGTAAGGGGCATCGAGGCCCTGCTTGGTCCCCAGCACTCACCTGTGAAGAGCTGGGTGCAGTGGTAACCCCATCTGTAACCCCAGCGCTGGTGGAGGAAGGAGAGAATGGAGACCAGCAGTCAGTCCAGCTGAACTGGTGAGCTCCAGGTTCAATGAGAGACCCTGTCTCAAAATATAAGCTGGTGAGTGACCAAGGCGGGCCTCCTACACTCCCACATGAACACATACACACAACACATACCAAGACAAAAGGAGCCTGGCTGGTCCAGAAACTATGTCAGGTAGGAATAACCAAAGAGGTAAGAGGGCTTAGCCCAAGGAAGACTGAAGACAAGAGAAGCGGAAATTTATTCAGTTGTGTGATACTCTATCAGGTGGGTCCAACCTGTGACCCATGGACCGCGTGTGACCTACAGTGACTGTGAACATGGCTCAACACCAAGTCGTAAACGTACTTAGAACAGTATGACCTGGGGTGAGTTTAGTTACTTTTGCTTCTTTCAACTCAGTTGCACAATTATTGAGCATGAACCCCCGCACAACCAAGAGAAGTAGTGTGTGTGTCTAATCCCAGCCTGCCCATGGTAAGGTTAGGGCAGAAATAGGCAGGTCATGGGTCGGCTACCCTGGTGCACACAGTGGCAGACACTAGAGACCCTGTTAAAAAGGTGGAAGGTAAGAATTCATATTCAAGATTATCCTCTGACTCTTCACGTGCCTTGTGGTGTGTGTGCATACACACACACACACACACACACACACACACACACAAGAATTGGGCTAATAGAGCAGGTGCTGCATCCCAATGGCCTTTCTCAATGATCCTTGACAAGATCTGCCTCTGAGGACTTCGGCAGTAGACCAGGCCAGGCTGTGGCTCCGACAGTGTCTGTACACAGAGGGGATGGGCTTCTGGCGGACAGTCAGGGCTGTCTTGACCTCTGCAGTACAAGTGGGTTTTCATCCCTGAGAGGCCACAGTCCAGCGTGGGTCCTGGTTGCACCGGTGCTCTCCTGGTGTTGGAGCTGGGCAAGCGGTTAGACACGCAGAGTCACTGCTGGCTTAGCAGAAACAAGCAAACAACCCCCACCACCACCCCCAAACACCAGAGTGGGTCTTTGAGTGGGTCTGGTTCTGCAGAGGATGTTGGAGTATTTATCTTATGTGTTCCAAGTCTTAGAGTAGTTTAATCCTAACACTTTTAGGAAGCTTGAGAAGAAAGACAGAAGGATTTAAAGTTTGGCTACAAACCCATGGGACATTTAAATATGCTCAGTGAAAGGGCTCAGACAATGTTGTCATTTTATAGAAAGCGAGACTGATGACCCCGCTGGTGGCTCACTCAGGGTCAGTGGCATGCAGCGCACCTTCCCTTCATGTTCTTGCCACAGTGCCTTCCCATCCACAGCTTCACTGTGGTACCCAGCTGCTGCCAGCACAGGAGTCTTTCCCATGCTTTTCCTTATTTAAAATGCTGCGATCATGTGTCTAGGATTTTATTCTAACTCTGTTCCTTGTTATCCCTCTTTTGATTTGCATGAAGTTATTGAAAATCTCTGACCCTTGTTTCTCTTTCCTTAAAATATAGCCAGGCAGTGTGATACACACCTTTAATCTCAGCACTTGGGATGCAGAGGCATGTGGGTCTCTAGTTTGAGGGCAGCCTGGTCTACAAAGTGAGTTCCAGTCAAGACTACACAGAGAAACCCTGTCTCGAAAATAAAGATAAGACATAATAAAATAAAATAAAATGAAAAGGAATAAAGGGCACAGGCTCGGCCTCTTAATTTTCCACAATTATCTTAAGCCTTATTACAAGAAATGTGAAAATAATATTATCTTTGGATAATGTTCAAATGTATATTTTAATATTTAGAGCTGAGACAAGGACGCTATTAGGTTCCACATATCAAAATAAAGAGGTTGAGGGGAAAACCTCAGGTAATAAAGCACTTTTTTGCAAGTATGAGTTCAGATCCTGTGTAAATCCAAGCATGGTCGTGGGCATCTATGATCCCAGCAGATTTACATGGAGTGATTAGGGCTGAGATAGGAAGCTTCTGGGCCAGCCATGCAGCATCTGACCTTGTCTCAAAAAGGTGGAAGGTCAGAACTCATACCCAGGATTGCCCTCTGACCTCTACATGCACATCGTGGCATGTGTGCACCTGCGTTCACATGCATGTAAACACACATACACACATCTTATGCACAAAAATGATTAAAACTAAAACAAAGCAAAAAGGCTCCTGAAAAATGAGACCTGATGTGATCTTCTGACCTCCACACAGATGCTCTGGCATGCTTGCACTTGAACACAAAAACACTCACAGATGAACAAGTGCACATGTGTGTGTGTGTGTGTGTGTGTGTGTGCGTGCACACACACACACACACACACACACACACACACACACACACACACACACACACACACACACCTACAAAAGAGGTTAGCTAGGATGGCAGGCTGAAATGGTCCCTGCCCCTGTTCAAGGACGTGGCTTTTGTGAATTACTCCTAAAGGGACCTGAATACCTCTTAGGACTAAGAGGCTCATCTCTGTCGTGCGATAAATAAGTCACCGCGATGCCAGTACTCATCAGAGAACGCCGGAAGTCATCGTTTCTACCCAGCAGTGGGAAATATGTAACAGTTTTTATTTCTTTAAAATAAAACCACAAAATACAACCAAAGAGCACCTGTCTGCGGTATCTTTGGAACATTTCTCCCTTGAGAAGAAGCAGCTGTTACAGCCAGCACTCAGCCACATGGTTTTCCTCTTGTGTTTCCTGCTCTACGGCTCTCTCCATGAGCAGCGGCTGGCAGGGGCCGCTCTGCCCACAGCACCAGCCTGACTGGCGCAGGAATCGTTTCAGGTTCTGTTCCCATGTTTCAGTCAATCTGTCTAGGGAACAGTGGTACTCCCAAAACACTCAAATGCTCACTTGTCACATAAAGGGATAAAGTACAGTTTCAGGCTTCTGTATTTGGACTGTTTTCTCCACCCCCCTCCACAGTCCCTCCCCTGGGAAAGCAGCACCACCACTGCCGCCGTGTCCGTCCCCACCCCCCCGTTGTTGGGAGCCTTTCAGGGAAGTGGGAATCACAGCAGATTCTCCAGAAAGGCTCCTGCATCTGTCCCCCACACTGCAGTGTGCTGACCATTGGTTCCTGTCCCCAGACCTTTGATCTCCACATGAAACTAATGTGTCTTTCTTTCCCTGGTACATCAGACTGCCTGTCAACTCCCTACAGAAACAAGGGCAAGATCTTGCAACAAGTGACTGCAGGTGTGACCAAGTGCCAATTACTGTCTTAAGAGGTGAATACAAAGTTATCATTACCCAGTTCTAAGATGTAGTCTTTCTGAATTCCCAAGAGCCCCTGGACTGGAATCTGGCCTGCAGACCTTGACAAATGTCCCCTGCTATTGGAGCAGGCTCTGGTTTGCCATGGTAGCACGTGGCCATCTTTCTGCTCCCCAGCGCCACTGCAGCATCTAACCAAATAGAACTCTTTGGGGAACCATGTGTGTTTTTGCCATTCTTGCCAATGAAGCCCAGAGCTGAGAATGAGGCAGAAGGGGAGTAGGTGGTGGGGGGAAGCAAATGGGCCAGCTCTGTTTGATTCCGTGAGTAAGGAGAGAATGAGACACTAAGCAGGCAATTTAGTGGGGGAAATACTCAGTTTTAAGATAGAACTTTAAGAACTCATCCTTTGGACTAAGAGAAGTCATGACTGGGAAGAGGGGATGCGCTGGATGGACACCCCAAAGGACCTGCTGTACTGGTTGCCTTGGGGGCCCAGTTCCTGTATTCCTCATCTGCTTCCTGCCTGGCTGGGTGTTCTCACTCACTGGAGGTGTGTGTGTGTGTGTCAGCAGAAGAAATGTATTGTGTTCACAGTTCTAATGGAGCTATGAGAACACACATGGCCCCTGCTGTTGGCACTGCTGTATGGGAGCACAGGGAGGGGACTCATGGGGAACTAGGTGGTTTCTAGGAAAGTGACCCTTCATCAGTGTGAGCAAACTGACTATGTACCGTTCAAGTACAACAGTTCCGGGGCAGAGGCGGGGCCTCTTGCTCTCACCCTCCTAGCTGTAATTGCTTGTAGGTGCTGGTCAAAACCCAAGTCCACCTTTCCCCGCTACCCCATATCTACCCCATAGTCCCAGGAGTTTCAGGGTGTTAGGTACCTGCTGTTTGATGTCCAATCCACGAGACTGGTAAAGAGACAGCATCTCAGAACAGAGCATGATGGAAGGAATAACTAATGACAAACAAGTAGAGACTATTTCATCCCAAGCTAACGGCTAAGGCGACCATCTCCTTTGGCCCTCTAGCTCCTAACAGCACCCTCACGTAAGGCACTAAAATGGAGCCTAGCGCATTACAGGTGTTGTAGTTTGAGTGTGACGCATTTTTCATATAGGCTTATGTGTTTTGGTCACCAGCTGGTGTGTTGTTTGGGGAGATTGTGGAACCTTTAGGAGGTGCGGTCAGGCTGGAGGAAATATATCTTAGGGGTAACAGCCCGATTTAGCTTTCAGCATATTCTCTTTGCTTCCTGATCCCCATGATATGAGCAAGCAGCTTCACGCTCCTGCCTCCGTGGAGCCAACTGTTTCAGCCACTTTTGCTTCCCGACCGTGACAACCGGCGCCCTCTCAGACCACAAGACAAAGTAAATCCACCCCTGTCTAAATTGCTTATTGTCGGTTCAACATAGTTTCCTAGTTTATATGGAACACCTCAGTCCAGAGCAGTTTCCTAGTACTATAAGGAACACCTGAGAGAAATAAATGTATAATGTCAAGAAGGTTTATTTTGGACCACAGTTTTGGAGGATTTGGTCCATGGATGGTTGTTCTCACAGCTTTTAGACCTGTGATGAGGAGCATCAAGTACAGAATGCGTAGTGTGAAAAACTGCTTACCTTTGGCAGCCAATAAGCAAGGAAAGCATTGGCCAGGGTCTCAACATCCCCTCCAAGGGTGAATTGCTGATGACTTAAATTCTTCCCATAAGTTCCCACCCTTTAAAGGTTCTGTTACTCCAATAATGCCGCAAGCTGGGCACCCACTCACAGCGCATGGGCCTCTGAAAACAGTCACGATGTAAACTATAACCCTTAGAGATGTCCAAAGACTCGTCCAGTGTCACCCCCCCCGTTCTGACACAAATTACTGTGCCTGTGAGCACCACAGTCTGGGGATGCTGATTTTACCACCGCTGCCTATTCTTGGCTTGGAGGGAACAGGTGTTGTGGGCTGAAGGAATAACAAGTTATTGACAAGAAAATTAATTTGGAAAGGGTGTGTGTGGTTCTTTGAATGAGAAATGGCCCTCATGGGCTTGGGTAGTGGGACACTTAGTCCCCAGCTGGTGATGCTTCAGGGGGTGTGGCCTTGCTGGAGGTGTGTCTCCTGGGAACTTCACCCCACTCCCAGTTCTCTGTCTCTAGTTTGTGTTGATGGTTGTTGATGTTGTTGACTGAGGTTCCTGTCCCACCCAGTCCTGCAGCCGTTAAGTCCCAAAGAATCACATAGAGGTCTACATTAATTATAAGCTGATTGGCCCATTAGCTCAAGCTTCTTATTAACTCTTATAACTTAGATTAGCCCATTATTTTTGTCTATATAAGCCATGTGACTTGCTATCTTTTTTGGTGGTGCAGTCACATTTTGCTTACTCTGTGTCTGGGTCACGACTGCAGACTGCAGAATCCTCTTCCCAGAATTCTCCTGTTCTCATTGTCCCGCCTATACTTCCTGCCAGGCTACCAGCCAATCAGCATTTTATTAAACAAATACAAGAAACAAATGTTTACAGGGTAAAACCATTGCCCCACAGCAAGATGTGGGTCTCTCAGCTTCCTGCTCTTGCCTGCTAATTGCAGCCATACTGAGGGCGTAGCTCAGCAGCTGATGTTGGCTTAGCATGCACGAGGCTTTGATCTTTTCTTTTTCTCTCAATTTTATTTCTGCTTTCACTGCACAGATTTTCTTTTCTCTTTCACATCTTCTTTCTCTACCTTCCCAAGGGTTAATAATTCTTGGATGTGTTTTTCTTCATTCTGGGTCTAAATCTTATCTCACCAAAGAAAGAGATAATGAAATGTCCCAATACACATCTGTGGTGTCTTAGAAATGCAGATGAGGTCCAGAAGCTCAAGGGAGCTACACAGTCTTTTCATGTAAAGCTAGTGGAAGCATAGGCCACAGAGTCCTGTGAAACATCTTAACCATTGTCAGGCAGACCTCAGAGCCCTGTGAGCAGGCCCTCAGTAAGTCCCTGGGTATATTCTAAGGTGACCAGAGATGCTGGAATGGACTCCTCTCTGGAATACTAGACTCATAAATTATACTGATGGAGAAAATGCTATAGGAAAATGGAACCAATTTTGGAGCATTGTTCAGAGACTAAAGTTTGGGATTTGTTCCAAATAGTAGATTTGAAAATCATTCCAGCAATGTGGAGTCTCTTACATTTTTAAATACTGTGGGCCATTAACTTTAATTTTTTTCTCTTGGGAGAATCTTTCAACAGAGTAAATTTGTGTGAGAGGCCCTGGGACTGGGGCCCTGGGAGTTATTTTCTTGTCTACATTAAGTATAATGATAAAAAACAAGTGGACATTTTGGAGTTTTTTTGTCTATTTTTCCAATAGGAACTGAGGAATTAGCATAGATCCAACTAAGCATCAATCAAGAGATAAATGGAAACACAAAACGTGTTATGAGTAAATAATGAAATATTTTTCAGTCACTAAAGGGGGGGAAGGTCTTATGCATGCTTGATGTGGCTGAGCGGGGAGACATTCTGCTAAGTGATAAAGGTAGGTGCATGTAAGAGAGTAAATATAACTCTATTCATATGAGGTGCCCAGATTAAGCAAGCTGTTGAGATCAGAATCAGAATGGTGATCTCCAAAGGTTGCAGGTAGAGAGAATAGAGAGTTAGCGCTTTTTGAAGACAGAGTTTGAGGCTGGAACCGTGAGAAGGTTTGGGACTTCACAGTGGTGAAGGTTGAATTGTAAACAGGGACTGCTCGTTCATTTCCCAGCCTCCCATACCTAAATAATCACACAGAAACTATATTAATTACAACACTGTTTGGTCAATGGCTTAGGCGTCTCTCTAGATAGCTCTTACATTTTAAGTTAACCCTTAACATTTTAAGTTTAAATCTATGTATTACCATGGGGCTATGGCCTATCAATAAGGTTCCAGCAGCATCTTTCTCCTTTGGCAGCTACATGGCTCCTGACTCTACCTTCTTTCTCCCTGCAATTGTTTTCCTGCCTAGCTCTATTCTGCCCCACCATAGGCTGAAGCAGCTTCTTTGGGGGGTGGGGAGTGGAGACAGGGTTTCTCTGTAGCTTTGGAGCCTGTCCTAGAACTAGCTCTTGTAGACCAGGCTGGCCTCGAACTCACTGAGATCCACCTGCCTCTGCCTCCCCAGTGCTGGGATTAAAGGCGTGTGCCACCACCACCCAGCTTGAAGCAGCTTCTTTATTAACCAATGGTAATAAAATATATTCATAGCATGCAAGGGGGAATCCCACATCATTGAATAATATTGTGTCTGCTTTTAATGCCATTGACTCACACACTTGAAACAGTCAGTGGAAAGGGGCATGATGTATGCATACTGATACATTTACATACATATCACAATGAAAGTTAATTTTTAGAAGGCTTCATGAAGGTCTTGGGAGATGCCTCAGTTGTTAAGTGTCTTGCAAGCAAAGGGCGTGAATTCAATTCCCAGAGGCCAGGTAATAAATGGTTGGTATGGAGGCATCCTTGCATTCCCAGCAGTGGGGAGGGGAGGCAGAGACAGAGACAGGTGGACCCTTGCCTGAGGCTGACTGGCCAAACAGCCTAGCCTACTTGTCAAGTTTAAAATAAAAAGGTGGACACACCCCAAGAGTCTACACACTCTCTTACCACATGAATGCTACATGTACAGGACTCGGAGGAAAGCATTGATGGGTGGGAGACCCTGTACTGATGGGTGGGAGACCCTGTGTAGCCATATCCTGTCACCATAGATCCTCAGGGCAAGATATCACAGTGGCGCCCTGTGTCTGTTCACGTGAGCGGGGCTGACTTTTGCTCCGTTGCTTCAGTGAACAAATGAAGGAAGGATGCAAATGCTTTGCGTCGTGATCAATAGTCAGTCTGTCTGGGTGGGGCATTCTGCATGACAGCCTCCCCCTGCAGTCACCATTCTTAAATATCCTGGCATTTATGCAGCCAGCCTCCTTTCGGACAAGATCTGACCTTTCCCAGTAGAGCGCCAAGCCATTTATAGGCACTGGCTAAAACAAAAAACGGTGCACTTTCTCAGGGGCAAACGTAAGCAAACCTCAGAGATGGAGGTTCGCGTTTAAGTCTGTCTGTTCGAAGGCTTCGTTTGCAATGCCTTCTTCCCATTTGTCCCCTCCATCCATTCAGGCTCAAACCATGTGGCTGAGCATTCTATAAAACCACTGAAAAACTCCACATAAAGGTTCTTGTTTTTAAATGAGGCTCATATTTGGAGAAAAGAAAGGCATCTATCGATTTAATGAATCATTTCTAGAAAATAAGTTTTGGCAAAGTATTAGACTGATTAGGTAAGTCAAAATGAGAGGGAGCGGGGGAGAATGTCATATATGGTAATGTAAAAATTATTTTCACATAGAACTTTTAATACATACAGTAATGGTATACACAGCATTTTACTGAATACTCCCAACAGTGTAGTAATGCGGCCACCCTTCCTTCAAGCTAAAAAGGTGAAGATTGGCTCATTTAACAGAAAGAAGCAGTTTTGAATTCTAACCGAGTTTACTTTCTTGTACAAGTGTCATGTCCCAGAGTCCAAGGGTCTGGGCCCGGGCCTGGGCCTGGGCTTATTACTCGCAGCTAGCTGTGGATTGTTAGCCTCCATGGATTCTTGCGTCTGTGGGGTGACTTTCTAATTGTGAGAAATGATAGCAGAAGCATTCTGAGGCCCTCAGAGCAGGTCACCAGGCAGCTGACATTATGCTGCTGTTTGCATGCTAGGTAATATGTCACAATTTTCCTGAAATGACTTGGTTTAAATGGACAAATACTGGCAGATTTAGCAGTTCATATACACCTTGAAAGAACCATCTATATACTTTCCATGGTTTAGTCCAGTAATAAATGAAAGGTGGGGCCTTTGCTTGAAAATGGTCAGCTAATAGGTTGATGGATGGCGGTTACATGGTAGATAGCTCACTACATAGATGCCGTAGCCGCATGCTAAGCTGGTGCTCTACCACTGTCTCAGTTTCTTTTTCTATTGCTGTGACAAAACACCACGGCCAAGGCCACTTATAAAAGAAAAAGTTTAATTGGGCTTAGAGTTTCAGTGGGCTAGAGTCCATGACAGCAGGAATCTGTGGGAGTGTGTGTCTTAATCTGAATGTACAAAGCAGAGAGAGAGGGAACACACACTGGGAATGGGGAGAAGTTTTTGAAACCTCAAAGCCTACCCCTGGGACACACCTCCCCCAACAGGGCCACACCCCCAATCCTTCCCAAACAGTTGGACAGCTGGGGTTTTAAGTATTCTAACCTGTGAGCCAATGCTATGGGTTTGAGCCAGCCTCAAACCACCACACCCACAGAGCCATGTGGACAGCCGCTCTACTTTTAATTGGGTGTTTGCTTGACTTTTCAAAGCAAGAAAACTTTCTGCTGCTGCTTTCTACTTTTCCCTCCATCACTTTTTGACTCTGTTTATTTTTCTAAGAATCCTCCAACTACATTGGGGAAAAAAACATGAACGAACCATTTTGTATTCCCCTGGCTTCTGGCCAATGTCTTTGCCAACAGATGGTGATAGGGGAGTTTAACGTTGAGCACCAAAGACACTCCACCTGGAGCTTGTCTTCTTCCTGGCAGAACTGGCCTTTGGGCAAAAAAAAAGCCCATACCTCAACCACTGACAGAATTACAGAATATCCTAAATGGATAAAAGCAGGATTGTCTTATCTTGCCAAGACAGGGTGAGAGAGTCCTAAAAGGTTTCTTGCCTTTAAAAAATGGTATGTCAGTTACATCAGGCCTTAGCTAAAGTTGGTTGACTCAACATTGCATACGAGACTTTGGGTGATTGCCCAGGTATTCAGTTGTCTCTTCCATTCGTTGCACATTTCGGAAGTTTCCCGCTTGTGCTTCAGGGCTGCTTAAGTAAAATTATTTTCCTTCTCAAATCTTTAATGGAGTTGAAGATTAGATAGTTGTAGTTACCATCTACATTATTTAGACTCCCTGAGATAGAATGTTTAGTAGAACTTTTGTTATATGTTTCTTGCTTAACATTGTTTGTTGTTTGTAACTTTATATTTATTATTCACTTCTATTGTATATAGTTGTATTTGGTTTGGTTCTGTCTTATTTTAGAAAAAAGGGGGAAATGATAGGGGAGTTCAGTCAATCACATTCTGTTTTTGGGGCGTGTCGCCCTTAGGCTAAAACTTGCCTATAAACCTAGCAAGTGCGCTCTCTGCATCTGGACGGATCATTTGGATTCTAGTGTAAGCTGGTGTAAGTCTTACTTCTGTTTATTAAAGCTGTATATTTTGTATTAAGATAGTCTGGGGGCTTTTCATTACCGATCGCCCTGCGGCTTCAAGATGGCTACACAGATAGGGTCCCAGAAGCTGTTATCATCACCACAGATAGATGCCCTGAAGCTCCTTATGAGGGTCTAACCACATGAACATTTGCTCTGCGTCAGAGGTGAGGACAGAGGGGGCACTGGCCAGGGTACTTGTTGCATCCAAGTCTAAGCAACACCACACAATCTGGCTCCTGAAAGGATGACCTTGAGGGTAGATCAGCAATGCGTCTGAGGAGAGGGGCATCTCCCATTCTGTGCTCATCCCTGGATCAGATCTGCCCCATAGTGCTGTCCTTGCTCTGCCTTGGCCCACCTCCTCCTGCCTCTTAAATGGCTTGTGGTGAACTGAGGGGAGGTCTGGGCTAAAGTGGAGACTTACAGCAGCAACTCAGCTTTAAGGAGATTATTGTAATTATCCCAGGCTCTGAAGTGCTGCTGCATTTGCATTTCAGACACTAAACTCAGAGGGGGACTGGAAGAGGTTAATTTTGTGAGAGGGTAATAATGGAGGGACCAGGGAGAAGAGCAGACTCTTTATGCCTCCGGCTGGGTCCGCAGCCTGCTGAAGCAGTGTGTTGCTGAGATAAAGCTACCCTGTCAGGCTATTTGCAAGTGGCTCAGAGGACTCACTGTGCCAGCACCCCAAATCCCTTGAACTGGATTCTGTCAGTTTGGAGGACAGGAAGACAAACTCTCATCTTTGAAAAGTCGCTCACTGTGAGACTTGACACACAGACAGTCCATTTTACATTCTGGCAGCTAGCTGGATCCCTGTACTGAGAATCAAGGCATGGACTACTTACTGATCATTATAAATGTGTCTACTCGGATCGTTATAAATGTGTCTACTTTGTTAGCTTTCTGTTACTGTTACAATTTGTAAAGAGAAAAGGTTGATTTGGGCTCACAGTTTCAGAAGTTTCAGTGTGAGTGATTAGTTATTTTATTTTCTTTGGGCATATGGCAAAGAGCACAAAACCATTCATCTCACAAGCAAGAACTAAAGAAGTGAATTTGAAGAGATCAGAATCCCACAATCCCCTTCCAGGGTATACCCACAGTGACATGAAGACCACAGTGACTCCATCCACTGTGTCCCAATAGTACCAAGCTGGGGACCAAGCCTTTAACAGGTGGGCAGACCCTAGCACCCCTCATGTCTTGAACGAATGCAATGCAACACAGTCTGAGGAAGACCCAGACATCTATGCATCCTTTTCTTTTGTGCATGTGTGTGTACATTTGTATGTGTGAGTGCAGGTGTGTGTATGCCATGGCACAGGTGTGGAGGTCAGAGTGCACTTGCACTTTAGATGTTGGTCTCACCTTCCGTATTGCTTGAGACGGGTCCTCATTGTTTTTCTGCTGTGTATGCCAGGCTGGCTAGCCATGAGCTGCTGAGGATTCTCCTGTCTCAACTTTCCACCTTCCCACGGGAACCACAGACACTCATGGTAAGCCTCTGGCTTTTATGTGGGTTCTAAGGATTTGAACTTACATCCTCACCCGTGCATGGCAAGCACTTTTCCCAAGTGAGCCTTCTATCCACTTCACCTGCATCCTTTTTAAACCCGGACTGCAGCGACATTGCTGAAACTGCAGTTACATGGTAGTTAGAAATAAACATGGGCCGGGTGCATGAAGCAAATAAAGAGGCGGCCTTTGGATCTCGTGGACTCGTGTTGCCATTTCAAAGTTGGAAGATCCTCGGTCAAGTTCTGGGGTAAAAACCTAGGAGTCCCAAACTATGTAACTGGCTACACTGACCGTGGGATAGCAAGTGTGAGCCTAGTCTCTCTGTCTTGAAGACGGTCAGAGAGAACTGGTACAGTTCAAACCCAGCCCTGGCTCCCTCACGGACTCCAAGCTTTAGCGTTTGATAAATGGCAAGGCTTTTTGTGTATTTGTTTGTTTTGTTATGTATTTTAAAGTAAGAATATAAATCGAGTTTTTATTTTGGTTTCCATTTTGGGTTCTTTGTATGTGAAGTCTAAGGAGGTCGGCAGGAAAAGGCAGACTTGCCGGGTGGAAGGTGTCAGAGTGTGGCTTAGTTCAACTACACCGCAATCCTGTGATGGTATCCATGTTTGTAATAGCTAAGGATTTTTGAGTGTGTGTAGCATGCCTGCTACTTTCTGCTAAAGGCTTCATCCTAATCGTCTTATAGAATTTTTTGCAGCCACGTTTTAAGGTGGATGGTTAGTCTGCACTTTTAGAGTTAAGCGCCTTGTACAGGGCAGCTTGTTAGTAAACACCTAGGCTATGCGAGACTCTCGTTCTCTCTGCTTGTCCTCTATCCACCAAACTGCCCCATGCCTATTTGTTTCGCTGTCCGGAATGGTAACCCAGAGTCACTTCCTCGCCTACCACACTCAAATCTTGCCCTGTAATTTGAGTGATGGACTTCCTGGGAAACCACGGAATGAGTTGTGGTCCATGCAGCAAGCAGATCCGTTATGGAGGAACAAAAACATAGGACGCACCAGCGCTGTATCAGCTGATTCTCATTCTGCCCACGGGGCTTCTCCAGGACTGAGGCTTCAGTAGAACCTGTTTTTATTACTGAGCCGTATTTGTGTTTCTAGCCTGTCTATGGGCTACTGGTTAATAAAAAGGAGAGCGCTTCATATTAGTGTCTTATCAAAAGGCAGCACCCGTCACCTGTCAATCTGCCTTTCAGGTGTTTGCTTCATCGATATTGGATCCTTGGAAGACGAATTATACGATGGGAAAGATTTGGGAATACATGAGAATTATTTCCTGCTGCATTTATTGCTGCAAGTCAACCTCTGTGTTAAGAATCTGCTGGGGCAGTGCAGATAGCTCAGTTGCAGAGAGCTTGGTGTGCACAAGGACTCGAGTTCAATCCTCAGAGCCCGCATATAAAAACCCACAGGTGTAGCAGTGAGTGCTTCCCAGCCCTCCCTGGGACTCCATAGCCGGCCAGTCTCGCCTAATAGGAGAGTTTTAGACTAGTGAGGGACCTTGTCTCCAAAAACATGGTGAACGGAATGATACCTGAGGGTATCCTCTGGCCTCTACATCCACGGATCCTGAGGGCTGAGTGACTGACTACCGAATATTGTAGATTTTTATATATATATATCAGCCCAAACAGAGGAAGTAAGCATTGTCTGGAAATATCTATAATGTTTTCAAGTAGGTCAGAGCCTTCAAATTCTTTGTGTTTTATAGAAATCTGAACACATTTCTAACTCCAGACTTAAGGTTTTATTTTATTTATTGCTTAGATTGGACTTTATCCCATGAGAAATCACTGCACAGATTTAATTTTGTACATTCTTTCTTTTGAGACAGTGTATTTATTGTCTGCCAAGATTATCCAAAAGAATGAAATGAATTTCAATCAGAGATGGAGGGCCTACAACTTTTAGGTCAGAACTGACATATAGGTGCTTTTGTTTTGCTGACATCAATATTTTCATATTTCTCAGCTAGAAAAAAACAGTTAAGTATTGATATTTTAGAATTAAAGCCGCTCTACTTTATTGACGGCTGTTATTTTCTATTGTTCTGATATAAAAATGTTGTTTGCTTGGAACATCCTGCTCCCCTGTAAGACGGCTAGGTAGACACAGTCATCCTGTGTCCAGCCTCACAATCTTCATTACCCCAACCTAACTTGGTCTAGGGCATGAGAGCAAGCCTGAGGGTCTATAACAGATGGAGAAGGAGCCACTGGCTTCGAAGCAGCTCCTAATGAAGGAGAGAAAACAGGGAGGCCATGTTGGGTGGATTAAACAGAAGGCTACCTTCCGGCCGTACCTCTTTGGTACCTTTGGCTAGTACTTAAAAAATTTCTCATGGTCTCAGTTTCCTTAACCATAATGTAGGTATACAGACTTTGAAGATCTCTAAAGCTGAGAGTTTGGGGTTTATGTGAGACCTCACCAGGCCCTTCCTGATGTCACCTCCATGCAGGATCTTGTAGGTCTCTGGGAACTGTTCCTCCGAGTCTCCAAATTCAAGGGGTCAGCTCTTTTCTTAAATTCAGCTTCAACCCTTTTCAGTGGCCAGAAATGTCATGCCAGTGGTCTTTCTGGGTTCTCCATATGTTTCACTGAAGAAAAATTTGGATTTTCTACTATTAGTGTGTGTGTATTAAGATGACATTAACATGCTTTGAAAGCTTCCTTCTCTCTCTCTCTCTCTCTCTCTCTCTCTCTCTCTCTCTCTCTGTGTGTGTGTGTGTGTGTGTGTGTGTGTGTGTGTGAGAGAGAGAGAGAGAGAGAGAGGGAGAGAGAGAGAGCCACTAGCAATTATCCTGAATAGAGTGTTTGTCAGTTGTCCGCTTTGGTGGCATCGGGGTGGGAGGTGTCTTCAGCAGCCTCAGTCTCTCTATGTGTGCATGTAAGTTTATAAGGGGACATGGGTCAAGAATTGGACAAGCTATAACATTGTCTATGGTGTTCTTAGAAGAAAACCAAAGATGGAAAGTCAGAGAAAATGTGGTCAGGACAGATTTGCAATGAATTGGGAAACAAAGCACAGTTTTCAAACTGACCTGTCCCCGTTACCTGCAGTTATGCTGGGAAACTGGGACTGCCTTTGCAGTTTGAGGCTGGCAGGACTCTGGGTTCTCCTCATAAAATCTTCTTTGCAGATTGTATAATGAAGTAAGAATTTAGTCACATTAAGTTAATACATGCAAACTCATGTATTAACTATCTTACAGAAAGTGATAGAGTTTACTTTGTAAAGCCGATGAGAAACCATCCCCTGCCCTTCTAGGCTTTTCTACAGTGGTTTGCATTAAATGTTACACTACAGGGTCTATGAGGTGACTTAGCAGATAAAGGCACTTGCTGACCAAAGACCTGAGTTTTGTTCCTAGACTTGCTATGTCAGTCTTGGTTTGGGTTGCGTCAGTCAATCCCATGTAGGCTGCCCATCATTAGTTTGTATTTTTTTGTAATTTATTTTCAACAAAATTAGTAAGTATCCCAAGAAAGAATCCAAAGACAGAATAATAAACAACAGAAAAAGTTCTGTAAGTTACTCAATTGAATGACATAAACTTTTACGTATCTGTGAATGACATGTTCAAGATAGTAGATGGTACAATGGAGAATTTCTCTGGAAATATATTTTTAAGACAAAATACAAATTGACAATTTTGGAACTTAAAAAGCCTGATATACTGATTATTGGGATCTCACTAGATACATTCCATAGCGTATTAAATTTAGTATAAGATAAAATCAGTGAAATGGAAGATGGACCAGTAGAATATATCCATGTGAATGCACAGAGCAAATGGATGAAAATTTAGCAAGAAGCATAAGAAACACGTGGGTTTCACTCGTTCAAACATGTAACTAAAGTCTAAGAAAAAGGCGAAAACGACACAGAAGCAATATTCTCTAACAATGGTAAAAAGCAAAACAAAACAAGAAAAACACCAGAACATGGATTCAGGAAGCTCCGCCTGTCGAAGCCAGGATCCACACACGGAAGACTGCAGTAGGCATGACTAGAAAGACTGCTGTAGACAGAAGCCAAAGGAAAAACAATCATTACAACGGTGAGGAAAACAGCAGCAACATTGTTTCAAAGAAACAGCAGTGCAACCAATCATTTACTTTTCAGTAGAAGTGATGGATGCTAAGAGACAATGGATGTCATAGGCATGTGCTCAAAGAACGCCGCTGACAACTGAAACACATAAATATGATGGAAGTCTTTGTCAACATTTGAAGTGAAATTAGGACATTTTAAACAAACAATTTCAAGAATTCACTAGTCGTAGAGCAACCCTAAATGAAGTATTAAAAAAATGTGCACAGGAGAAAAAAGCTATCCCACACATTCAGAAAGGAATCGGATGATAGAAAGAGTGAATGTTTGCTTGGCTGAGATACATTGGGAATAAAATGTGTGTTGATGGCCGTTTAGAGGGATAGAGACAGAACTAACAGCAAACGCTCCTTGTATGTATTCCCATCACAGCTCCCACACCTATGACTCAGGGAACATCCCAGAAGATGGAGAAGAAAGATTGCAAGAATTGGAATTCTACAATTGGAATTGTAGACCAGAAAGTCTACAGTGAAGCCATCTCTCTTACAAGGGGGTTTATAAACAAGACAGGAACAATGCCAATATCGATGGGCATATTAACAGGAATGGGGACAATCTGCAGAGTCCCACCCCTAGCCAAAGAACTACAGGCAACTAATGGCTGCCGGGGAAGGAGAATTAGCCCTTTTCAGGGATGAACCCCTTATTGGTTGTCCAATACAGAGTGGTCAGTCCTGAAACCATATTCATAGAAACAACAAAAACAGACTCATCACTTTGTTTTTATATATTTGTGCCTAGATATCTATGTAACAATGATGAACAATACAAGAGGCTATCTACTTAAGAGTGAGAGCAAGGGAGGGGTTTGAGGGGAAGTAGTTCTGAGGGGCTGGAGGGATGAAGCAGAGGGAAGAGGAGCGATAGAATTCTATTTGAGTTTAAAACGTATCTTAAGAAATTTAAATGAGATTTATGGGCATTCGCTGTTGAGTTTTTCTCAAATTACAGTTGTAAACTTATCGAATAAAATATTGAGAAAACATACTGGCCAGCAGAAATAAATTTTGATCACATAGAACAACAAAAATAGTGTCTTGTAGAAGTCTGTCCAGCATTAGCTGTAGGTAGTACCAAAGCCATATTAAAAAGAAGAGAATGAAATAGAACTAAAGGGTTATAAAGGCATAGCATTTTTGGGGAGTGTTTAAAGTTGTATTTCTGCTAGACTGCATTAACTCTGGGGCATATAATGTAAACTGTAGAGTAATGAGAAAATAATATATGTAGAAGGTGAAATAAAATGGAAAATACTTGATTAAAAGCTGCAAAAAAATGAGAAAAAGAGAAAATAAAATAGGTAGACTAACCAAAAGCAACTCTAGAATGATAGGTATGTGCCCATATACATTAGGGATTTAACTGAATGGAAAGCAACTAAATACTCCAATTAAAATACAATTTTCTGTTTATACTTTAAAATAAAATCTAATTGTGTACTCTCCATAAATGGTGCTGTTTAAAGTGTAGAACACAGAGAAGTTGAGAATAAAAAACAGAAAGGAGATACACTCTGAAAATACCCAATAAGCTGTATAGCTCAATTAACGAAAAAAAAAATCACTGCAAGGCAAGATAGAAACCATCATAATGATCTAACAATAAAAGGGTCAGTTATCAAGGAATGTATAACAAGTTCACATTTACATGCAAGCCCTGAATGCCATCTCAGTTCATTTTGTGCCAGCCGTCAGAGACTGCTTGGGACTGGGTAATTTATACACAGCAGAGATTTAGTCCTTACTGGAAACTGGCTAGGTCCAAGGTCAGGTGGCCCACGTATGATGGCTATTTTTGGTTGTCAACTTGACTACACCTGGAGCTAACTGAAATGCAAGAGGCTGGGCACACCTGTGAGGGACTTTTTTTAATTAGATCATTTGAAATGGGAAGATCCACCCTAAATCCAGATCTTTTGAGGTGGGAAGAGCCACCTTTAATCTGGGCCACACCTTCTGCTAACACCTATATAAAGGACATGGAAAGCTAATGGATATGTATATATATGTATATTCATATTCATTCTGTCACTTTCGTTTCTCTAGAGAACTCTGACTGCTCTACCACAAGAGGATCTTCTTGCCATAGCATGGCAAAAGTCAGAAAAGCAAGACAATGCCCCTGAGGCAGGCAAACTAATCCTGTAAAGGCAGATGCCTCATGACCTGCTCCGCTCTTTCGGGCTCCGCTTCTCTGTTGTTGCCTTGGGAATTATGTTTCTAACGTGTGATCTTCAGGGCACGTATTCAAACCTTAGCAAGCACTATTATTCAGTTTTTACCAGGATGATATTTAGACCACAGCTTCTTAAATTTGGTTCAACTGCATATGGGGCCCAACAATTAAATGTTGCAAAAACTTGGCAAAAATAAAAGATTTCCGAACGTGCGGTGAATTAACTCAAAATCAAATTCATACTGAATCTGAGGTGCTTCTGGCCGCTCTTGAGCACATTTCACTTCACAGCTTCCCCGCAGCCGTGGTCTTCACATGGTGTTCACACTTCGTTCTGTGCATACCATCTGGCATGCGAGGCCAGAGCTCACTTCCGGAAATGCTGGGTGTGTACATGCACTTGGAGTCCCAGCATGAGGGGCCCAAGATGGGCAAATTTCTGGGCTTGCTGGTCAGTGGGTCCCAAGTCCCTTGCGGAAACTTGTCTCAGAGAGCAAGGTGGAGGGTGCTTGGAGAAAGACACCCAGGGTGACTGCTGGCTTCCACGGTATTAGCACGTACACACACACACACACACACAATGATAGTGATAATAATAGTAAATGAAATCTGCTGTTTGTGTTGTTGACTTGAGTTTCATTAAAAGCAATCATTGAATGAATTCTGGTCTGGATGGAATGAGGGCGGAACTTCTAGTAATTTCTGAAATGTCACTAAATATACTTCTGTTATGCTATATTACATGTTTATGTGAGGTAGTGTTCTTAGCGTTGACAACTCTAAAATCAAAATATTTATGAACGCCTAAAAACATTGAGTATGTTCTACACTCTACAGTATCAGATAGTATCCCCAAATAAACAACTTCAGCAACCATCCTGTTAGTATGTAAATTTGCTTTTGTCTTAAATAAATGGTAAGCTTAAGCCAGATAATCGCTTTAAAATAAATTTTGTTATGACTTATTGCCTGAAGATGCTTGGCTGTAGACCCATGTGAAAAGGGGCCAGGAGTGGGAAGGGTTAAGAGACCGGATTCGGGGTGCTCTTCTCAGCGATGGTTAGTGTGATTCTTTTCCAAGTACACGCTGGGACATCCACTGAAATGGGTCACATGCTGGCTTTTCCAGCAAGTGTCAACAAATGTCAATGGGCTAACTGCATGTGAGAGGATCCTCTCTGACCGCAAAGTTATTGAGAAGTCAATGCTCCCTGGTTGAAAGAAAACATGCCAGTAGATCTCTGATAATATTTTGGAATTGGGTGAACCTGACAATTTGACACACGAGGGCTGACTAACCAATCTCCCCGGGTGTGTACGCTTGCTCAAGGCATCTGCATGTTAACTAACTATGCTCTGGTGTGAATTAACACCTAACCCATGGGCGTACACTATATATGTCTGTCGAAGGATTGTGTTTTCAGTTGCCAGCTGTGGAACAAGAATGAAGGTAATTACAGCAACGCATTGTTTCGGGAGTGGTTTTCAATTGCTAAATGAAAAGCAGGACTTAGGTGAAGCTATTTTCAAAATGGTCATTTTGTCATATTATCCACATCTCAAAAAATAATGTGACTGCATGTGTAATTTGCAGAAACTTCAACATTTCCAAATCATCATTACCCACAAACCACACTTCTTCATTCCCCAGTAGATCTCTTTTCTTTATGGAGGTCTTCCTGGGTACAAAGGGGCGGGGTTGAGAACCTGTCTGCTACACTTTATATTCTAACAAATGCTCTTTCGCTAAGTTTGTGATTGAAACTGATGGGGTTCATTGTGATGTCTTCATATGTGTGTACATGTGTGTATATGTTGCACTTTGCTCATATCCACCTCATCACTACCCCCTCTCATCTCTCCTCCACCCTCACTAGTCCCTATTCTGGTTTTATGTCATGTTTTTGAATATATGTATATATACACGTGTATATAAATTTAGAATCCTCATAGAGAAAGCATACCATAGTTTGCCTTTCTTACTCCTTTATTAATTATTGTTTCCCCTTCACTCCTTTGAGATACTTTCTTCCTCTCTGTTTATACTATATACATGTGTTGTGAAAGTAAAACACACAGATACATATGTAATATATACATTATATGTTCTGCATATGAGAGAAAACCTTCAAGGTTTATTTTCTGAGTTTGGCTTCTTTGGCTTAGCATGATGATTATATTCTAATATGTTCAAGTAAGTTTACTTCAGCACCATCAGAGATCCTGGAAATGGAATCAGAGACCTCTTAGTAACCCCAATGATGGGGTAGGCCCTTGTTGTCAAGGTTATTTAGCTCCCTGTGCTTAGCAAGAAGCTACTGGAATGATATTATTTAGTCTACTAGTCGAAAGCTTCCTCAAAAGGCACAGGGTTAAGGAATAGTAAGTTGAAAATAGAGTTAGTGGACCACATCAAGCTGGAAAAAGCAAGAGGCAGGAGAAAGATATTGCCAGTGACAACCTAATTACTTTGTGTGCATGCATGCGTGCGTGCATGCATGTGCACACACATGGGGAAAATTTCTTTGAGCTATCTGTGACGGGACTTGGTCCTCCTGTATGTTGAGCTTTCTCTTTGCAAAGATGGTTTAAATCTCCATGGACTTTCAGGTTTTCTTCCTTACAATAATACAGTCATTAATATTTCACTTTCTTTTAGCCTGGGACTTTCAATAATTTACTAGCTGCCTTTATAAGCTGCCTCTGAGAAAGGCTAGTCTCAACCTACCACCTCCTGGTTCCCCTTTTCCATGGTGCAAAATCTGAAATGCTCTGTGGAGAGGAGAGCGAGGCTGCTCTTCCCTCCTTCCCCTCAGTTACTTTCCAATATTTCTTCTACCGATTTTGTTCCTCCTTCTGTGACCCGTAGCAAAGGGTGTGACGTGCTGATGAAGCTTGGGTGTGAAGTTGTACTAGTGTGGGTTGGAAGGGAATCAGTTTGTTAGCAGACATCCTTTAAGAAAACCAGACTTCATTACAGTCGCGAGGTTATAGGTTGCCCAAGAGAACTTTGAATGCATCTTATACCAGTTGTAATTTCAAATCTCTTTTACTTTGATGTCAGCCAATGGTTTATGTTACTCTTGTTCAAAGAGGAAGGTGTGTGGTGGCTCCAAGCTGGGGGACGATTTTCAGTGTCCTCAGCAGTGACCATTATTAATAAAAATGCAAGAGCGCTAGAGAAATGGCAGTGTATGCACAGTGTGTGCACACGAGTGCACATGTGATGGACTCCTCTTTGGAGAGAATCACACTGCACAAATGTTGTCAGGGTTGATCCAAACCCTCTCGAGTATGGAGAGATTAACTATATTGGCCCAGAAAAATCATACTACATAACTTAGCTCACAACAGGTGAGCTAAAGCAGGGCCTCTCACACTTCTCCATTCATGACAGCTTGCCTAACACCTTTCTACACAGCCCTTAACTCACAGGTGTATAAAACAGGTACACAAACCAAAGGTTTACTGCGTAATAATTCATAAATACATATAGTATAAGATATTTGATGTACTTTAGAAGTATTATTAACTAAATATGATAGCAAATGTACATACAAATTAGATGAATTTGTTTATTTATTTTTGCATAAAAGGTTAAATCTTGACTGAGTATTTGATGCTGCAAGACACAGGGTTAACACTTTTCAGCTTGCTTGATACTTTGGTTTTATAATCATCAATTACTGCTGTGAATGATGCTTTATATAAGTATGTAGTACAAATGGCAGAAGTGCATTTAGGATGATTTCAAAAGTTGTTGGACTTTCTGTTCTAATTCCATGCCCAAATTCAACCAGCGTTTTTAAACCTTATATTCTAACACAGTCCATCCTGAAGCTATGCAACCCTGATTTCACACGTACCTGAGGAGTATAGGCATACAGGAAAACACTCTTGGTTTTCTGTAACTAACCATTATGTTCCCATAAGAGCAGAGAACTCACCTGCCTAGGAAGGACACTGATGAAATGCCTCAAACCTGAGCAGAATTGCTTCAGGCAAGACTTATTGGCATGGATGGCAGGACACATGCACTGTGAAGTAAGCATGTTATGAGCTCAGAACCAAGGATGCAGTGGAGCCATGTGATGTGATAGGCTGAGCATGACTAGATACCTTGGATTCATTACTTGTATGATATTTCAAATTAATTTTAGTCATTCCATGTTCAGAAATGCTTTACTGTTGCCAAATTGTTCACAACCTCCACATTCCGCTTGCAATGCAGGGGTGGCCCTGTTTAAGTACCCCTACTGCAGATACAACTTTTCATAGTCTATGGGCAGAAAGTATGCATTATTATCTGATTTTATTTTCCCAGGTCAGGTAAACTTGCTTAAATTCCTGATGGGAAGATCTCAATTCATAGATAAATAGACCTGTTTGTATAGCAAAGTTTGAGAAGCCAAAGGGTTTCCATTTACAGATTTTCTATTTTCACTTAGGAATAACACAGGGGGTCAGGACTCAAAGCAGCAATGCTGCTTATGAAGTTCTATTCTTATTGGATATAGCTTATCAACACACAGGGCTTTCAGATTTGCCTTGTTTGGGGGAGGGGGATGTGCAACTGAACTCAGGTCTGGTTTGGTTTGCTAGTGGTCTCTAGCTTGTGGATCTGGTGGCTGGCAGGCGCTAAAGACTTCGAGATACAAAGTTACAAAGTAAATGAGATAGAAGATACAAAGGTTACTTTCTTAAGTGGAAAATGTTTCTTTCTGGGTTTGCCTTAGGCATGGAGCAGAGTCGGGGTCATCACTTCCCTGCATAGGCTTTTTTCCCCTACCCTGTACACTTCAGGTGCACACCTTGGAGGCTGGTGACAAGGCTCAGTGGGTAAAGATGCCTACTGCCAAGCCCGATGAAGTGCGTTTGATTTTCTGGATTTATAGAGTGGAAAGAAAGAACCAACTCTTGCAAGCTATCCTCTAATAGCCACATACAATCTTTAGTAAGCATACCCACAGGCACACCATCACACACACACACACACACACACACACACACACACACACACACACACACATAAATGAAGCACATCTTGTCTGTGAGGCCAAGGAGTTCTTGCCATCAACTGAAATGTAGACAGATCCAACTCTTGTTAGGAACACCAGGAGTTTCCAGGGTCCTAGACATCCATCCCAGAAAATGTGGAGCAGGCTAAGGTATTCCTTCCTTAATATTCTTACGGATGAAAGCTGCTGGCTTTCCTTTGGAGAGCTGCGCAAGAAGAGTATCTTGCTAGGACATTGATCTCGTTCCTGGGCGCTTGATCGACTGCACTGTGGGAAGGACGCCTGTTCCACTGTGCAGCTTTAGAGAGTTCTGCCTTGATTGGAAGCAGTCACATTGGTCACTTAGCCCACATTCCAATTCCAAGGTTCCTTTGCAGGCCTGAGTCCTTTACACATTCCAAGCTTTCACAGTTAAAAAAATTATACAACACCCTTGCAAAGCACAAAACTCGGGATACAGTATAATCCAAACGATAGGCTGAACTCCGGGTTTGTTTTAAGGAACATATGAATAACACCTGGTGCAATACGCGGTACCACGCTCAGTGCCTAGGGCAAACTGGCAAACACTGCTTCAACTCTTGCCATAAACTTGTCAAACTCCAACACAGAGTTCCTTCCAAACTCTCAGAAGAAGGTCCAAGACACAGCACCTCATGTAGTCTGCAGACTCTACCGTGGCAAGGCCTGGATCCCAGCCAATGTAAAACATAACCTCTGGATTGGAAGAGGAATTCTGTAGTTCTGGGCAGGGGCCTCGGATGTCAAGATGCTGAATATGAACGTGATGGATTGTGTGTTGTGCTATACTTAAGAGTCAGAGTGAGGATAAAGGTGAAGCTTTCTTCTTTCAGGAGGTCTGCTTCCTAGTCAATGAGCAGTATGACAGAATTATAGAAAACATTGCCCCATCCATGATAGCAAAGAGGCATCATTCAATCCAGTCCAAGATTCAGGGGTCCAAATGTCAGAGACCAGAAAGGCAGGCAGGTCATGCAAAGCAATTTACAGATCTTCTTAGAGGATATGTAGATTAGTCCCATGGAGGCAGGATGCAGGGGAGGGAGAGATATAACACAGTCAAGACACCGTGATGCTGTAGACACTGCCAAATGCTCTTCTAGGCATCCTGACAACTTCATGAGATTGGTACCACCATTTTTCCATTTCAGAGACAAAGACAGATTCTGTGGTTTGTATCAGACAGTTTCGAGTGATGTACAGTCTGCTGCAATGTTTGGGACCCTGGGACTAAGTCTTGACTTTGCCACTTATGTGACCTGGAGGAAGGCTCTTAATATCTTTTCATCCCTGTTTGCTTGTCTTTACAATAAGGAAAATAATGATATATATGTTATGGAGCTGGGGTGCAGATGAAATAAATGGGTGTATACGCAGCCCCTGCAGCTGGGTCTAAGTTCCTAAGAACTATTACCACAGGAAACTGTGGTAGTTATTTGTTTTCAGTCAAGTCAGAGCTTTGAAGCTAGCTTAGCTTGATGGGAGGGAGAGAGCTCTTTGTCATTTTTTGTTGTGTGTCTTCCTAGAAGCAACTGGGTTAAATTTCTTTACCTTCTTTGATTACATGTAAAAGGAGACAAGAAGCCTGTTCTAGCAGGGTGTCATGAGAGCACAGGTATCATGGAAATAGTTTGGATCCACAGAGCTCTTTTTAAGCGGAGGACACTTGGTATTCAGGCTAGTCATGAGAATTCACATACAAACGAGACTGGGTGACCTGAAGCACAAGCAGCTGCATATTTGCCAAGACTAGTCTCGTCTTTAAAGGCATTAGGCAGTTAGCAGTAGCTCCAGTCCTTCATCAACACACAGACAGAAGATCGCTGAACCTTTTGCTAAATCTGGCTCCGAGATGCTTCTGTCTTTAGATCCAGGCAATCGCCTCATCGTGCACCCGTGCGGTCTGCTATTTTGGTACTAAGCACAGTGCTGTTCATTCACAGCACGCCAGCTGCACATCTCTATCGTCCTCTAGGAACTTGGCCATGGGCCGTATAAAGCTATCATATAAACCAGCGAGGACAACCCGCACTGTAGAGGAAACAAACACCAGACCCATCACTCAGGACACACAAGACTCTGCCTTTCTCATCAGAGAAGTCCTTCCTGTTGCTTTATGACTACATTCTAAAAATGGTCAGTTTAGTGGGGTTTTTATCAAAGCTCCCAACTGGAGATTTAAAAATCGATGATAGCTGTAGATAGATATTTACCAGATATGAAGATGTCTCACATAAAACAGAATAAAAAACACCAGATGAGGTCCAGCTCCCTCTTGCCTTGAGAGATTACTATGAAAAACTATCCATATTAATGGAAAGAAATGCTTATGGACTCTATTTTTTTTAAATGCATGTACAGTTTCCCATTTTTCTTTTGGAAATTCTGTCTAGATGTTCATGCATCAGGTTTTCTCATGAACATATCTAACATACAGGCGTTGTACATATTTGTCCATGCAGAATAGGAATGAAGCTCTCATGGTTATCTGAAGGGCCAAAGACTGGCAATTCCTCATGTGCCATCAAGCCACATTGCCTACTGAGTGAGTTTCAAATATATTAGCATGTCCCAAATTTAACATTTATGCTCTTGAAAGCACTTCCTTGCCCCACAAAGATCTAACTAAATATTAGAAGTTTTGACCTTTTAGGTTTTTTATTTTTTATAGAAGAAGTGTTTGATGTTCTGATTATTTTCAACAAAAGAGGTCTGTTCTCAAATGTGCTGTAGGGAGAGAATTTCTCAGGTCCTTTGAGAGAGATGAAAACCCTCTCTTAAGCCTGCCTGAGTGGAGATCAAGGGCATCCTAGCCTGTCTCTGAAGGATGACCAGTGTCCATGAAAGGAGCCTGGGTGGTGGAGGGGATGCTCTAGAGCTGGGCATTTTATTCAGGTCTGTCTGCAGGGTGACTGTCTTGCCTTGTGACTGTTTGAATATGTGTCTCTTGTGAGGATCTGCTGGCTCTTCCAAGGCCAACCAGGCTTTCTTGTGGGATTTGATAGTCATATGACCCATATTTCTGCCAGGCTTGTCCCTTTGTGTGACCCCAGATATCCTGGTAGGCTTGTCTTGTCTTTGTAGGCAGCATTATCCAAGGATGTCTGTAGAAGGTTGTGTTCCATGCCCAGAGGCCAAGTTAGGAGCTTGCCAAAGAGAAGAGAGCCACTCTACTCTGGCCATATTCTAAGATCCCTAGAAGCTGCTTGATAAAGCATGACCTCCCCAGTTCTCCAAATGGTTGCATCTTCTCAGCAAATAGGGCAAGGGAGGGCAAGGAGAGGAAGTTAGGGCTGCAGCCAGGGGAA
Source organism: Myodes glareolus (assembly GCF_982192425.1). Taxonomy (NCBI): domain Eukaryota; kingdom Metazoa; phylum Chordata; class Mammalia; order Rodentia; family Cricetidae; genus Myodes; species Myodes glareolus. The sequence goes on along the minus strand of NC_142030.1, from coordinate 16,563,619 downwards.
AGTGTAGGGGCTGGGCCATATTTGAATGGGGTAATTTTATGCCCATCCATGCTCTTTCGATCTCTATGCACAGTTGGTGTTATTCTGGGCCTTCTTCCCTCCTTTTCTTCCCTTTCCCTTTTCAGTTAAACTTGCTGTGGTGTTCAGGCTTAGTGCCATTTCATGATGAGGCTTAGAAAATGGGGCACACAGTCTATAACAGAACCTGTCAAATTTAATATGAACTAACCCTTGATTTCCTTCTGAAAGATAAACTACACAATGACGGAACCTTGGAAAGATAATTATTTCACAATAACACACAATGTTATAGAAGGAAGAGAAGAAGGAAGGAAAAACCTACAGTAAGACTGTAATATCTGCTGACTGCATATAGTGACTGGGGTATACTTTCCTCATTAGCCGACTTTAGAACTGTATTAATGAACAACAGAAGTTTTGAAAATGTGAAAAGTTATATATATATATATATATATATATATATATATGTTATTATGTACAACTACCAATAAATCCTATAGTATACCATCATTCATTCAGTCAAAACCCCTGTTCTGAACAGCAAGGACTTAGAAACTGATCACTAAATATAATCTCTAATAAATTATTTAGATGTGACAGGCTGGCATAGCCAGTAATACAAACTTCTTTTTATATATCTCTGATATCTTCACAGAAATACACATGATTCATTTTAGTTGATGTATTTAAAAGATCAAGGCTTTCTACACTCTCAGTACTTCCCACAGAGAAATCATATAGGTAATTTGGATTTGATTATTTTAGAAGCTTTTCATCACTTATGACTATTTGGTAGCCACGAGGCCCTCTTCCTTGTGTATGAATACATATTTTCCACATAGAATGTGCCCTAGAGTTTCAGAAGTTTCAGTTTGTTCCTTTTAACCATCACTTAGAACAACCCCTTACCTGGAGGACTAAGGAGACCCCTCCTGTCCTTCAGCATTAGTAGTCAATGGGCCTGCCTTCCTCCCTCACATCGCTGTGTGCTGGGTCAGAGGGGAAGGGAGACTAGAAAATTTCAGCCAAAGAATTTGATTCATTTGACTGAAAGCTGTCTCTTCTAAGGCTACCCATCTTAGATTCTCCAGATAGCCCTGTAAACTAATTGTTTGTCTGAACTACTCCAGGAAATAGCTCTTATCAATTCCACCATCATCCGCAGCTCCCTCTCTGTCCGATGAACTAGAAGTTAGCCCAAAAGGCATCTCTTGTTTAATCTACAGTATGATTTTATCTTTATATATGAGTTGATTTATTTTCCAAAATTAGCATATAGTTACCTTTCTGGTGTCTTCTGAGGATCCCCAAAAGATGTCACAGGTGGGAGGCAGCCAAGGGCCATCAGAGACAGAGCTTTAAAACAACAAAACAATAGTTCTACATTCAAATAAAATCTTACAAGGTGTTCAACAAACACATTAAATAAAAGAAAGGCTACTTTTAACAAAAGGAAGCCCTGTGGACAGAAGGAATGAATTCTGAAGGCCTCAGGATTCCATGGCCTCTGATTTCGACTAGATGAGAGAGGCATTTTGGAGAAAAATAAAAGAAAAACAAAACAAAACAAAAAACAGTGGGCTCAGAGAAGGAGGCTGACTGTCCGCAATAGGGTAACAAGCACTCTCTCTTGAGGCAAGATCTAGAAGATATCCTGCTATGTCCCCTGCGTGTGGTTCCTTGGCATTCCACTGCCCACAAGAGAGTGGAGAGTGCTGGTGGCATCTCATGGGCTACTCCACATTTCTGGAGCTAGAAAGTAGAGATTTCCAGTTCCAAGCTACAAAGGTGTTGCTTGCTCAACGTTTTGACAAGTAGAACAATGGACTTCCAGATGGAGTTCTATCAGCATCGTCCAATTCCTTCCATTTCACCAAGCTTAATAGCCATTTTCATGTTTAAGGTCTAAATTTGGTACAGTAGACAATGTGACAGATTGTGAGGAAAACTGGGCTCCATATTCTGTCGCTTCCTGTAGGACCACGAACAAGCACTTTGACTCTCCTGGACCACAACCCATCCATGGTACCCGGGAGGTCTTGGTACCAAATGGAATACTTTAGAAACTATAAAATTGCACTTGAATAGCGCATTCACTCAGCTATTATATTGCTGTGCATCCTAACTGTTAATGTGTGAGTCTGCCTGTCTCTTAAAACCAAGCAAATGGGTGATTTTGTTTTCTGCTAATTATTTTTGCAGACCTTCTCCAGAGATGTATTTCAAGTTTCCCTCTAATTCAAGCAGAGTTAGGTCATTGCTTTGTCATCATAGGTTCTTGGGCTTCCATACACCAGTCCATCAAAAACCATGTTGACAGTAATGTATTTCTCTGCTAAGAGAAATACACCTCATTTTGGTATTTTCTTTGTTTTTTATTTTATTAACCTCCTGCATAGATGAAATTTTACACTTCATTTTCAAACCCCAAACATTCTAATTTACTTGAAATGTTTTCTTTACTGTGGAAGGTTTCATGCATGCAAAGAAATACATGAAATGTTGAAAGATACCCTGTTTAAAGACTCATATCCATGTGCCAATGGCTCAAGTTATCTCATGTCGTGCTGTCCAAAATATTGTTCAGGGTCTACTTATATCCAGAATTTGGAACATATATTGATGATTGACAGAGCATCTGGTCTACATAATAGTTCACCATCTATTATGATGAACTCTATCAGCCTTTAAGTAACTGCAGTGCAAAAAAAGTCATTTACAGTGAGAAATGTAATGTGAAGAGACTAAAACAGCTACTTCTGGAATGTTTGAGAAGGTTCTAGAGACTGTGGCTTAAACAGGGGTGATTTGTTTAGGGAACAAAAGCATTCTAGGCAGCGTTATTTGTTTTCCATTACTGTAGCAAATGCCTGAAATCAATTAACTTAAAAAGAGGAAGTGTTTGAGTTGGCTCCTCACTGTGGAGGTAGCGGGCTGTGATCAGGTGACTCCATGGCCCATGACGTTAGAATAGACCATGGTGGGGCAGCATGATGGAGGAGACCTGTTCACCTCATGAATCTCACGATTCCTCTTGAGGGTCCACCCTCGCGATTAAAACCTACTAGATCCCACCTGAAGCTTCTACTGCCTCCCAGTAGAACCAAGCGGAGAACCAAGCTTGCAATGTGTGGGCCTTTGAGGACGCTCACAGTCCATACCACAGAACAGAAGGAGCAAGGCACCTCTGAGTGGCCCAGGTGTCAGTCAGTGCTTTGGTCACTCCCTCTGCTCCAGGCTGCCCTTTTCCCGGTGCTCTCTCGCTGCTCTATACCCCTCCTGCGCAGGTTTGGTGCCGACACCTTTCTCCACGTCTGGATTCCCGCAGAGGTCTCATTACATGCCTGCCCTGTTCAATGTTTCGTTCATCTATTCTCTGAACAATAACTCCAGCCTGCCTGTGGATAATCTCAAAATTTGCGAAAGTACAGATTATAGTCTCTGAAAGCTATTCAGAATTTGGGGGCGAGGGTCCAGGGACTCAGAGTTCTAACACATTGCCACCAGGGGCCCCTAAGGTGGGTTCTATGTGGAAACATGGAAACACAGGGACGGAATATCTTGTAATGCAAGAGAGAGTTGCAAAGATCCCTGAGAAATCAATCCGCTGCGACCCCTGTGCTGGACTATCAAGACACGCTCCCCCCCATGTCAGCCTCTCTCTCCTCCTGTACTCCTGACTGATGAGCCCCCAACCCTATCTCAAGTATCTGCTTAGGACCAGTCTCTCCTGTGGGTTCTGGGCATACACAAGGCCTTGCTAGGGTGTATAGCATCCTGAGTAGCCACGCCCACTCAGTGAAGAGCATGTGAAGTCGAGCATCTCACTGTAACATTTGCTTGGCCTCGGTACTTTCTTTCTTCTGGAAACTGTTTCTGAGGAGTGCCCCCAAAACCCAGCTGGTAAAAGCAGAGTCCAAGACAGTGTCTGAGGCAGGGGGCTGTTCTTCCTTGTATATGCTTTGGTTACCAACAGCATCTGAACAGTTTTAAGACAGGTACACTGTGAGCCAGGATACCTCTGCTCAGCTAAATGAAGCTGTGCCTGGAGCTCTTCCTCCCCTAGGGACCTACATCTGTGTGTCTACAAATGCTCTCTCACCGAGTCTCACACACATGCACAGAACCTTGGTCCTGTAGGCTTTGTCTGCACATACATGACTCAACATGTGCTCGGTATGTCATTAAAGATTTCAAGCACTTGCTTTTGCTGGTCTCTGTTCCAGCTGCCGTGTTCAGAAAATTCTTGAGCTACTGTGGGTTAATGAGAGTTGCAGCAAGTGTTTTTCTGCTGGTCTTTCGGTAAAGCTTCTCTCTCTCTCTCTCTCTCTCTCTCTTTCTCTCTCTCTCTCTCTCTCTCTCTCTCTCTCTCTCCCTCCCTCCCTCCCTCCCTCCCTCCCTGTTCTTCTCTCTTTCCCTCACTCCCCCTTCTCTCTCTCTCATCTCCCCCCCCCATTCTCCCTCCGCCCCTCCCTCCCTGCCTGCCTGCCTCTGCCCCTCCCTTGCTGGCTCTCTGAGATAGCAGCAGACAGAGAGGCTGGTGCAGCTCTGGGAAAAGAGTGAGCCTGCTTGCAGGGACTGGCAGCATTTCAGCCAGCTCCCCTTGCATCCCATCCATGCGGTGTTCTGGGAGGGCAATGCGATGTTAAAGCTGGGACTGACCTGCACCAGGAGGGTGGCTGGGAGCTCAGAGAGGCCAGGATCTTGGCTTAGCCAGAGGCTGGAATCACAGGAATGCTGCAGCAGGGGCTGCTGCGAAAGTTCCCAGACCCCCATGGATTTTAGAATTTCCCAGCCTCTTCTGCACCTCCGCACACTCTTCCTTCCTCCCGAGATGGCCCCAGATCTGCAGGAGACACTTGAGAGCAGCTATTTATTAGCAGATGTGGAGAGCTGGATGCTGTGCTTGGTTCTTTAGCCATGCTTTCTCAGTGGTGATGGATTGGACAGCAGTGTGAGTAACAGCTATACGTGTTCCTCTGGTTCCTTGCTCTGTCTGATGTGCTTTGTGTTTTTGTTTTGTTTTGTTTTTTTTTAATTTTAACTTTCTCAGTGAATTTCCTTTGAGGAGAGTGAAACCCAAACGTGTGAAGTGTGGCTAAGAAGTTAGGAGGTCCAGTTGGTGTGTGCTTTCTCCTTACGTAATTGACATTCTCAATACACACAGCCCTATCGCAGACACACAAACTATTGGCACAGAATCTGCTAACGTTCTCCCGAGGGTGAGAATAAAATGGGAAGGAAGTGAATCAGGATTTTGAACTGGTAGTCATCGCTGTAAGGGGACTTACTCAGCATTGTAAAAATATTTGGCATTGATCTTTTTTAGAATCAAAGGTGGGATTGAAATGTGTTCTTTTCATAGAATCATAAAAATGAAGTTAGTCCGTGGCTTCCAGAACCGATTCTCCTAGCTACATAGATGGGAGATTGATTTTTTTTTTAAACTGAGTCTCAGAGTTGACTGAATCCCCACGCTACGCTCCAGCTTTGCTGGAAACAGACCCTTCCCTGTTCTTGCACACTGGGTCTGGGTGGCAGCGCACTGGCGAGGTGAGAGCTGGCCATGTCGTGAGAGGTCCTCCATCTTTCTGTGTGTGAGAGGATCTGACTCAGTCACCTCAGTCACCAAGTAGCACAAAAACCCAAATCAGGTTGATGTCATAGAAGAAAAAAATGGCTATCTAAAAGATCAGGAACTAAAAGTTAAAAATACGGTTTGCCTATGCTTTCGCATCCGAAACAAGGTTAATTCTGTAGAGGAAGCCATTTAAGCTTTCTAGATCAACAAATAGTCTTTTTCTGGAGACTTTCACCATCATAAATCTCCTACATATGGATGCCGTTCACTGAGGATTTTTTGTTTTATTTTATGATTTGGTTTTACAGACAGTTGTAACTTCCCCTTGAAAGCCTTTCTGGTAGCGCTCACCATTCCTGGCTGCCCGAAGCTGCTTTGATCTGGAAAAGGGTTTCTAACAGTGCTGTCATGAGGTCACTGCCTCTCTGGATCTCAACCCCGGGCCCCTCCCACCTGCCTGCCCTCCCTGACTTGTCTCCCACTCCCTTTCTTCCCTCCAAATCTTGGAACACCATGAAAGCCCATTCTCTGGATGCGCTGTGAACACACCCAGCCCAGCCCTGGACAGAGGGAGTACCGTAAAGCAACTCATAGCCCTGCCGGTGGGGGACTGAGTGAGCTCAGCAGATTCCTGAATATTAACTCAGTTCTGTGTGCAGCAGAATGAGATCAGACCTGACCCAAAGTGGTGCTAACTTTATTAATTGGCACTTAACATTAGCAAGAGTCTCCAAGGCCCCTGAGGGGAATCAGCCTAAAGCCAAACGGAATCCCCAGACTGCTCTGTGATTCTTGCCAGCCAAATACACCTAGGACCACACCTTCTGAAATATGTCCTTTGTTATCAAGGGGGAATCTGTGACAGAAAACACATGTTGGCAGTGTCACGTGGGAGCCTCGGCACATGAAGTGGTTGTATCGCAAGGGAGAAGGCTGTGAACTCTGAAGCTGTTTTGTTTGGGTTTCTGGTTTATATGAACTCTGGCAGACTCACGCATCTGGAAGAGGTTTGGAGGGGAGGGGAAAAACCTGCAAGGCATGCAGGGAAAGGGAATATCATTAAACATTAAATAATCAGAGTCAGACTTGAAAGAATTTTCTTACCCACACTCCCTGTCGGGAGCTTGTTTTTGGTCCCCCCATTAAGGCAGGTGTCAATTGCAACCTCCCTGATGAGTGGAGAGGGATTGTTTCCTAACACTTAAGGATTCGAGGCAGAGGAGTACAGTTTCTCTAGAAATAGAAAAGACCCTGAGGAGCGACCTTCCACGTGCCTGCTAATTTTAACAGAGCACACATCCCCGTCTGCCTCTCCTCCCCCTGGCCCACGCCTCTTGGTTCCTTCAAAGTGTTCCTGGTGCAAAGACCTTAAGTCCCCCTGGACCCTCTCTGCCCTATTAAGGAAGAAAGTTGAGGGGCCAAGGACAGAGTTTTAGTGGAGGGTGGAGAGCAGCTTTGGTGGTGAATGAGGAGAAAGAAAACGGCCAGATTTGCTGATACCTACAAATGGTCTTTGAGAGGCGGTGATTGGTGTCTGGAAAACTGCTGAGCAATTAAAATAAAAAAGAAAGAAAGAAAGAGAGAAAGAAAAGAAAAGAAAAAGAAAAAACAACAAAAAAGCAGAATCAAGGTGAGAGAAAAAGATCTGGGTGTTTCTGAGGCGCTTCAGGTAAAGTCCTGTGACCGCCGAGAAGGTCTACACGGGTCGTGCCAGGCAGTTCGTTAGAAGCCTCACACTTCCCAGAACCTAATAGATGGGGCAAAGCTTGCTCTAGGGTCCAAAGTCCTGCAGGGAAAGCTTCAATCAAGACGAACCGCCTGCCCTCTCACTTTGCTGTGTGAGTACATTTGTCTGCCCAGCCATCCTCCTTGGCCACGGCTTCCATTGTGAAGGAGTTCTCGCAAAGTGTGCCCTCCTGAGAGCTTCCTCTCTGAAGATTAGGCTCACCATGGAGACCCCCCTTGTTTCTCTTACCGTACTTGCGATCTGGGTTGTAAGTCCCCTCTTTTGTTCCAACTGGTCCTCGTTTTCACAGCCTCCAGGTCTTCTCCCCATGACATCTGGTTCACCCTCATCCCACCTGCGCTGCAGAGAACTCCGAGTTCCCGGTGTGTCTGGCTGCAGAGCCAGTCTAGGCAGAGAATACATCTTCTCTCAACCTGACCTTCCAGCCTCGTCCCTCAGAGAGATGGCAGGCAAGAAACATGCCTTTGATAGATTTGGGGGATCGTCACATTTAAAATTGCTAACAGTAGATTTGAAGTGTGATCCCCTTAAAAAGACATGTGAGGTAATGGATATGTCAATCATCTCTAGTTAGACATCCCTCACTGTGTACACATCTTGAATTATGTTAAATCATGTTGCAACAAGTCTATACATTTGCATTTGTTATCTTAAAAATTCTTACCATTAGGGGCTGGAGATATGGCTCAGTGGTTAAGAGCACTGACTGCTCTTCCAAAGGACCCGGGTTCAATTCCCAGCACCCACATGGCAGCTCACAACTGTCTGAAGATCCAGTTGCAGGTTATTTGACACCTTCACACCAATGCACATAAAATAAAGTTAAATAAACCACAAAAAAAAAAAATTCTTACCATTAGACTTGTAAGAAGAGGAAATTTGGGGCTGGAGAGATGACTTAGTGATTAACAGCACTGGCCTTTCTTACAGAGGTCATGAGTCCAGTTCCCAGCGGCCACATAAGAGGTTCACAACCATCTATGATGGGATCTGATTCCCCCTTCTGGCCTGCAGGTGTACATGCAGAGAGAGTACTTGTAAAATAAACTTTTCAAAGAAGAAAAAGATGAAGAAAAAGAGGAAATTTGGTTTATGGACAATGGCTGTGTAAGTTTTCCTGATCAGAGGAAAAACCCATTTTTCCTAGAGCCTTTCTTCCTCGGAGACATGCCCACCCCTTTGACATCACAACACAACACTGTCATCTACAAGGATCACAGTTCAGAAAGGTGCAATAAAGTGACAGAAATAAATCACAAAACCCCAATGTTTTAAGCAGGTTTGCGATTTGCGCTGGGCTGTGTTGTTCCCAGCTGTCCTCAGCCATGTGCAGCCCAAGGTCGCAGGTCGGACCTCCCCACTCTGAGTCAGTGGGAGAAGCTGCTATTTGGTAGCAGCTAAACTGTGTAACCAGCACTTATTGCCTCCCCTTGAGCTACTAATCTGCAAATTGCTGAGCGTCTCTGAGCTCCTAACTTTCACATCAGCGAAATGTCTGCAAAGCTTACTGCCTGGGCTAGCTTTCTAGTTCCATAACACATACCCGAAATGATCAAGTTCTGAAGAGACAAGGTTTACTTCGGCCCACAGGTCTAAGCGCTATTGACCTCGTTACTTAGGGCTTAAAGTCAAGGGTCACATCATGTTGAGGAGTGTGTAGTAAACCTTCACCTCATGGTCTGAAAGTGAAGAAGAAAGACCAGAAAATCCAAGTTCCCGTCAAGATTGTGTCCTTATCGATCTAAAATCTAACAGCCTCTCTCACTTGTACCATGCTGGTGAGCGAGCCTTGGACACGTGGCTCTTGGAGGAGCATTCCAGATCCAAAGGACGATATCTCATTAGGCTCTGGAAGAATTAAATGAAAGAGTGAGTGGGGCTTAGCTCTGCGTCGCATTGTATCTTCTGTCAGTGTTGCTGTTAGTGATGGCCCAACTGTCCGACACTTTCAATAGAGGCCCGAGCTCTTAAGTGGCTGGAGGCCTGGGGAAGGCAATGAGAAGGGAAGAGTGCTGGGGCGGTGGTCAAGCCTGGGCATTTACTCTCAGCTGGGGCGGTGGTCAAGCCTGGGCATTTACTCTCAGCTGGGGCGGTGGTCAAGCCTGGGCATTTACTCTCAGCTGGGGCGGTGGTCAAGCCTGGGCATTTAGTCTCAGCTGAGGCAGTGGTCAAGCCTGGGCATTTACTCTCAGCTGGGGCGGTGGTCAAGCCTGGGCATTTACTCTCAGCTGAGGCGGTGGTCAAGCCTGGGCATTTAGTCTCAGCTGAGGCAGTGGTCAAGCCTGGGCATTTACTCTCAGCTGGGGCGGTGGTCAAGCCTGGACATTTAGCCTCAGCTGGGGCGGTGGTCAAGCCTGGGCATTTAGTCTCAGCTGGGGTTGTGGTCAAGCCTGGGCATTTACTCTCAGCTGAGGCAGTGGTCAAGCCTGGGCATTTAGCCTCAGCTGGGGCGGTGGTCAAGCCTGGGCATTTACTCTCAGCTGAGGCAGTGGTCAAGCCTGGGCATTTACTCTCAGCTGAGGCAGTGGTCAAGCCTGGGCATTTAGTCTCACCTGGGGTTGTGGTCAAGCCTGGGCGTTTAGTCTCAACTGGGGTGGTGGTCGAGGCTGGGTGTTTAGTCTCAGCTGGGGCAGTGGTCGAGCCTGGGCGTTTACTCTGAGTTCTGTTAGTAATCACTGGTGTGGTGATTAAACAAGCAACAACAGAAATCCCTGAGAGTGCCAGCTGCCGACATTCTGAGATGCTTCTTCCTAAGGTGTTCCTCTGTTACTGCCTCACCGACCCTTACTGCTGTCCCTCTGCACAGGGTTTTCTCTTTCCCCTGGCTGATTCCTTTCTGCGTTTCTCCTGTGAGCCTCCTTTAACCCTATAGGGCCAGTTCAGGATAGTCCATCTGCAGTGCTTGGCGCGTGCGTCTCTCCAGCCCACACATGGCTATGTAGGGGTCATCATCGTCCACCCCTTTCAGTAGACTGTAATCTCTGGGAATGGCACTTATCCTTGAACTTCGCATTCCGCATCTAGACCAGGGCCCTCTTTGCTGCCTGGCTGTGTGGCGGAAAGGAGAGGTGGCTGAAGAGGCCTTGCTTTGCCTAAGTGGTAGGTCTTCAGTGACCAGGAAATGTGGCGATGTATCCAAAAGCCTCAGATGAACAAAAGGATCAGTCGCTGCCTTCCAGCATGAAGTAGCGTGATGATGATGTCTGTTTAGCACTAATATTTTGCTTCATATACTCAATACTAATATTAATCCATGTTATTGGACCAAACTGCGCTCTTTACTGTCCTCACAGTGTATCCAGTTCTCTGTCATGGACGGAGGATAGACGCTGTGGGCCAGTAGTTTAATGTTTGTGTCCCTGGAAGCAATACAACTTTCATCTCAAAGTGACAGCTGAAACTTGAAAGCCAGTACCCCTTGGGAGGAGCCTTCTGTCACTTAGTCTTACCCAAGTATAGGAGAACAATTCTAGATTCTGCCCTGAGAGGAGGGAGAATTGAAATTGGTTTCTAGAAAAAGTGGGGCGGGAGGCAGGTAAAGAGATGGCTCAACAGTTAAGAGCACTGGCTACTTTTCCATAGGATCAGAATTCGATCCCCAGCCCCTACACAGAGGCTCACAAATATCTGTGGCTTCAGTTCCAAGGAATCCCATGCCCTTTTCTGACTTCTGCAAGTACCAGGCAGGCACGTGGTACACAGGCATAAATGCAGGTAAAACATCACACATACACATAAAATTAAATTAGAACAAAAATAAAGGGAGGGGGCTCAGGGTGTCAAAAGCTGTCCCTTGCCTACTTCACAGAATCCTCACCACGGAGGAGTATAGCCAGTAGAGGAGCAAAGATTTTGGGGTCTGGATTCCAGTCTTGGTGAGTCTTCGCTGAAGTTTGGAATCTTTCTCACTTCTGCTGGTGTTTCTTTCTGTGTGAGACTGTCCACACTATAGAGGGTGACACCTGACTGTCCACTCTCTTTGAGCCCAGCCTTGGAAGTCACCATTTTTCTGTAGAACGGCTTATGACTTTCTGCAACACCATACGAGCTCAAGTTGGTGAGGAGGTGGCCTCCTTTCTTGCTGTAAGAATGTGTTTTCCGGCAGGAAATTTTCTTTCAAGACAAAGCGAATTCCAAACCATATTTGACAGGAATGGATGGTTCCTGTGGCCAGTCCTGATAGAGAGCCATGATTTGGTCCAGGGATGCCGTGGAGCCCTGCACTGTGTACATGCTTGTGCTCACAGGCGTGCAGATGTTCATATCTGTCTACAGGCAGGCCCGCGGCAGCTGCTTTTACCAGTAGGCCCAGTGCTCTGCGGATCAATTTGAGACCAGCAGGCTGGAGAGGCTCATGTTTCAGTCTCTTTTGACCCTGGATATCTCCACAAATGAGCCACCTGCCATATCTGGGTGCCGGCGCGAAGGTGTGGAGTGGAGCCGCAAGCCTGCAAGGCCTTTCTCTGCTTTCTGGTGCACGAAAGGGACGTGGAGGAATCCCACAAAGCCACAAATCCAAGACGTCGGTTCATAAATATGTAAGGTCTCCGCTTAGGTAATAAACTCGATGGCCCAAACTGTCATTTGCACATTCTCTTCAGCTGAACACAGATGTTCTGTGCCAGATAGTTCCTGGATACTGAGAAAGGGAGCTGAGAATGAGGGCTGGGGAGGGCCAGGCTGATGGCCCAGGCTGCTCTCTCTGTGTCAGCCTACCCTATGGGGTTCTTTCTCTCAGTATTGAATTAGTATGTGCAAAAACTTAACTGTGTGGCATTTGGAGAAGGGTTGGGGATGAGTCTGGACAGAGAGGCAGGGGAGAGATGTGGCCAGCGTCTAGCGTTTGGCAGCGGCAACTCAACCTATAGATATTCCCGTTTTGGTCGCACCATGATTAAAGCTCTCAGAATCTAATACAAACCCAGTCAATCACTTAATATTAAAATCTAGCCCTATGGATCAGATGCAGGCTGGGAGGCAGATGTGGCGTGTCAGGGCACTAACTGAGCACCTAACACAGTGTAGGCATTTTGTCCTGGGGTCAGAAAATGAATCTAGGAAAAGAACGACCCAGACAGCTGCTGATTCTGCCACAACTCTAAGCCACAAAGTGCCTCTTCCCATTAAGGTATATCTTAAGCAGAACACTCTCTGGTCCTAGAGAAGGAGAGAATGCATTCTCTGTGGGTAGGGAAGGATGAGGCAGAGGGTGTGGCTGGGAATTTAGAGTGGAATTCCCTTGAGTTTCTGTCTACCCACACTAGCCTAAGAGAGGACGGCGTTGTGCAAGTATATGCATATCTCATGATCACCCTTTTTCTAATGAGACATATCATAGAAGCTAACATGTAAACCTTTATAAAATGCTTAGAGTCTAAAATTAAATAAGGTATTTGATAAAGAGTTTTAGGATGATAATGGTAGCGCATGGCTTTAATCCCAGCATTCAGGAGGCAGAGGCAGGTGGATCTCTGTGAGTTCAAGGTCAGACTGGTCTACAGAGCGAGTTCCAGGACAGGCTCCAAAGTCACACTGAGAATCCCTGTCTTGGAAAACCAAAATAAATTAAACAGAATATCATAATAATGAAAAATAGCAATTGCATCATGGCAGCTGTCCGCCACTGTGAAAAGAAATCTCTTGTAAAATATACTTTAAAAAGAGAGGCTTATTTTGACTTTTGGTTTCAGAGTCTCAGTCTGTAGACCTGTGACAAGGCACAGCATCAACCCAGGAAGTACAACACAGAAAAAGGATACCATCTTCATGGTGGCTGCAGAATAAGGAGGGAGAGAAAGGGGCCGGGATCCCAATCTCTCCTTCAAAGCACACCCCAACTATCCCACTTCCTTCATCTAAAGGTCACATCACCTTTCCCAAGTCTCTCACACATGACCTTTGGGAAACATAGAGGATCCAGATTATCACATACGAAAAATAGAACTCAGAATTGCATCCCATCCTTACAACTAATTGGAAACAATAAATCATGGATCCGTAAAGGGGGCAGCATAAGAACTAACTTGGTCCTGTGGTTATGACCTCAGCTTTGTGACTGACAGAGGACATATTCAATTATAAGAAGATTGATTATACTAATGTATCTGAATATACTGATATAGCTGAAGATAGTATAGCCATTTCTAAAAGTCCTTTCTTGGAAAACAAAGTGTGGGGAAGAAAGGCGCATAGGAGAGAGACCAGAAAAATAAGTTCAGCCCACCTCTTCTTACTTGGAAAAGCCTGGAGTTGTATCCAGGAGACCGTAGGAAGAGTCAGGGATTTCACAGCAGTCTGCGGTCATCCTGTCTTTTCTCTGTTGTTGTAAGCGCTCTCTGCCTCCATTCTGTTAGCTGGTTATTAATCTGCACTTGAGAAACCCATAATAGGGGGGAAGATCCCGACGAGCCTTCTGAAGCTCCTGAAGTGTGGGATAATGACTTGGATACTTTTACAGTGAGCTGAGCATCCTGGTGACGGCAGAGGAGTGGCCTTTTAACCCTGGGAGACTTCTTAGAGTGCATGCGTTTGGCTGATTTTTCAATTCTGAAGAGCAGAATTCTGGGGGAAGGAACTATATAGTACATTCTTGAATCCCTTCATACATTCTCTCCCTCCCTCCCTCCCTCCCTCCCTCCAATCCTCCCTCCCTCTCTCCTCGTGTGTGTGTGTAGGTACAGGTGTGTGCATATGTCTGTGGAAATCAGAGTATCATAGGACAACCTCAGGCGCCTCCCATCTTTTGTTTAAGAAAGGATTTAAGGGTTTCTCTGGCCTCGACTTTTCCAAATAAGCTAGAACAACTGGCCAGCAAGCCTGTCTCCGTGTTCCATCTCATCTTTGCTGAGGTGACAAAGGTATGCAACCACACTCAGTTTTTTTATGGGTTCTTCTGGGATTTGAACTCAAGTAGTCATGCTTGTATGGCAAGCATTTTATTGACTGACCTCCCTCTAGGCCTCCTGCATTCTCATTCAACAGTGGTCATTAAGGCCTTGTTATCCACAGGAAAATACTTGAATAAAGTTCTTGCTTTACTTTCCAGGAGCTCAAAAAGGATGTATGTATAGACAGTGCCTGTAAGGAATAAGACCGGGGAGCTTAGACCTAACGATGAGATAAGAGAATGCTTTTTAGCCTTCAAACCACAGACAGTTGTTTCCAAGTAACATTGGCAATGTTGACTTATGCTAGGAAATTTATTGTATCAACTTAGACCATTCATACTTGTTTTAGAAGTTGCATTCAGTGGGAAAAATGGTAAAAACTGGTATTTGGCTTACTCCTCATCTTCACCTCAGCAAATGCCGAATAGGATTGGAATTAAATTGTTGAATTGTTGTCATCACTTGATAGACCCATAAGAACACCTTCAAATGCAAGGATATTGTGGGTTTAATTTCTTTACAAATAGAATTTTGAGAAACGGGAATGGCGATGCATTCCCGTAACCCCTGTATAGTAACGAATGCCTATAATTCTAGCACAGTGGTGTACATCTATAATCCCAGCAGGATGGTGCTTGCCTGTAATCACAACATAGAAATGCAGTGCTGCAACCCCAGCATAGTGATGCATGTCTATAATTCCATCATAATAAATACATCCTTTAATCCCAGCATAATGGTTCATGCCTGTAATCTCAGTATAGTTATTCATGCCTGTAATCCCAGCATAATAACGCATGCCTGTAATCTCAGTATAGCGGTACATGTCTGTAATCTTAGTATAGTGATGCATGTCTGTAATCCCATAACTCAGGAGACGAGTTAGAGGACAGGGTGTACCAGGTGAAGCTTAACTTAGTAAAACTCTGTCTCAACAATATGTACAGAAAGAAAATATAATTTTGAGGGAAAAGTCTGTTTTTCCATGCAAATATGAGGGATTTCTCAGGGCAATACTTTGCTCTGAGAACTATCCCAGGAAGAAGCCAAGGAAACATGGACTTGGAGGTCCCCCAGAGAAAAGAGAAACAGCCCTCTCCAGCTTGCCTGGCAGCAAGTGATTTCCTTTCTAAAGGTCAGAAATGGAAAAAAAAAAACCCAATCATCTAATCAAATTGACTTTTAGAATTAACTTTACAAAGCACAAATCCACAGGCTCTGATTCTCAGGGAGCCTAGCGGTGTATTTGTGTCAACAGACAACTTAGAAAGAAAATCTCACTCCCAAAGGCCTGGAAAAATACATGTTGGACACAGATTAATAATGATGCAGAAAATTAATTATAATGAACACAATTGTTACATTCATTCTCTGAATGTGATAGCCTGGAAAAGAATGTATTACGAAACGGCTTATGTATCACCATCAGCTAGAAGCTAGTAGATGTTAAAAACAAATGAAAAACCCACTCATTTACTTATTCTTTAATGTTTGTTTAATATCTACTAGGTACCAGGTACCATCTTAAAAAACTTTTTCATTAATCCTTTGAGAATTTCATACAATGTATTTTCATCATATTTACCCCTGAATCTTCCCAGTTACTCTCACCACCCCAGTTTTGTGGGGTTTTTTGGTTTATGATAACCCATTAACTCCAACTGGTGTTGTCCACGTACACTTTCATATACACACTCCCCTGTGGTTACCTACCAGGAACAACACCCTTAAAGAGTAGACTCCCCTTCTCCTCAGCTATGGGTGCTGGCTCATGAATCCCTTCCCTCTCTGCTCTAAAAGGCTTGAACTTGTGCCACAGCTGCTGTGGATTCACCGGCTCAGCTGTCCTGTGATGTCCAGAAACATCCTCAGTTCCACCCTCCTCCTCACTGGCTCTGACAATCTCCCCACCCCCTCATCTTTGACTCCCGAGCTTTGGGGAGGAAGCATGATGTAGACATCCGGTTTTGGGGCTGAGCAACTCAGCTAACACTCATTCTCTGTGCTTTGAGGAGTTGTGAGTTTCCCTGGTAACCATCATCTGCTCACACATAAACTCCTCTGATGAGGTCTGAGGGATGGACTCTTCTATGGGGAGAGAAATGAGTTTTGAAGGTCGCTTTGAGGCTGTGTCCATTTTGCAGAGTAACTGGAGTAGGTCCACACCGGTAGGTACTACAGCCGAAGTCCTTACCCTGGTAGAAGCTCCACTGAACCAGACTACACAGAACATCAACACTGGCTACCTGCCTCTTCCTTTGGAGCACCATGGCATCAGTGGGCGTGTGGGATAGGGAGATGGAAAAACAAAGATCCCGGATAATCCGAGAAGTCTCAGTTTTAAAGGACCACCTTAAAAACAAGGAAACAGAACCGTATCTCCCTGCCCAATACAATCATTTTCTCTACATACAGCGAAGATCCTATTAATGTATACTGACAGGCTTGTTTTGAATCATGTACAAGAGCATCCCAAAGCAGCCCAGCAGGGGCCTCTGCACTGGACCAATCCTTAGATAAAAATCGTTCCACCTGGACCAGTGTTTCCAAACTCTGTCATGGATGAGGAGCATGGGGGAACTCTAAGGCTGACCCTGTCAAGAAGAATTGCAGCTAGAGTCATGTCTTCTGTAATGTCAAGGTCTTGAGCCAACTCTGTTTATCCTCCCAGCAGTTCATGCATTCATCCATGCCCTCATCCATGTATACATCCGTCCCTTCGTTCACACATGTGTAGTATGCGTTGTGGGCAGGCAAGTTGGGGAACATAACTATGGAAATGAGAGCTGGCTTGTGACCTTGTAGAGCTCTAGCCAACTGGAGGAAGTGGTATGAGCCTCCCTCTGTGTCCCCTTTCTTATGGTGACTATGAGAGGCATGGTAGTCAGGGTTTACCACCTTCATGGCCAGTATGGACAACTTAGCCCCAGTGCAATATGGGAAGTGATACTGGCCACACTCAACTTCAGCGTGGGGCAGCTCTGTCTGTTTACGTAACACAGGCTTTGGTTTCTGTATGCACTGATCTCAAGTGCCCCCAAGACTCGGCTTACATTAGGTTAAAGTAGAGAATCAGTTTTCTTTCCCTGGTAGTCCTTGTCTGAGGATTGCACTGTCAGAGAAGAAACTCGATCAAATAAGTGATCTCCTCCAGTGTCCAAGGTGTGGGACACAGCGTTGATTTCATGATCTGGTTTTCAGAGTGTAAGAGTGGAGTAAGTAGAAATCTTCCTGACATCTGACTTAAGCTGTAGATGACCACAGTTTACCAGTTCAAACAATAAAGTCTTCTTTTCTGACCAGCCCAGCCGTCAGGGTAACCAAAACTCAAATTCAAGATGACCAGGAACCCAGATTGGCATGCAGTAATGTCCTAGTCCATTTGAGTGCTGGTGAACTAAGCGTGTACTCAGAGAAAAAGAGATTGCATTGGCTAATTTTATATCAGTTTGATACAGGTGAGAGTCATCTGAGAGAAGGGAATAGCCCAATTAAGTACAAAAACCTTCATGAGATTGGATGGTAGGCGAGCCTGTTAAGCAGTGGTTCTCAACCTGTGGGTCACGACCCTTTAGCAACCCTCTGCCTCCGAAAATATTTATATTACAATCCATGACAGTAGCAAAATTATGGTTTTGAAGTAGCAATGGAAATAACTTTATGGTTGGGAATCACCACAACATGAGGAACTGGATTAAAGGGTCACAGTGTTAGGAAGGTTGAGAACCACCGCTGTAGAGCATTTTCCTAATTAGTGATTGATGGGGGGAGGGCTCAGCCCATGGTGGGTGGGGTCATTCCTAGGCCAGTGGTCCTGGGTTCTATGAGAAAGCAGACTGAGCAGGCCACAGGGAGCAAGCCAATAAGCAGCTCCCCTCCTTGACGTCTACATCGGCTCCTGCCTCCAGGTTCCTGCCCTGCTTGCCTTCCTGGAGTAAGGGACTCTGACACAGAAGTGTAAGCCAAGCAAACCCTTTCCTCCCTAACCTGCTTTGGTCATGGTCTTCACCACAGCACTAGAAGCCCTGACTAGGACACAGATTAAAGCCAGGGCCTCTTTCCCGATGCTCTTATTACAACCTACGTATCTAGAAGCTTCTGTGGAGGAATCTCCTGAAACACATTCGGGGTACAGCTTTCATATTAACTGTTTATTGTAAGAAGAGTAACATGGCAAATGTTTGCTGGGTGTTTCTAGTGCTAGAACCTGTCCAGAGATCGCACGCTTGTGTCCACATCTGCCCTCTTTACGTCAGAACAGGCTTGTCCTACATGTTCTGTTTTTGACAATCTGTTCCTAGATCTGCCGTCAGGACATCAATTTAATTTCTCCCAATGATATCAGGCCTGGTGATTTATTCTTAGCTAAGCACTCGGAGTCAGAAAATTATAGGAATAATTAACATGGTGATAAAGTTAAAATGCTACTTTAAAATCTATATGGATACTTAAAATAGCATAATTAGGGCTGGGGGATGGTTCAGTCGGTAAAGTTCTCACATGCAAGCACGAGGAACTGAGTTTGACCTCCCCCCACCAAGGCTCTACATAAAAAGCCAGGCAGGAGTGTGACCCCAGCGTTTGTGGAGTGGACGGAGACAGATGGAACCCTGAAGGTCTCTCACTGGCCAGTCTAGTCAGACAACCCTGTTTGAAGAGACAGAGATGGGGAGGAGTCTAGGGAACATGCCCAATGTTGACCTTCACAGGCATGTGCATGCATCTCCACACACGCGAACATGTGCATGCTACACAGATAAGAATAAAAATAAAATAGTATAATTGTGCTCCAATTCTGGAGAGTACAAAGGAACTATTCAACTTGGGAATCTAATATCTAAGAATGTCCCCAGAAGAGTAGTTGACTCTGCATTTCGTACACTTCACCCATCCACACATAGTATGTCTATTACAATAAAGACCAGCCAAGTATGCAGATCAATGTAATCCAGGTCACTTTGTGGAGTTCATTAGGGAACTTTCAACAAATCTTCCTTTTATTTTGATCGATCCCACTATTTCTCACTATTTGTTTCCGAGTGGTTTCCTTTCTTTATAGGCTCATTTAATCATTGGAGAATTCTTCTCAAAAATACTCACGAAGTAAGTAGTTTATACGACAAAGAAGTAACATGAAAGGACATTAAAAGTTAGTTTATCCATGAAATGATACATGAGCGGACTCCACTGCTTCGTCTTGTTTTTAAATTCTTTGTTTCTTGGCCTGCCGCCTGCCCCCTCCCTCACTGCCCACCTCCTAAGTGCACTGCGCAGACTTGTGCCAGAGCATGACCCCAACAACCTGAGCGTGACCCCAACAACACGAGATGCAGCGGTAGAGAAATTGACGGGAACAGTGGGAAGGGCCTGTGGTGAGTGCTCCCTCTGCTTCCCATTGATGGAGACGCTACCCAGAGCTCACTTCCTCAGGCTACTTCATCACCTAACTGCCAGCCCCCACTGAAATGATCAAATAAGCAAGTGTGTGTGACAGAAAGCAAATTATAGGTCTTTGTAGCCGCACTGACACAAACGTGCAGAAAACATTTCTCCACCGCCTGTCTGGTTGGGCCGTAACCACTGGGGACTCTTCTCCTTACAGCCTGATTTTACTGATTTCTACAGTAATCTAACCTGTGCCTCCTGCTCCAGGGGGACTGTGTTAGCCCTTTGGTAAAACCAGACACAGCTGCTTCCTTGCCTTTGTCGCAGAGCACGACACATATCTGACGCATGCACGGCTGTGCACAATGCACCCGCCGTAGGTTTTAGCCATCAGTGTGAACTCCATCCCTACCTGCTTAGAGTGGCTAGGCTGAGGGAGGCAGTGTGGTAGTTCTCTAGCTGCTGTGAACAGAATGCACAAAAAAAATACTTTAAAGGAAGAACGATTCATTGCGGCTCCTAGTTTCAGAGGGTGGAGTCTATGGTCACCTAGGCCCTCTGTTTCTGGGACTAGAGTGAGGCAGAACTTTGTGGAGATGTGTGTGTGTGTGTGTGTCTGTGTGTGTGTGTGTGTGTGTGTGTGTGTGTGTGTGTGTGTGAAGGGGGACCAGTAACAGGTACCCCCAAGGACTAACCACCGCACACCTACTTCCTCCAGCTATGTCCCACCTCCTAGCGTCTCTAAGATATCACCACCAGCTGAGGTCCAAGCCCTCACATGAGTTGGGGGGGGTATTTTATAGCCCAACCATAACAAGGTCAATATATATTTCAACCTCTTAGACTCCAGTGGGGCTGCTGAAGCACCAAGAATCTTTGACAACTGCCAGGAATCTAGGGCAGTCCAGCCTTGCTGCAGAGACCGGGCTGAGTCTGACCCACTTCTTGTTCTGTTCATACAGTTACCATGTGGAGACCCCATTCCGACTGTTTGCATTTGAAATACCTTCGGTAATTATTTCTTCAGATTTCAACTTATAGTAAATAATTTTGAAAATAAAAATACTGCAGGGAAGAAAATTGGCCTCCTTTAGCAAATGAAACTTATATTCAAATTTAATTAACCAAGAAACCCTCAAACCAGATAGCATGTCACCCTGCATTGACAATTAATTAGTTTTGCTCTGAAAAAATACTCTGCAGGTATTGAGCAAAGAGTTCTAGATTAGGCCTTGTTTTCTCTGCTAATGCTGCCCATTTCTAGTTCTCACGCCTTGGCGGTGGTTTGCAGCGTCAGGCAACACATTATATCCAAAGTGCGCAGCTCCATGCCAGCTTTAATGCCACAGAATCAACATACAGAGGAATGGGCATGACACGCTATGGCTTCAACCATGAAGGCTTTAGGAATGAGCAACATGACCACTTTCCAAGGGAATGACTGCCCTTGGTTTGTAGGTGGGTGGCCCGTTTCTGGTAGATCATGGAACATCTTCCTTTTAACTTTGCATTAGCTTACGGATGAGTGATTTAGCCCAATGTAATGAAAAGAGCATTAAACTCATCAGAACCTTGAAGTCAGATCATCTGGAATATGCTTATTCCTTGAAGGAATTTTAATTTTGGTTGGGCAGTCCTTATGCTGATAAGACACACATACATCTTTTATGAACAACTTCTCAGCAGAAAAGTCAGGCACTCCATTCTCCAAGGAGCAGCTGTAAATTCTCTTATGTCTGTCTTTCTCTGCCTATAATTTATAAACAATCTAAATAACAATCTCATAAAGATACGGGGTCTTAGTCAGTGTTCTATTGCTGGGAAGAGACACCATGACAGCTCTTATTAAAGGAAGCATCTAATTGAGGCTTGCTTATAGTTTCAGAGGTTTAATTTGTTATCCTCATGGTGGGGAGCATGGTGACTTACAGGTAGACGCAGTAGTTTAGAGTTTTCTATCTGGACCTGCAGGCAGCAGCAAGAGAGAGACACTGAGCCTGGCTTGAGCTTTTGAAACCCTAAGACCCTCCACCACTAGTGACATACTTCCTCCAACAAGGCCGTCCTACTTCAACAAAGTCACACCTCCTAACCCCTTCCAAGGAGTGCCACTCCCTAATGATCAAACATTCAAATATATGCACTTACGATGAAGCTCATGGTTTCATCAATTCCATTTAATATGGCCAGCCAATCTGCTATTACTCCTTTCCAGAGAAGTTAGCAGTAACATTTATTAACTAGAACCATCTCTATCTGGCATTGGGTGGGAGCTGTAACCTGCATTTCCAGTTACTTAGGTCTGGTGTGCATGGTTTCACTTGTGTGTCGAGCCAGGCTTGCACGGGTGTGCCACAGGAAGGGGTAGGAGAACGTCCAGTTTTCTTGGTACTAAGCATGTTTGGGTCTAGGTAGACAGAACAGAAAGATGCGCAGGCGTCAGGGTGGGCTTCTGAGCAGAAAGGCTCTGTATTAGTTTCATTGCTGTTGCCATGATATAATATTCTGACAGTAGCGACTTAAGTGTTAGTCCCAGGCGTGACAACCACTACTTCTGGGACCGGCAGTCAAATCAGGTCACTGCTAACATTTCTTCTTCTTCTTTTTTTTATAACTCATAATTTTCAATACAAATCCCTCCTCTGATTGACTCATGGCATTGGGTCAGATGGAGGTAGTGATGTAAGGACAATGCTGTGGGAAACCATAAAACTTCTGCTTTCAGCACTACTTAGAACTCCAGGCTACTTAACCTTGAGACTTTTGTGTGCTGCTGTAACTCCAAATGTTGGATTGATTAAGAACAGTGTGGGGGCTGAAGAGGTGGCTCAGTGATTAAGAATGCTCACTGCTCATCCTGAGAACTCGGTTCCCAGCACCAGTGTCGGATGCATCACGGGCACCTGTAACTCCAGCTCCAGGGTTTCCAACACCCTCTTATCCACTCTGTAGGCACGTGCGCGCGCACACACACACACACACACACACATACACACACACATACACACACACACTCAGAGAGAGCGAGAGAGAGAGAGAGAGAGAGATCTAAAGAACTCCAGTGTGGTTCTATGCTATCCCTATAGCAGGATGCAAAGCTTTCAGACAGGTCTGGGGCCGCAGAAGAAGGTAAACATGTGGTGTCTGTCTTCAGTGCATGTGGTCTCCCTCACAGTGCAGTGAGGGAGACGACACAAAAGCAGAAGACCACACTGCAAAGGAGCCTCTGGGTCAGGATGAACCCTGATCGTCTTTTTAAGATGCATTTCTTTAAAATATCCCTTAAATAAGGCTGTATAAGGCTGCCGAGGTGGGTGTGGTCGATTCGAACAAATGTGCAGCCATTCTCACCATGGCTGCTAATGAGTATTCACTCGCAAAACTCAAGCCATTTTCAAGTTGTAACACATTCCCTGTAATATTTTAGGGTAATATTGTTGGGCAGAAATGGTCAGCCATGTTTTGCCTCCTAGCAATAAATGTTTTATCTGAAGTCATGTCGTAAATTATCATTCCTAATGAAACGGATCACTTGCATAAAAAATCAGAACAACTCCAAGACTCATATATATATATATATATATATATATATATATATATATATATATATATATATATATATTGCAGTCTCTGGGTGACATAGAAAAGCCTTTCCTAACAACCAGTTAGGAAACAGAAAGTCGATGGAGTATGGGATGGGGTGGGTGCTTTTGTTCCTGGCGGTGGGAATTCCAAAATGACAATGTTGTATTTCACGGTGAAGCCAGAACGCTCTGAAATGGGTGTTATTTCAAGATGAGGCATCGCTGGTGTTTGCTACACCTGGATGGCGTAACTCATAATTTTCAATACCGTTTCCAGAGGGTCCGCCTCGAACCACGAGCTCTTGCCACCTCTTCTCGCTGTTTGTCATCTGTTTTATTATCTTCTCTCCCTGTGTCATCGACTCCGTGGATTTCCTGGGAACGCCGGTGATCTGTCATGTCATTGCTCATTATCAGAGAGTCTTAATCCTCCGAGCATTGACATATCCTATAACGGCACACGAGCCCTAATGGCGTCAGCCATTTTCACAGTAAATTGTAACTTGGGTTGCCCTTCACACACTGATGGAGGAGATTTGACGGCCACAGTCTCACTCCTAGGTCAGGACCCCGTCTGGGTAGCAGGTGTGGCTGTGTGAGGCTCTGTCATTTTTCAGCTGATCCCCCACCCATGCATTGTCTGAATTGGGTTGAGTAGACCTTGAGTGACCTCTTAATTTGTATAAACGCTTCTTCACCTTTCTGAGCGCTCCACCCTTGAACGCCCCGCAGATAAGATGAGATATTCTCAGCGTGTGCTTACATCTTCTGGGCAGAATCACAAAATGAATAAAGGTCCTTAAAAACAATTACTGTGTGAAAGGAGAGTGTTATGGGAGGTTGTGGGGGGGAGATGTGGGGGAGAACCTTCTAAAACACACTTTGTCTGAAAAATGCCATAATAGTATCTAGTATCTGTATGCTACACTGAAAAATAAAAATTAATAAATAACAAAGAAAAGTTTCTAAATTAAAAAAAATGACTGCATTGCCTGATTTTTTTTCTGGCCAACGTTTAAAGAAAGTTTTACTCTTTTTGAAGCTAGTAATTCTTCAAATATGACAGTCTATATTATAGTAATCATTGGACATCAAGTATGGTAGGCTCCAATTTAACTATCTTGAGATACACTGAGGATTTGCATTTTAATTGTTCTACACTTCTGAAAATCCAACATTGCCATCTAATAAATAGCCTATTGTACAAACGTAATAAACAAGAAAAAAAGTCATCCTTAAGTTTCCACTTTGATTGACAGCTAAAATGACTTCCCTGTTTAAACCAGGTAAACCCACCCTATGAGTATTGATAACATTTTTCAACTTTTAACTCAGTGGACCTGGTCACTGAGAATAGGAGACTATCGCGTGAAGGTCACATCAGTTCTAAGCTGATTCCTAAACCCACATTGATGTGGAAAGAGAGCAGAGGTGTTGAGGAGGGATGGAGAGCCCAGAGGGAAGAACCACAGCCAGCGTGAACATCCTCCATCTTTCCTCACAGCGACAGTGCCTAGCATGGTGCCACTTTCTAGATACAGGTTCAGTAAATATTCATTTCATCCTGCTAGGGAGATGATCTTTTTCCTCGAAATAAGCACTGGGAAGTTCATGAAGTTAATGGGTAGTTAAAGAGGTGCGCTGGGGTGGATACCTTCAGGAAATATGTCATGCTGTCCTTCGTTGGAACAAGACAGGTAAATATGGCCTTTTAGGTTTATTTGCTATTTGAAAATTTGTTTAAAAAAAAAAAACAACTCACCTGTTTCCCTGATATGGGGAAAAGAACTTGCAGAGCATGAATTTTGCGACGTGCTCTTCTCTCCAGAATGTCAACCGTTTCAATTCTTCTGTGACCGCCTCTCCTTTTATGTCGCTGCATAATGCCATTATACATGAGTGATTTCTAAACTTTAACCTTCTCCTCTCTGTGTCATTGAAGCGCTATATAAAAAGAGCTGAAGCAGCTGGTCTCCTCAGAATTGGAATATATAAGACAGATCAGAGAGCTGATTATAATGATGTAAGAATTAAAGTGCCATTGAGGAATCCGTGGCTATAAGGGATATCCTATTCATTTCAAATTTTTGAAATTTTCCTAATATGAATTATACACACATTTTACAAATGAAAGAACGTAAAATTTGTCTCAAAACAATTCTTTTTAATCAAATCCAGTTTTTCTTAGTGGAAGCCAGTGGGACTTTCCTAAGTGGACTGGCAATTCTAAGAGTCTTTACATTCAGTCTCTGTGCTGCAAGACACAGGAAATCGCTTGCCTTCTCCCTGCGTGTTTTCCTCTCAGATATTCCTTTTAAGTGGTTTCCACCCACCACTTAGACACTTGCAGTGACAAAATAGGAGGCTGATTTATCAAGAATGGGCTCTCTCACTTTTAGAAAAATTCCCTTCTAATTATAAAGCCAATATGCTTTTATGTTTTACCTAGTGTTTGCTCCGGTAGATTTTTGTCACACAAATCTCATCCCTGTTTAAAGGTAATGTGGTTCAATGCCAGGGTCCTCCATCGAGACTCAGTCTTAGCTCCAGTACTTGTTATGTATCTCACTGAAGTACCCTTCGTTGGTACACTAAGCCCTTTATGACATTCTTTATTTAGTTTCCTAAAAGAGCCTATAAAAGTAGATAGTGTTTTCTCTGAGTCTTACTGGGGACAAATCGAATTGGTAACAGTCAATGTGATGATGATGATAATAATAATAAAAAAATGATAATGATGTGCCAGGCATTATGTGAGCACAATAGTCAGAATTTATGCAGTTTGCCTGCTATTACCTACTTAGTATCTACGTTAGTCATTTTTCTCATTGCTGTGACAAAATACCCTGACAAAGGTAATTTATGGAGGGTATGGCACATCTATCACGGTGGGGGATTTGGAGGGTGTGGCATGTCCATCATGGTGGGGGATTTGGAGGGTATGGCATGTCCATCACGGTGGGGAATTTTCAGGGTATGTTATGTCCATCATGGTGGGAGATATGGAGGGTATGGCATCTCCATCATGATGGGGGATATGGAGGGTATGGCATGCCTATCATGGAGGGGGATATGGAGGGTATGACATGTCCGTCACGGTGGGGGAGTCATGGTGCCACGAGCATGAGGCAGCTGGTGACATTCCTACAGTCAGGAAGCAGACAAATGCTGGCCATCTGCACACTGTCCTTTTATTCAGCTCAGGACCCCGGTTTATGGTATGATGTCATCCATAGTTAAGATGGGTCTTCCCACCTCAATAAACTAGATAATCCCTCACAGGCATCCTAGAGACTCGTCTCCGAAGTGAGTCTAGATCTCTATCTAGTTCTGGTCAAGGTGTCAGGAATACTAACCAGCACACTATCAGAAGAAGCTGTTTGCTCAAACTGAGGTTAAAGTCTGAAGGGCCTCTGGAGCTGGCTTTGTTTTGTGCTATGTGGAGTCTTCATCTAGGATTCAAAAGGTAGCCAGAGAACATAGTTAACACCCTTGCTTGATGAGCTCTTTCTTCGGGTTGTCATTTATTTCTCCTTAGTATCTTTTAGAGATGGCCCTTCTGTTTCTACTATGCCCACTGCTCTTTTTGCAGGAAACTAAATAATACAGCTCCCGGGTCAGTCATGCTCCTGCAGTGACACCCTGCATAGTGAAAGGTCACTCACGGGAGCACAGTGAAGGGTCATTCGCGAGAGCATAGTGAAAGGTCACTTACGGGAGCACAGTGAAGGGCTACTATTGGGAGCACGGTGAAGGGTCACTCACAGGAGCATGGTGGAGGACCACTCATGGGAGGACGGTGAAGGTCACTCACGGAGCACAGTGAGACATTACTCACAGGAGCACTAGCAAGGTGTCACTACAGGAGCGTGACTGACAGGGGAGCTGTATCACTGCAAAGCCCACCCAAGTATGGGTGATGACTCTGAACACTGCATCCCTGGGATGCATATGATTTGCAGTTAGCATTATGAAGTCTTCTCTCCCAGCAGCTGCGTACTGCCTTGATGCCCCAGGAACGGGTCATATGAGTTCCCTGAGCTTTATGAGCCTGTCTCTCCCTACAAGAGGAAGGCTTCAATCCTGAGGAAAGAGCCACACAGCAGAGTGAGCAATTCCTTCCTGTGGCTGTTACTCAGCATCACCCCTAACCTAGTGGCTCAAAGTGACAATGATCATTTATTAGCTTTTGTGGTTTCTGGGGTTTGGAAATTCAGATGAGAGGTGACGGGTGAGGTTTCTGTCTACGCCTTGATATCTGAGACCCTGGCAGAAAATGTGACAGAAATCATCTAAAGGACAATTTACTCATGAGTCTGTCCTCTGGAGTTCACACATGTGACCCAGGCTTCCATGTAGCCTCTAAAAAAACAAGAAACCACAACGCCTTTGGTAACTCAACCTTGAAAGTCACACAATAGTTCATTCATTACATCCTGCAGACCAAGGCAACTTCAAATTTCCTCTCAGGATCCAGGAGGAGGAACACAGACCCCACCTCAACAGCGGAGGTGCCATGGTTTAAGAACATATTGATAGAACCATCTTTAAGTTTCCTATAGTGAGAAGGGTAAATGTGTGGATAAAGTGACATTTCAACCACATGCTTCTGTCCCTGGGGGTAGGGCTAGGAATGGGAGGTGGGAATATACTGGGAGTGTTTGGAGACTAGTAGGGGTGGCCTAATCTTAATATTTATTGCCTATCAAATAGACATCAACAAATCAATAAACATTAACAAATCAAAGGGAGGAGTGTGTGGTGAGTGAGAGGGAACATGGGAGTCTGAGGTGGTGAGAAGGTCTTGGGCTTAGTTTAAGTTATAGTAGATAAAGTTTGAGGTGGATTAGGTGTGTTGTGTGAGAAAGGTCTGGGTGCCTGGAGAGGGGACTGTTTTATTCTGAGACAGGGAGGGGTGAGTGCCTACAACTGTGCAGAAGGCGATGGGCCCTGTAGTCTCAGGGATGGCAAGTTAGTGGTGTTTCTTACTCAATACTCAAGTGAAAGTGCTGAAGAGGCGTTTGGATAAATAAATAGCAAGCTCTGGGGTTGAGCTGGGCAGAAGGCTAGGAAAGCCACAGGCTGAAGATGTGATCTCCGAAGCCAACACCAATGGCTGCACACAGAAGCAGGGACCAAGCCCTGTGTCCCCTGTGAAAAGGACACTGGAAGAGAATGGAGTGTCCTGGAAGCTTAGGGAGCAAGGAGGAAGGATGCAAGCGTCCTTGGCTCTGACAGGTCCAGGTGGGGGCTGAGACCATGGCAACCATCAGGCAGTTCTTGGTAACTGTCTGAGCAGTTTCAGAGGGCTGGGGACGGACGCCTGACTGAGAAAAGCTTGTAGAGAATGGGAAGAGGGTTGGATGGGAGGCTGACAGGCGGCACTGGCTGGGGTTTTGGCTCAGACGAGTGAGGACAGCGCCACAGTGAGCTGCGGAAGTGTCGCGTGAGCTTTAGTTTTCCAAAAGAGACAAAGAACAGAGGGCTTGTGTGCGGGATGGGCGGGTCTAGTAGAGAGTGGAGGTGGGGCATGGAAGAGGGACACCCCTGCGCATCATCCTTGTGCATGCCTTAGTTACAGGAAGCCTGTTTCTCTAACCTGTGGCTAGCATGGGATGGGCAACACGGCAGAGACACAACCTCTTCTAAGCTGTTCCTCGGTACCAGTCCTGCTACACACACAGACACACACACAGACACACACACAGACACACACACAGACACACACACACAGACACACACACACAGACACACACACACACAGACACACACACACACAGACACACACACACACAGACACACACACAGACACACACACAGACACACACACACACAGACACACACACACACAGACACACACACACAGACACACACACACACAGACACACACACACACAGACACACACACACAGACACAGACACACACACAGACACACACACACAGACACATACACAGACACACACACAGACACACACACACACAGACACACACACACACACAGACACACACACAGACACACACACAGAGACACACACACACAGAGACACACACACAGACACACACACAGACACACACACACACACACGAGTTAAAGGCCAGTCAGGGCGATATAGTAAGACTATCTCCTTCTCCTGCCCCCATAAAAGTCCCATATATATCTATATATTTATATAGAAAGACATGGCACGCTACACCCAGAATTAACTTAGAAATAGTCTAACAGGATGTGTGCGATGCCTTTGTCTCACACCACTGTCTGCCTTGCTTCTGTCTTTTCTATAGCAGGATTATCATATCTTACGCGTTACACTGCACCTGAATGATGGAAGATGTGGTGTGACCAGACAGTGTTATTGATGATGCTGACAGCCATACCCTCCTACTTGTCCCCTTTCTGTGTCCCTCTGTTACCTTCACCCCCTCCTTCCTTATACTTGCCCATAGATAGCATTTTGTCCTTAACGCCTGCCCTGCACAAGAGTCCATTGTCCACTGAGGAGACGATATAGTCTGTGCCCTCTGCCTCACTGTAGTGTGAATCTCCTGGTTCACTGTTTCTCATCCCAGTTTGCTTTACAGTTTGCTCCAATGCACTGGGGGTTGGATCTTACTTCCACAGCCAGAGCATGGCCCGACTGATTACTACCAAGTTCTTCATACGACTGGCTTTCCAAGGTGTAAAGGTTTTTAAATGAGCCCATGTGGTTCTTCACACGTGGGCTTATGCCAGGGAAATCAGGGTGGGGTGATTAACGAAACAGGTGCTCCGTATCCTCCAAAGACAACCGGCTTCATTCATGTCTGAGTGTTGTGGAGGAAAAGCCAGCCTTTGTAACTTGTGATGTTAGAGCCATGTGATTGTATAGCTCCTTTTTCCTGTCTCAGTGATTACATAGCTTATTGATTAAGTTCCCTATGCAACAGGGTACTAAGAATGAAGACAGAAGGGATAATTAAGGGGAATCTTTAAGAGAAAAGAGAGAAGTAGCCAGTCCCATGCTTCTGATTGTCGCATCATCTCCTCCTTATTGTCCCCATGCAGAGCTGCCCAGAAGTTAAACCTGTCATCCAAGAAGAAGAAACACCGGCCTTCGACGCCGTCTGCTGCGGAGGCTCCCCTCTTTGCTACCAGCTTCAGTGGGGTCCTGCAGACCTCGCCTCCCCCGGCTCCACCCTGTCTCCTGAGGGCCGTCAACAAGGTGAAGGACACTCCTGGCATGGGCAAGGTAGGTGCCACTTGTTGCCTCTAAGGTCGGTTCCATGCATGGCGCTCTGAGCAGGTTGGGAAAGAAAAGAACAGCTGTGAGCTCTCGTCTGCTAAAATGAGGAGGGACCAGGAATGAAAATAGACAACAAAGTTGGTTCGGGGGTCCCAGTGTTCACACTTTCAGCTATTGTATTCACTCAGGGTTAATTCTGGACTGAAAATAATCATAGAAAAGTTTAGAAATAAATACCAAAGAAGCTCATAATAACTTTTACTGCTGAGCATTGCTATAGTTAGAGCTCACTGATGTTCCTCTCTTACTGTGTCTGATGTTTCAGTGGAACTTTATGTGGGGATGTGACACAGATCCGCGAGATCTATCCATTTCTGCCGTCATAGACTGTCTCGGCAACTGGAGACCGCCAAGTTTTCTTTGGCCGTACAAATTTGGCCAACTCGTACATTAAGTTGGGGATCTGATTTGATTTGGGTAGGGAGGGAAAATGGCTTTGCATTGTTGAACAGGATCATAGCCATTTCAAAAACAGAGAGACAAAAGCCAGAAGCAGAGCCACGGGGAAACAAGTTGAAGATGAAACCACTCCTTAATTTCCACGTGTCATTTCCGAGTCTTTCTCCTCTTCAGAAGTGGTGAGCCCTGCCTTTGAACCAGACCACTGGTGTGAGTTCTGGGAACTGTTTCAGCCTTGCCTTTCCAGCCAAGAAATGCACTCTGGAGTCGTCACAAGGACTTAGAAAGACGCAAGGGAAGTCTGTTACAAGATATTGCCAGGCTACATAGATGATAACTTTATTTCTAAATGTCAACTCTTAACTCTTTCTCTCCCAAGATAAACGTCTGGGTGAAGTAATTTACAGCTTAATCTTCAGTGAGGAAATAAACTGGGACTTATAAAAATATGCAGTTGGAGAGATATGGTGATTCTATTCCTTATTTTCATCAGAGTACAGATGTACAGAGAACGTGGGACCTGACTGGCCTCGGGCTTTCTCTCAGATAGTAGCTGGTCAGTCTGAAGAAAGCAGAACCACACTCTGTAGATTATGATTTTACTAATTCTTATTTTTTTTTTGAGACCAAAATTTGATTGTGCTCCAATTTATGGTCTCCAGATGACCATGGTCCCTACAGAATGACCTTGTATCCTGTGTCTAGTCTCCTTCATTCTCTTCTTCCTGGTTCTCCTCTTTCCAGTGGGCACCCCCAATACCACCATCCCCCGCAAGAAGACTTTACTTCATGATGCTCTTCCCCAAAGTGAACTGATTTTAAAATGAGGTAAATAGAGCAACGGTCACTGTAGTAGAAAACACCCAGTTCTGGAATTTTCTATGGTGTTTCACACAGACAAGTGTCAGCTGAGAAATCTTTGTGGTCCAGAGGTTAAGACAGACCTTAGGCAACGGTCTGCAGGGTCTTCTTCATCCATACACCATGTGGAAGCCAGTGGAGACAGCAGAATGGCCCAGAATGTCTCCTCCAGATTGGGCACATGAGGGTGGGAACCACTGAGAAAGGGCCGTGATGGGGACCTGGTGGCTATGGGATGGCTATTAAGAGGTAGGTCTAAGTGACTGCACGGCTTCTTTAATGGTGGTAGATGCACACAGTGTAAGGTGACCCATCACATACATGTTTAAGTGTGCAAGGACATTTATTTTGTTAACGTGTTGGGACTGAATGCCAGAGATTAGTCCTGGGGGCAAGGTGAAAGCCCGCTGTCACCTCCTCTCTCTCACTCCTGTTTCTAATTAACAGTCCACTCTTCTTGACTACGAACATTTATATGGCATCTCTTAGGAACGGTGTCGGATGCTTGACCATCCCAGTGTGGCCCTATCTAGGACATGCTCAGTAGAACCTGCCAGATACACTACCGTCATCTCTCACTTTGGCCTGACAGTCTCTGTGGGCATTTCTTCAGGTGGGCCTAGGCCTCTGCCTCTGCCTAAGGCCCCCTGTGCCCTTTATCTGCTTCCCTAAAGGACTTTCAGAATCCCAAGATCCAAGTGACAGGCATGAAGGTCAGGGACCATATCAGTGGAGAGAGTTCTTGTAACCGGCAGTGACCAAACACTGTATGGATGTTCAAGGGCATGGGGACAATCTGGACTTCGCTAGATGTAGCATCTGTGTGTAAGGACGTCCAGTGCACACCCATCCCTGGTAGTAGTCAGCAAATCATACGTTTAACATTTGAGAATAGAGGTGTTATATCCATCTCGCCCATTTGCAATGCAGAAATCAACCAAAGACCTCAGTTTGCCATGGAAACAGCATGGGCGTCAGCCTGTGGGTCTCAAGAGAAATGGTGTGGTTTCTGTCTGACCAGTGGCCACATGGCCGCTGAGACCTCCCTCCTCTTGAGCTGACCCTTGGGGAACCGCGACAGGGAGGACGTGACAGTTGGAGGAACTGTCTTCTGAGAGGTAGTTGTAAGAATGTATGTGCTGTGTTAAAACCACAGCTAGGTCCTCTTCCCAGATACCCATTTACATCTTAATAGCTCAAAGAAACATAGTTGAGTTTAATATAGAGCATAAATAATGATGCTATTTATATGATTGAAGTAGATGAATTTGGTTGAATTGCCTAAAACCACTCCATGTTCTAAGCCTTACGTTGGGCCTCTGGGATGCTCTATTAGGATCGTCAGCTCTCAGAACAGCTCCTGGCACATAACAAGTATTTCCTGTGCACCTACTGTGTGTCAGGGGCTGCATGGATGGGAAGAAATGAGTGCCCATCCTCATAGCGCTCAACACCTTGTGCCCTCTTCCAGGCAATCAAAGAAATGGCTCTAATTCAAACCAATATGAGGGACCCTGGCTCCAGGGAATTCAAATGACTGACTAAACACGACGAAATGCCCAAAGAACTAACTACCATTAACTGGCTCTGTAAAGACATCCTTAATGGTCAGATACAAGTGATTAGCAGATCAAAGCAGCTTAGCCTCCATTTCTATTTCATTGATTTGGCTTATATGTAAATGATACTTGTAATCTGTTTGAAAATGGTTTCTTCTCTCGTAAGTCAGCAAACGCGCCCTGTGAAATCTGTTTGCACAATTAATTAGCAGGTGTGTTTAAGGTTCATTTGTTAGTGTGTCACGATGTGATGTCGGCGCTCTTCATCGGGGGTTGCCAGGGTCCAGAGAAAAGCCTGTTATCGGTGTAACTCTTGGGGTTTTTGGCTCCGCAGACGTAGTTAAAGGCTAGGACGCTGTCATTCTGGATCGGTGACAGTCCACCTGGAGTCTAGTTGACTCTTCCTTTCCCAGGTGACTAACTGAATGGAGATGAGGCATGAGAGGAAGATGGGGTTTCTTTTCCCTTACAACCGCCAGGAACATCTCAGAAAAGTGACAGACTTTGGTTAACCTAGCATGTTCCCATCCCCCAACACATTCCACAAATATTGAAAGTTTCCTGTAGTGAATTCCAGAAGCAAGGAAAGAAATCATGCAGGGTCTGACAGGATTCTGAAGAAACAGGATGAAGTACACATGAGGGGGAATTGTGGGAAACAGATGCGGGTTGGCGGAGGCAGGGCCTTACCTTGCTGGACTCACTTACCAAGTGGTTATAAAGACTTCCTATCTTCTGGGTTCCACAGTAGGGCCACTGATGGAGGTAGGGCAGGGGAAAGGAAGGTAATGGCCACCTCATTGTAAGCACTGTGACAAGGAGGATTAGTGTGTATCCACCCTGGATCCTGTGTCCTCCCGTGTCCACCTAGCCTAGTTTGGTAAGAGATAAGTTGTATGGGGCTCATTAAGGGTGACTATTCATTGCCATAAATGGCCACTTGGCTGTCAGGGCCTGCCTCACTGAGAGTCTTCCTTTCTGAGCAATGCTACCCAACACTGGCAATTTGGTGGAGATGTGGAACTATGAGATTCCTAGGGTAACAAGGACTAAAGCCCATACTCTGTTCTCCACCACCCTCACCCAGTGAGGGCTCACTCTGACCTCTGATAACACCCCCCCACACACACACACACCACACACGAGCAGCTTATGTCACCAGGTCCTGTGTTGTCTCTGTTTATATTCTCAACAGAGCTTTCAAAGTTTCAAGCTTTTTTTTTTTTTGTTGGGCGTAAACTAATTGCATGGTAAAGAAAGAACCACCATGAGGTGTTTGCTAGAACTCTGGTTCTTTTGTGTATTTGCTGACATCTTCAGGACAGAAGTCCTTCAATTACTAAATCTTTGTGGCACTCTATAGAAGAGGCGATTCCTGTCAGGTTGATGCTCTGATTACAAAGAGAAGATAGCAATAAGATTTATTTAAAGGAAGACTCTCTCAAAGGTACTAATGTAGCTAGTATTCATTTATTTAACAAGGAAAAATGGCAAGCACAACTTCGGGGAGGTGATTTCAGGTCTTATCAAGGAGAAAAATCTCCTGCCTTCCAGCCTGGGAAGGTCCAGGTCATTTAAACACATGCAAATTATCCCATTCCTCATTACCATGCCTGCCCTCCCTCCCTTTTCTCCCCCATCCTAAAGCTTTTATCAGGGAGAAGAGTGAAGATTCGAGTCCGTCTTTAAAATTCATTTCAAGTATATATGAAATAAAAAATTCAGATCGGCTGGAAAATTCTGGCTCCCAGCCGTCACTCACCGTCACTGCTCCATCTTAAGTATGACTGACAGGAACAATGCATTGCTCCTTTCTGGAGTACTGCTGAGGTAGACCTGTCTGCATAACTAACGCGCCGTTATCACTATGGCTCTCCTGATGGCTTTGTAAATTAAGTTGTTAGCTCTTCCGGGAAATAAACCCATGTGACCTTCCACTCCCTAATTGCAATTACGCCTTTCCATGTTAAGTTGATTTGGACTGCTTCAGCCAAATACACAGAGTTATGACTCTTTGGGTGGGGACTTTTTTTCCTCCTCATTCTCTCTGCCTCTGTGAGTTTGACCCTTTCTCCCACCCATCTCTGGAGGAAGCAGATGTGGAAAAGTTGCACTGACTCTTTAACCTTTGCGGGATTTTTTTCTCACGTGGATTCAGGCTTCCACCCAGTTCTCGGGTGCACCAACTGCTGGGCTGCACAAGTGCGGTGTTGCTGAGCCCTGGTAGGAGCCCAGAGCCCAGGGACCCTCAGGGAACATGGACGATCCAAGTCATAGGATCTTTCCATAGACTAGCTGTGCTGCTTCTACATCCCAGCATTTTTCAGTCTTGCAAATGGGAGGTGACCCCTTAGGAGGATGCTCTCCATAAAACGCCACTAGAGAGGAGAGGCATAACGTAACGTGTGAATAAATGTGAAGGGACTCGTATTCTTCCTCAGTAACGTGCTGCCTTGAGTCCTGCTGGTGGGCTTGTGTGGGTGTCGTCTTCTTTATCAGGGGGGCTAGAAGGAGTAGGCATCACCTTTCCATTGAATTCTGTTATGACAGACACAACTACATACGAAGACCTTATTTTCTGTTCTCAGATATTTCCACAATGCAAACTGGGTGAGAAAAGCTCACAGCTATGGAGGAGAAGCAGCTCAGCGTCCCAGCTCTCTTTCCGTAGCTTTCCTGATGCAAGAAGAGAAAGAGAACTCTCCAGCCAATTTCTTCATGGGGATTGTGCCTTTTCAGAGTCCCTTAACTTTCTGTACCACTTTTCAGGCGAGGAACTGAGTCTTCTGAAAAGTCTCAGGGGTACGAAGACTTTCAGGTGTTCTTCCTTCCCAAGAAACGAGCAGGGGCAAGCCAGAGTTCAGATTCTGTGTTCCGGCGAAGGAAGGCTATTTTTCACAGCTTCCTTCAGTAGGCTGCAAGCTTCCTGGGAGAAAAACTGCACTGAAAGGCTCTACATAATTCCCTCTAGTGCTGAAAGTCCTGGGTGGTTCTGAGCACTGTGGGGGCCACCCTGGAGCAGAGCCGAGGGAGTGATGCCAAGATGCTGAGAACTTGGCAATGGAAATCCTGTGTCCCTGGCCACGCCCACTTCCCTAGGCGTGAGTTGTCCTGGAGGAGTTGTGTCAGAAAGGTGACAGTGCCCAAGGCTGGCACCCGATCAAATAACACACACTGTTCACACCTGTCATCGTCACAAAAACCGCTGGTGTGACCCTGTGTATGTCTATAGCATGTAAGGAACTAAGACATAGGAAGGGGAAGCAATCCGAGTACCCGTCTGCCGAGAGAGGACAGGAGTTGAAGCTTCAGTATGAAAACTAAATCAGAATTTTGAATTCAAGTGAGGACAATTTTCATCTGTTTCCCCCATATTGTTACTTTTTATCTCAAATCTACTATCTCTCTCTCTTTCTCTTTCTCTCTCTCTCTCTTTCTCTCTCTCTCTCTCTCTCTCTCTCTCTCTCTCTCTCTCTCTGTGTGTGTGTAAAGAAGATTTTTATAAATGGACTTCTAAAAAGCTAGCAACTTGTGCTGTTATCGGGGATGGTCTTGGAGCATCTTGGAATACCTGTAATTCCCAATTAGCACTGTGACTTGTGGAATGAAAACACGAGATACGATGAGGAATTCTCGCTGAAATAAATGTCACTGTTTCAATTAACCAAAGGGCACCATAAGATGGATTATAAAGCCAGGACAGAATTTTTTATCAGTCTTGGTCCAAAAGCCACCTTTTATCAGTCCGAGGACAATTAGACAGTCACCGATGTCAAGAGAATAGCAGCATTGTTTTAAGCTCGCATTTCCAGTGTCTTATTTTCCTGTCTTTCCCTCCCTGGTGGCTGAAGTTAATCGTGACTTGCTATAATGATCACATCTGAAAGTGATGGATAGCAAGACTTTATAAAAGGAACAGGAAGTCCAACACTGCCTGTGTTGACAGGTTTGTCTGGGCGCCTAACCCGCTGGTGGCCGCTGTCCTTGCCTGTTGCTGATTTGCATCAAATGGAAAATATCTTCAGACCATCCTAATGCTTCAGTGAGCTGAAATGTATCATTAGGGATGTGAAATCATTGGGGTGCATTCTTAAAGGCAAGATGCATTTTCTTCAGGTTGTTAAATAGTTACCGAAATCAAAATCCCATCTCTGCTCAGAGCCACGTTAACCCTGTGTATCCTTTCCTGTGGCTTTGAGCCTTGGTCTGTAATGATGACGTCCAAACATGAGCAGTGGTTGAATTTGGCTGTCCAGATATAGCATCCTAAAGCAACGATATTCAGGAGTGTTTTGGAAGTGCTAAGCACAGATTTCCATCGATGTTGCTTTCCTGTTCCCTTGTTATCTGTGTTCCATGCCGTAACCAACACTTCAGATAGCAATATTGCCAGGTGGAGCTCAGGGGCATTCTCTTTACCAACAATGACTATTAACTGGACTGGAAACACTGGGCTAGCCATAGCAA
Organism: Myodes glareolus; assembly: GCF_982192425.1. Taxonomy (NCBI): domain Eukaryota; kingdom Metazoa; phylum Chordata; class Mammalia; order Rodentia; family Cricetidae; genus Myodes; species Myodes glareolus. Next base: position 16,525,847 of record NC_142030.1, on the reverse strand, counting down.
ATCAGAAGGGTGTTTTTGCATTTTGTTTTGTGTCGTTGCCGGAACCAGATTTCTTAACTGAGAGCTGGTTGTGGCTTCAGCTCTCTTTGTCCAGAGTGTGAAACGAGAGCATCGTGCTGTACAAGAAGAGCTCCTGCCCCTGGCATGTGGCAGGCTCCTAGGCCACCCTGGCTCATCAACAGGGCCTCATAATGAAAGTCCACCCCTCCCCCAGAGCAGTATCACCCACACTATATTTTGGGCCCTCACCCTGCTTTGCAAGTCCACACACAACTGTCACAGCTAGCAGCGAAAGCTGGCTGCGGATGAGGAACAGGGAACTGAGACCAAGCAGTGTGTTTAACTCAGCAGATAGAGAAGTATGTACCAGGAGCAGAGCAGGCACCAGCGGAGGAAATGCCATTGGGGAAGTTGTACTGGTGAAGGGTCCTTCAGTTCCATTGAGATTTCAGTGTCGAGAACACTGGGTCAGTGTTTAACTCGGAGAGACAAGTTAAAATCTCAACATCTGTTTAAAGGTGCATGTTGTGTGTTGGGTCAGCACCGTGTATTAGTCACCTCCCTGTTGTTATGATAGGCTAGCCTGGTGAAACACAGCTCAGAGGAGAAAAGGGCTTCTATGGACTGCAGGTCCTCGTGACACAGAAGGCATGAGAGCAAGAGGGGGAGACTGGCTTAGTAGTCAGGAAGGAAAGAGAAAGACAGACGTGGGGGGGCGGATAGACAGATACACACAGAGAGAACAGGAAATGGAGCCAGGTTGTGAACCTGCAAAGCCTACCCCTAGTGACCTACTTCTTCTATCAAGGCTCCATCTCCTAAAGGTTCTGTAGATTTCCCAAATAATGCCACTAACAGGGGACCAAGTATTCAAAATACATGAGCCTATGGAAGCCATTTTTCTGACTCAAACTAAAACACAGTCTATAGAAACACTTCTGGGAGGGAAGCATTTCTAGGGCCTCCATGCCTCAGTCTACCTGTCCTCAGCTACCCACGCTCACATTTCTCCCTCTTAATTCAACGGGCCCTCTGGATCTCAACCCACCTGCTTCACCAGACAGGACCAGGGGTCCATTTTCCACATCATCTCATAGATCTCTCCAATTAGCCACCCCTTTCTCTTTTGTCTTATGCACTGCCACCATGTATTTTTATTGTTGCTGTTATTTTTGTTTGATTGTTTGTTCGTTTGTCTTATGCTGCATGGTGTGGTTCATTTCCAGTGTCTTTTTAGGCCATATTGATACAAACAACTCTCACCTCAAAATGGTTTATTCTGGAGCCAATTAAGAGTGACCCTGGTCAAAACAATACAATTTCAGGTTCCCTAGATACCACATTCTAACATGGTAATAATTCCATGAAGTTTTTATAGTAACAGAACAAAGAAAGTCATGAATCGAGACACTTTTCCAGGGCATTGGTGAGTATGTAAGGTAGGTGTGCCCCAGAGAAGCAGGGGAATCTTTTCCAGTGCACTGGTGAGTGTGTAAGGTAGGTGTGCCCCAGAGAAGCAAGGGAATCTTTTCCAGTGCACTGGTGAGTGTGTAAGGTAGGTGTGCCCCAGAGAAGCAGGGGAATCTTTTCCAGGGCATTGGTGAGTGTGTAAGGTAGGTGTGCCCCAGAGAAGCAGGGGAATCTCAGCTATAGGCCTCACAAGATGTCTGATGGCCTCCTCAGCTTTCTGATTGGTGGAAAGTAGAATTACGTTTACATATTCCAAAGAATTTACCAACGGGTCACAGAGACGTCAGGTCACCTGCAGAGGAAAACAATGTCTCCGAAGGGGACTGGCGATGCCCCAAGAGAACTTGGCTCTGGAGTGGCAACATTCCAGCATCTCTGCCTCACTGAAGTTCTAATCAGTTGACCAGCCTTTGTAGACACACTTTGACAGAGTTTCTTGTTCACACCTCCTTACAGTTTGGAATCTTGGTTGACTGATATTTCTTCCCTGTCTCTGAGAACAACGATCCGGACACTAGCTGCACGTTAGCTATATGCGTGGCAGTCCTATGTTCTGGTTCTAGTTTTCTCACTAAAAGATCACGTGCTAGAAACTTTGTCCGAGTCTTGCCATGTTGAGAGCTAATGGGCTGGTTAAGGGGTAGGGCTTAATGAAAGATAATGACGTCGTTGGGGCTGTCACTTCAGAGACGGATTAATAGAGTCCTCTTGGAACCTCATTTAGTCCATGTTTTATTAAAAAGAGAAGTATGGACTTAAAATATATCCAGCATCCTATTTGGCTGTTTAATTTCTCCTCCTAGGCTCCCAAGATACGTTTGCTGTGTTGTGGTGTAACCTGAAGTCCTGAGATGCAAGGCAGTGTTGGGGCCGCCATCCTAAACCTCTAAGCTTTGAATGAAACAAAATGTCTTTTTTTTATAAAGCACCCAGCCTCAGATATTTTATAGCAACAGAAAACAAACTAAAATAGGCAGATAGAACTTCCAAAATTAAAATATAATAAATATAGAGCATAGCAGTCATATGTAATAATTTCCTCTGCTTTTGCCTACGTAAACCCATCCTCCATCCATCCTCTTCTCATGCTCCAATCATCATCCATCCAACCCCCCTCCCTCCGTCCATCCATCTCTCCATCCATCGCTCATTCACTCTCTCACAGTTTTGTATTCTTTGTTTTCTAAGTGTCAAATTACTTTAGGAAACACTCAAACAAATTAATTTTTCCACGTCCATACAGAGCCCACGCATTGCCATTCTAAAGAGTTTTTTTTAAAAAAAAAATCGTGCTTTAGGTAGACAACTCAAACTAGAACTATGTATTATTGTCCTCACCACTCTGCCTGATCGTAGCAGAAAAGACTGGAATTTATGCAGGATAATTGGCTTCCCGGCGCGTTTTCTCCCGTGTTCCTTTTTTACTGAGGACAGCATAGTACTCCTGCAGCTGCTCGTCATATCGTGGTGACAGCCAGGCACGCGGCAGTCAGGGGAGGTGTGCGTTCGTTCTCTTTAACACTTTCATGTGCCACCTGCACACAGTGTCCTGCAGTTAAGTGGTGGGAAGGAGTCACAGGGGCGTGCAAATGGTTTTGTTCCTCCAGGAACTCTAAAGAGCACACAAGCATCCCTTGCTTAAGGCAAGACTCCTCTGAAATGATACCATGAGGAGTGGTCCTTTGCGGAGGGGTGATGCTGGGAGGGGCTTTATCCGAGGCCACATCACCCTCTGCGATCCTTGGTCATGGCCTTTCATCTCCGTATCGCCTGCGAGTTCTCTGTTCTTCTTTGGCAATCAAGGGGCAAACCATGCATTTTGAGATTCCAATGTTTCCTAGTCTTTTTTGAGTTTGGTTTGTTAATAGAGGATGCCTCCGAGGGACAGCAAGACCTTAAAGTTGTCTCGAAGGCGGCAGAGATGAGTCAGTACGAGGGGGGGGGGGAGGAACGGCGTTAGTTAGAACTCTCCTTAGTTTTAAGCAACAGAAAACTTATCTGGTCCTGTGAATGACTGGAGGGCCATGGTGGCAGTGGCAGGACCAGGAACACCTGAATATAGGCTCTGTCTCCCGTCTGTGTGTCTTTACACATTGTGACATCACTCTTCACTTCTGACCGCTGTCCCCCAACAACTGCTGGCAGTTCTGAGATGTCCTAGCCCGCAGCCCACCAGCACGCTCCTGTCCCTTCTGGCACAGACATTTGCAGCGAAGTCCCAAGCGAGGGCTCATCTCAGAGTGGAGGATGGAAAGACAGCAGGGATGGGGAGTGGGTGTCGAACCTGAAGGTGCCACCCTGGAGAAAGCTGGGTAGATATGCATGAGTCAGTCCAAGCAGGCAGTTAACAAGAAAGCATTCGAAAACATCATTACTGAAAACCCTAAACAGGTGTGACATCACTGTGCCTCGTACTCAGGGGAGACCCATCCTAAACCCTGTGCCAAAGTAAAGGGGAGTCATTTACACAACTGGTGCTAACCAAGTGACATCTGTGTGCATGCATGTGTGGAGGTCAGAGGTCAGCCTGTGCTTTCTCAAAAACTGTCCACCCTGGTTTATCAGACAAGGGCGCTCTCAGGCCTGGAGCTCACCTATTGGCCAGCCTGTGGAGCCCCAGGTCCTTCTTGTCTCTGCCTCTCCAATGCTAAGATGACAAGCTTGTGCTAGCTTGTTCCACTGAAGCTGGGGATCAAACTCGCATCCTAGTTTGGGTGTCACCCCTTCCCTCTACCTAAAGGAGTTTCCCACAAGTCCCTGTGGTCTCCTGCTGGCCCACGATACAGGTCTTTTACTACCTTGCATTTGACCTCATTCCCTTTGAGTCTGAGAGAATTCTCTTTGAATTCTGGGATTGTAACAGGCTGTGCTGTGTCCCTGGTCTCTCCCAACACACAGAAGGTGCTGAACAAGCATTTGCTCATGCAGACTTGGCTCCCGTGCCGGCAGTACACGGAACCACCATGGGATCGCTGTTCTGCCTTTCTTCTCAGAACGCTCCCTTGAAGTCACCTCTGCATCCCTGTTTACTTGACGAGCTACGCAATGCTTGAGAAAGACATTTACCTGTACAGCCATAGGGGAGACTGTACCAAGTGTCACTCCTCAGCCTCCTCACCCCAGGCTTGGAAAGCAATGAGAAGGATAGAAGCTGATGAGTGTGTCTTTCTGGGCAATTTGACATTTGAGAGCAGACTCTCAAATCCTCGGTAGGAGGCAGAGTTTCCATGCCGACTCTTTCCTCAAGGTATGCTTGCAGGAAGCCTCCATGTGCTTCCTCTGTGTCTGCTCGTAGTGCTGAACTTCAGTTTGAAGGAATTCTGTTCTTCCTGCCAAATTCTGGTTTTGTTACAATGGGGTCATAAGGGTTTTGATTTGCTCTTGGATTGGTCTCTTCCCTTCAATTGGTATTTTCAACATTTTAATTCAGATAGGAAGTCTTAATTGTAATCGGACTTTCTTTTGGGCCACCAGCTCCAAATAATGATATGGAAACTTATTATTAATTATGAAAGTTTGGCCTGAGCTTAGGCTTGTCCCACTAGCTCTTATAACTTAAATTAAGCCATGTGTGTTTTTTTTAAATTAATCTATGTTCTACCACGTGACTTACCTCTCTCCCATTTTGTGTGTCTGACTAGTTCTGCCTTTTGATGATATCTCTCTGGCATCTAGATCCCTTGTCCTCTTTCTCTCCCTCCCTAGAAATCCCACCTATCTTTCCTGCCTAGCTATTGACTGTTCAGTTTTTTATTATACCATTCACAACAATACATTTTCACAGTGCACGAATATCCCACAACACTTAATGCCACATTGGATACTACATACAGGCAGGCAGGCCCCTTTGTACCTCCCACCCTTAACAATCCTCTTCTGTCTCCCCAGTGTCTGTTGGCCTGCAAAAAGCTGCCTATGTCACAGGGACTAGCTCCCATGTCACCTGCCATTCATCCTCTTTGTCACACCTCTGAGTACTGTGCATGAGACTCCCGCTTGCACCCCAGCTCATGAGTTGTCTGTGAAAAGGGCCATAAGTATTCACCACCTTTATTTATTCCTTGGAAAACACAGGTATTCATTCAACTCAATGTATTGAGCATTTGCTATTTACAAGGGGATTTCTCTTCCCAGAATGGAGACCCACTTGCCCCCGGACACACACACACACACACACACACACACACACACATATACACACACACATATACACACACATACATATATAGATATATAGATAGGTAGGTCCTGCCTTTAAAGACTGTTAGGGGAGGAGAGACACTTGCTAAGCCATACATGGCTATTGCCCCCAACGATTTCTGTGATTAAAACTTTAGCTGTGATATTGCTTCATTTTAATTCTGCCATCCTGTTTGGGGGCTCTCTTAAAATTTGTGGGATGCTAACTTAGGGTTCCCTGCCCCTAAGTATGTTACAAAAACAGAGAGGAAACTCAGACTTTGAGTGGAAACGTCTCCTTCACCCTGTGAGGGTTCTCAGGGACCCTGAAAATTTCTGGAGAAGTGTAAGTATAGGCCTGTCGGGCCATCAGCCTCCACCCTTTGGGACAATCTGACTAGCTGTGTGACAGGTTGTCACACCTACTATCGACTGCACCCTCTTTTCTGAGGACAGCCTTCCCTCCAGTCCTGGCAGTCATCACCCATCAGTCCCTACGCCCGCAGTGGTTCCCTTAGACTCTGGTGCCCAGCCCACAGCAGCCAGTCACCAGTGCCCTACAGAATCCCATGGACCTGGAGAAAAGAAGTTCGGACTGTGCACTGCTTCCTAAGCCACAACTCCTAAGAGCAGTTGTGTGGTGGCTGTATCCTACTAGCCTGAGGCGACACCAGTTGTCAGCAGCCAGAGAGAATTCTGCAAGGAAGTAGCTCCCACCCCTCTGGGAGAAGCAGAAAAAAGAAGCGCCTTGGAGCCAGGATGAGGGCGTCATGGGGTGCCCCAATGAGTGTCAGCCTTTGCAGTTTAGAGGTGGCCATTTGTCAAGATGGGCAGTAGGCAGACAGGAGGCTGTGCTGAAACCCAGCAGCTCAAGGCTGCTTCCAACTTGCACTTGGCTTGTTCACAATGAAAGCACAGTAGCGTGGGCAGAACTCAACAGTAAGTGGGTGGGCGGAAGCTGGGAGAAGGACATTTGGGGAACAGCATGGGCAGCTGCAGATACAGAGGGAAGCCATTTGGTGTGTGTAGTCCTCCTGTGCCCAGTGAAGAGTCAGCCTGAAGGGCCAAGGCACCTGCACAGGGTGTGAATGTTCTCATGGAGGGGTCAGGTTGCTCAGTGAAGAGAGCCTCTGACTCAGCATTGGGATTTGAGTCCCTGTTGGTGAAGGCACAACCTATTTCTTGTGCAGTAGAGACAATAAATAGCTAATGCTACTCTAGTCCTGGAAGCTAAGTATACTACAAAGTGTGTTACATACGTTTACATGCATAATACCTTTTTATATATATATATATATATATATATATATATATATATATATATATATATATGCTCATTTACAGATATGGAACATTTATTCATCAGTTTATTTACAAATACAATATAGTCATATACCAATTTGTTTACATACATGATATATTTGCATACATCAACTCATTTACATACACAACACATTTACATGTATCAGCTGACTTACATACAGTTACACACTAACCCATTTCATTTCTTATACATCAGTGAATTTACACACACAGAACATTTACATGTCCCAAACTTATTTATATGTTATTCTTTCCACACCAACCATTTGCATACATAGGACAGCTATACTAGCATCCATTTGCACACACAATACATTTACACACAACTAACTCACTCTATACAGTAGATTTACATACATCGGTGAATTTACACATAAAAACATATCTAAATGCATCAACTTATTGCATATGCATGTTTTTACACACCAATTATTTACATACACAATATACAACTCGCTGATTTAGCACATAAGGCATTACTATACAATCACTTATTTCTATACACAGAGTATAGTTCCATAGGCCAACTCATTTACATCCATAATACTTTTGCTCACCAACCCATTTTCATACATACTACATTTATATACATTAGATCATTTTGCATATACATTTGCATACCTTAACTTACTGGGATCACTTCTTTTAGAGACGAGAGTCCTAAGCCTGCTGTTCATGGTACCCCTGTTGACTTGACTCAGGTCCCTTGTACACCTGCACACATCCTAACAGCCCCAGTGTGTGAAAGTCGATCTGGTTAACTAATCATTTCACCAGGCAGCCTGATGCCCACAGATACCATCCTAGTAGTAGGCATGCCCCGAGGGTTCCCCAACCCTATGCAACTCACCCTCCTACTGTAAAGGCTTCACAGAACTGTGTCTGTCTCCAGACAACTGCACATCACTGTTTGGACATCACTGGATGGAGCAAGTCTACAGTCGTTGCCCAGGCTCAGTCTGTCTTTCTGAATTACTTGGCTCTGGTCAGGTTTAAGGCACTTCTCCTCTGTACCAAATGCCCACTTCCAATAGAAAAGTCTGAGAGCTTCTTAAATAGCCTGCCGATGGTGTGCTAGAGACAGAGAGGAGCCAGGAAAGGGAGGCTCCGGAATCCGTAGCTGGCTCGAGGGAAGTGGTGTAATTTACTTGTAACTGTATTTACTGTGGAAAACAAACTCTTCAAGAAGCAAAACCTCATGGCAAAAGGGTAAGTTTTTTGATTAGACCCTATTCACAGTAGGAGCCTCACATCTCTTCATGGACGTCTCAGAGAGGATTTAGCAAAGATCTTATGGGTGATCCCGCTGTGTTGGTTCATTTTCACCCCGGACTCTGACCTTGGTTGACCAGTTCTCTCTGGACAGAATGACCTAGCCCTCTGTTCCTATCTATGCCAGGATCTGTCTATGTTCTGGCCCTCTCCTTCTGCACTGAACCCTTCTCCTGAGCACAGTAGTTCTACAACACGGTTCTGGACAAACTTCCATTCCTCCTGCACATAGTAGGAACACGGCAATGTCAGCAGGCAAACCTCTTTGTGTTACTCTGTGCAGCAGCTCCAAAGGATAAGACGAGGCTAACTGAACTGAACTCCCTTCTGTGAAGCACATACAAAGTGCCTTTCCCCACAGATACCTAAACTCAGCGGGTGCATGCGTCCCTTCTCACCATGGCAAGTATCACAGTCCCTGGCATGTTCTGCTTTCCAGAATGATAGAAGGAAAGAAAGGTGGATTCCCATGGTTTTTAGAGTTTGACGTGGCCAGGTTTGATAGCAGTTCAGGCATTGCCATCACAAATGCTGCAGCTGAGGGTGGGCCGCTGACTACATTGACATCTTTGTAGGCCCCAAGAGGTTGGTTGGTCCCAGTTGCTCGTGTAGTTTATGCTCATAGTCAGACCAGAACGTAAGTCTTAACAGTGTCTGCCAGACAGCATCCATTTTTTGAAGTAGAATTGTATGTATGAGTAAAGAGAGAGCCTTTTCCTGGCAAGGACTCCAATGACAAAGAATCTCATGAGCCAGAATTGTCCCCTGTTGCTTCCTCAACAAGACATCTCCACATCCTTGCAGTGGGAAATGCCATCAACCCTCCCTGGCTGCAGTACTTGGGTTACTCTTAGTAGTGTTGTGTTAGCCAGTGGTGGATAGGGGTATGGGGTTGGGTGGGGGTACTCAATGTCACCTGTGAGGTTTGTGAGTGTATGTGTATATTCATGTCCGTGTGGGTTCATACATGTGTGTGAGTATAGAGGCTGGATATCAGGTATCCCCCTCAGTCACTTCTCCCCCACCTCCCCCTATTTTGAGGCAGGGACTTTCACTGAACCAGTTTGACTAGACTGGGTGGCCAGAAAGCCTGTCTATCTGCCTGTCTCTGCCGCTTCACCTCTGGGGTTCCAGATGTGTACAATCACAGCCAGATTTTTACATGGGTCCTGGGGGTCCTAACTCAGGTCCTTGAGTACTTTCCCCACCAACCCGTCTCTTCACTCTTACCCGTAACTTTACCACACACCCTCGACAAGATGTCTGCCCAGTCGAAAAAAGTTATTTGGCTCCAAGATAGAGGAGCAGAGGAGCCAGATTTCCAGACAGACCCAGACTCTTGTCCCAGAGCTGCTGTTGCTTCCTAGGTGTAAGCGGTCTCACAGTTTCCTGTGGAGTGACTTTTCTGGACAGGTATCCATTGGCTTTGGCCTTGCTCTTCTTAGGCTAAAGTGGCTACTTCATTTATAGTCAGTGTGACTGGTCCTTCTCTGGAGTTTAGAAAGCTACACAGTCGCTCTTAAGAGGAGTTGCCACATCAGCTCCCGGGTACAGAGAAGTCTATTCCGAGACTCCTGTCTTTCACAGTCTGTGCAGCACAGAGGTCACCAGGCATCGGCAGTGTATTGACACAGATTCTTCTGTGAGCCTGTAGTTCACACGCTGTGAAGACATTCGCCCTTCTCTGCCCTTGAGAGGAACAGGAAAATGATTTCATGGTGAGAAGTCAGGCACTCATAAGAAGAGCCAGACTTTCAAAGAGGCACGCACCACTGTCAGAGGGGCTAATCATCCAAATGACAGACACGCATGGCCGGCTTCCATCTTTACACCGCCTTGCCTGAGCCCAGATGAGCAGGCTGTCAGCCCTGCGATGGAGAATTCTGTTGGAACAACATCTGCAGGGAATAGCTTTATCCGCTAAGGATGACAAGTGAGGCCCATGCACACAAATTCAGAATTGCATGGATGTGCTTCTCAGGTGCTGCGAGACCTAGGACTCTGCTCTGCGAGGCAGGGGAGACTCCTCTATCTCGCCTCCTGGTGTGGTGCCCTGGGCAGGACTTAGTACCTCCTTTCATTTGACCTGGCTGCAGTGGTCACGAGCTCAGGAGGTGGAGGAGGTAAATGATGTCTTTACATTTCAGACCCTGGGTGGATCATCGTTTCACCCCCGACTCTCCATGGGGATAGGTATGCCACCATGCTGGCGTGGCTGCTTGGTGGAGTGTTCTTGCCAGCATTGTTCCTGGGCTGTTCTCGGGCACAGACACCTCTACTGCTGGCACCGAAGCCATCACCTCCCGCTGGGCCACCCGACTCTGCCCTTGTGCCCTCTCATTGCTGGTCCCAGAGCATGTGGGAATGTTGCCATGGCATCTGTCTAGAAGCCATTTAAATGTTCATACTCAGCCATAACCATAGAGACAGAAAATAGATTAGGTTCCCAAGGCTTTAGGGGAGAGGCATAATGAGTCGCTCTCAGAGACATGGAGTTTCTTTGGGGGCTGATGGGAATATTGTGGAATCTATATTGTATTGATGATTATACATTTAAATATACTTAAGCACATGTGTATGTGCGTGTGTGTGCACACGCACACACACACACACACGTGCACACACACACACACACACACACACACACACAGACACTGATTTGAGGCTTGGGAGGTGACTCAACTGAGAAAGTGCTCTCTGCACAAGCGTGAAGACCTGGCTCAGATCACCAGAATGCATGTAAAAATGCTGGGCATGATGGCATTTGCCTCTTTTCTCAGTGACAGAGGCATGTAGGTCCCTGGGGATTGTTAGCTAAGCTACTTGGATAGTTCCAGGCCAGTGAGAGACCACGACTCAAAGCAAACAAACAAAACAAAAGGGAGATTGTACCTGAAGAAAGACACTCAAGATTGTCCTCCATCCTCCACACACACCAACACACACACACTTTGTTTAAAGTGGGAGATTCCATGTTGTATAAACTTTGTCTCAAAAAAAAATAAAAAATAAAAGTAAACTAAAATTGCAAACCTAACCCACAGTTCCTCTTTCCTGGGAGGAACTGACCTAGCATCTTTTCTTCTTGCTCCTTGCCTCTGTCCCATGCTAATTTCAGGGTTCATCTCAAGATAGGAGGCTTGCCATATAGCATGTTGCTTCCTTCTATTTAGTATGACCTCTGAAACCTCCATCTGGATGAAAGCTAACTGAGTCACCAGATCCCCATGCAGCTCAGATGCCCAGGTCTCTCTGTCAGGAAGCACCCTCGCTAGACAAGAACCAGAAAGCAGATCCCAAGGTTCCCTGCCACCTGCTCAGAATGCTTCGACTCTGTGGTGTGAATTTCTTTATAAATAAACACATTGACACAGTTCTTGACATTCTGCCGAGACTCGAGGAGGAACAAAACCTTTCTCACTGAAATGGAACACACACAAAATAAGGAACAGGAGCAAGAAAGAAATTGCAAGAACTTGATGGGAAATGAAGGAATCCATCTGACTATGGCCCCTGATGGTGTGTGCAGGATGCTTAGGTGCAGATTTAATCTGAGGTAGAAGAGTAGAATACTGTTTTTATGCATTAACACCTAAAGGTTTGCCTAAGCTACAATGTTTCTTAAGTAAATGGGTGGAGATTAGTCTCCACCCGAAATTAGTTCCTTCTGCTCACCTCACTGCTCTGTTTTACTTTGTGGGGTTTGGTCCTCTCCGTTCTGTGCTTTTGGCCATTTCCTGAGGGGGAAACAGCACTCCTGTGTGTTCTTTGGGAAAATGAAAGCTGACACATGTTACTTTGGCCAGTTTTAAATCAGACCTCATTCAATTCGAATAGATACCCAAACAAAGAGGGCAAAGGCTTGCAAACAGCCCCAGAGCTGCCCTAGAAGGAGCTCGCCCATCTTACCCCCATTTATACTAGGGATGGTATCTCCCCTGGAAGGTTCTGGATTTCACTGAAGGTTGGTCACTTGCCCCTATTGTTTGTGATTGGGTGCTCTCATTTCTTCAGACTCTGTTTGTAAAGACCAAAGAGGTACCACCTTCTGTGACCAGCACAGGATGACAAGGAGCCAGGGTGGCTTTTCCTACATCCTTACATGTTATCACCTATGTGGCCGCTCACAGGGGCTCCTCTGCCCACACAATGTCGTGTATCCTGGTGAGAACTGGTCACCTGCTGTCCACCTTGAAGTTTGCACTCTGTATGGACAGCCAAGAGGGCTCCCTGGGGTTTCCCAGGCTTCTCGCTTTTCTGGACAGCCGAATCTTCTGGAGGGCTGGGGAAGGGCTCCTGTATCCAGCTCTTCCAGAAACCCATTTCCTCACGAATCACCATTGGCCATTTTCTGTTTGGAACATGGTTTAGACAAAGGGGATTTTATATGTATCATGTCCCACCAGACTCTCTCAAGCAGAAGCCTGGGATTTGGAACCTGGGGTTGTTTTTCTGCCTGTTAACTGAACGCCTTGCTGGGTACCTTGTTAACACGGTACTGTTCCTCACATCTTTATTACACGAGGGACTGCCTGAGCCATCGGGACATTCGCTTACTGTTAGCATGAGTGAATGTGATCCTGTTTATGTATTTCAGAAAATTAATTTTTGCTTCTCAGAATCATGTGTGGTATGTGATTCACATCATCCAAGTTTAATGTAAAATTATATACTTTCCCAAATATTTCATCTATATTCCAGAACCTAGTCTTAGAAATGGTTTTTAACGACATAATTTCAAATTTTTATTTTAGCATATGAGAAAACAGAGGTCCCAAACAGGACTTTTCAATAACAGCACTGTTAATGCTTTGAGCCAGGTAGTAACTGTGTGACTGGGTGGGGGTGGGAGTGGAGATGGGGGTGGGGTGGGTGCTTGGCGTCTTGGGAAATGCTCAGCAGCATGTCTAGCATCTGTCCTCCAGAAGCCAGTAGGACCTACCAAACTGGGATCAGAGGCATCCCCTGGCATTGTCACATGTCCCCTATACTACTGGGGCAGAGGTCTAGATCACAGGACGGGTCGCCACAAAGTCACATGACCTCCGCATCTATGGGTGATCTACAGGCTGATGTGCTCTGGAGTCTTGTGACACATGTGTCCAGGATGAGCAGATTGGGGGAGAGAATGCAAGGATCAGAGGAAGCTGACCATCTTGGCATCAGCTTCAGGGCAAAAGCTCCACCTGCCTCATGGTTATCAGCTCCCTGAACTTCATCCTCTCATGGGAAGTCTTGATTCGAAGCTGAAGTCCCTAGTTTATGTATCTTCTGTATCTTCTGGTCCTTCTGGATCTTCCCTGTCAGTGTCCAGTTTAGAAGGCCACTGAGTGTGAGGAGCCAAGCAGTGCCTGGCCCATTGTATTTTCTGATGGACCATGGCAAGCAGAGTTAGCAGGGGTCTCAGAGCAGAGACGTCAAGAGTTGAAAGCTAAGCCAGACTCTGGGGCCAGGTGTGAACCCACGTCCCCTTTGGGTGATGGTAAGGAAAACCTTGAGGCTCTGGGTGGAGGCTGCTCTTAACGTTTGTCTGCAGAACTGTCCATGGTTGGGCGACACCACTGACTGGCCTGGTCATATTTAACTCTGTGTCTTCTGTCCCAGGGCACCAGCCCTACTGAAGCAGACTGAACTTTTATACCAAGTTACTTTGGGTAGGAAAAAAGCTCTTAGTCAAAAAACCATACTGAGAGAAAGAGTTTCTGGTTTTACTCTAATAAATCACTTCTTTCGAAAGAGCTCCACCTAAATCTTTTCTGCCCTGCTTCTTTTTTATAATTCTTTGAATGAACAGTATTGTCTATGTTTCTGACTTTTATTTCTTTCCCAGGCTCCAGGTCATAATCCACAGGGGAAAAATACATTAGATTGACTCATTGCCATTGACCCATGGATCATAATGCCCTATTTTCTACCCAATTAGAGAAGAACATTCTAGAACCTTTGCATAAAATAAATAAGCAGATGACTAATTAATTGAATAAATAATTTGTATTTACCTTTATAGTTGGAAAGTTGTAGGGGGTAGAGAGAAAGCAAATGGGGGCCAAGAGGAATCTTGATGTTCACTAAGAACAGTCTGAGGTGATCCTCCCTTTGTGCCATTCCTGTCAGAGAATGGCCACAAATGAGGGAAGAACCTGGACCATTTGAAAAAGCAGGGTTTCCACATCACCTGCTCCCATAGTAACGGAGGCTTCTCACATCTTCACACATATACCCTCATATCCCTCCACCATGTGTGTTCTAGCTGGGGGTCTGGGAATAAAAACGGTGTCAGACTTCAGTCACACACACGCACACACACACACACACACACGCACACACACACACACGCACGCACGCACACACACACGCACGCACGCACACACACACACACACACACACAGTGATACTCTGAGCACAGCTGCTCAGAGTAGGAAAGAGCTCTGACAGGCTGAACAGGGTTTCACACCTCCCGCCCTCCGCTCCATAACCCGTGTCCTGCCACTTGCCAGTGGGTTAGACCACAGAGTCTTCTCCTTCCTCTCTCTCCTCCAAGGGCGGTCACTACTCAGATAACTACCCATCAACCCACGGAAGCAGAAAGCAGAGCACCCAGGATCAGGACAGGAAAGTGGTGTCCCACCAAGATTAGTAAAGGGACGATTTATAAATGTCTGGATAGGTAGAGAACTAAAAGGGCTAAGCTAGGACTCCATGGCTGGCAGTAGCAGAGCCCAGAACCCCCGCCTCCCCAGGTACCAAGGAGGATGGAGAGGAGTAGAGAGTGAATCCGGAGGGCATGAAGACACTGGCCACTGCAGACCAAGCCAGTCTCTCAGCACAGCCCCCCTTACTCCCTGGGACTCACGGATCTCCTAGTTGGAGCCCTGCCACACTCTGCCTTTGGGGAGAAGCCTCACGATCATTTTCCACCCTGACTTCCTTCCTCGTTCTGCCATGCTGTAATAATGGGCAGAGCAGCTCGAGGCTGTTTCAGATAATCTCTTTTGCCACTGACAACATGAGGTTTGTTCTGCCATTAGAGTGACACGGGCCCAGGAGGAGGAAAACCCTGGGTTCATTTTCTTTCATCTGTTTTTCTCAGTGCACACCATCTTTCTCCACAGCCCCCGTCTGACAGTTCTGGCTGGGTGGGACACAGTGACATAGTCATTACTGTGGCCCACTTGCCAGCTAGGTTATTAAATACGGATTCCACATGAGAAGAGAAACAGCTATATACTTCTGAGTCCCTTTTGGGCCTTGAACTCACTACGCAGCCCTGGCTGGCATGGAACTTACTAAGTAGACCAGGCTGGCCTTGAACTCACAAAGGCGATGTATTAAAGGAGTAGGTCTCTTGAGTAACATTCAGAACATTGTTTCTTCAGACACATCATCAATGCCCAGGAGATCTGCAAGAGTGGGATCTGTCTGAAGAATATTGGCCAGGCTCTCTACCCATCCTTGCCTGGCCACACCTAAATTCAAATCAGAAACTGTTGGTGGCTTTGCCTTGATCAGAATAGCACTAGGGTTTGTTGAAGAAACATTATCAATCATCGTCATGATGAAAATGGGATAGAAGATTCTATGATCTCAATTACTAGAAACTCTGGTTTTTGCTTGCTGCCTTCCAAAGGAAAACTGGAAGTCAGGAATCAGAAAAGAATAGGGCGCTTGTTTGGAATTTTGGGACCATGGAGAGGAAATGGCCCAGTTTCTCTCTGCCATTCCCACTGCAGTGATCACTTATAGAAAAATGAAGCAAAGGCTGGGGTCAGAGTGGATTTTCTGTGAGGTGAGTTACCAGAATTGTGAGATGAACATTCACTGCCCACGGACATGGGACTCACGCCACCATGGGAGTTCTAGAGAAATTAGAATCCTTTCAAGTATGGTTTTCAAGGGTCCCTGTTACACTGCTACATCAGCACCCTGTAGACTGAGGCAGGAGGATTGTGAACTTGAGGCAAGTCTAGGATTCTGGTGGGCACAGCTATACAATGGTTCTACCAAGACTCAAACAAGGATTTTCATGACCTTCTGAAGTCAAATCTGTCAGACACACGAAGAAGGACGGCAAATTTCATGTCACCTAGTGTTAGCCCACCTCAGTCTGCTGAGTGATTAGCAGGTCTTGCTTGCAGAGAGCTCCACCAGTTGTGAGTTTACAGGGTGCCCACCAAGGGGGTCATTGTGTGCGTCAACCTGTCACTGAACTACACTGTAAAGATTTGAATAACAGAGCATAGCAGTTTCAATGGAGTTGTTATAATCTATCAAGTCAATAATTTACAATTTTAGAAAAAAAAATCCCCAAATACAAATTTACACAACTTCAGTTGTTTTACATCCTATCAGACCATTAATCTAAAATTAAAAGTCGTTTGTTTATACTTAATCTGAGCCTAGGCTTTTTTTTTTTTAGGTTAAAATATGTTTCAGCGAGTTAAGCCACAAGAGCATGAGGGTAAAAAAATGACTCGCGCGTTCCATAAAACTTGCCAAGGCAGCTGTAAATATATTCATGGTGAGGTCTGTTTTGTGTACAATTTATATGCAATTGGCTGGCTTGAGAGAGGATTTATGCTCCTGGATTGCTTCTTCTTTGCAAGTAGGCAGTGTGGCAGAAGGGCAGACACACAGATCATAGAGCCGCAGCTCAGCTTGAATCATCTTCCTTGAAATTTCGGGAAGCCATTTTGCTCTCCTTTCTAGCCTCTCTTCCATGAAAGGGCCTCCCTCTGTGAGCAAAGCAGAGATTAGCCATCTGTGGATATGTGTTGTGTCTGAACTGCAGGCGTGCTCGCTGAGACCAAGTGTGAAGGTCCCCAGGAGCTTCAAGGCACTCCCCAAGAGAGTCACACTGAGAAGTTGCTTCCCTTCATTTCTTGTATTTTGGGCTCCTTATCCCATGCTCACCCAGTGCACCTCCCCATGCTTCCCACGTTACTCACCTCTAGAGATACAGGAATGGAAGCCACATCCGAGCGGGCTGCTTTCACAACCCCCCAGTCTTGGATCTGAGGTGTCGTTATTGACAGAGCGCTCGTCCCTCACACCTCCTTTCATCTCCAGAACCTTCCCAGGAAAGATCCATTTCTGACTCTTCCACCCATGCTTTCTCACCCCCAGTTTAAGAACACTCTGGAGCTGCAGGACTGAATGCCAGCTGTGTGAAAGGCACCATCCGTGATATTAGGCTGTAAAGATGTCCAAGTGGCAGGCTTCTGTACCCTCCCAAACCAATCTTTACTAATTTGGACATGGGTGCTTCCCTTGTAGCCTGTCATATATAATCATTAAATATGAATCCCCCCGCTGAAAACGTTTTCAGTCTAAGCCACCTGCCTCTGTCTGGTCCCCACCTACACACCTCCATTCTAACCCTGACCTTCATTATAGCCTGCAGTGCCCCATGTTTAAAGACGAATGTTTCTTATCACGAGTGAGAATTTATTCAATCAGTTCACTCTGAGAGGAGGTCACCAGAAGCCCCTTCAGTGCTGCCGGAGGGCTTTGTTGTCTGGATCATGTCATGGTGGGTACTATCATAATAAGATCCTTGGTACCTGATTGGGCCTCAAGATAGATCTGGGTTACATCGTCTTTATTTTCAGTGTTGACACACTGGCAGGTTGCCAGAGTTTATGTATCCAACACTGCATAATATTTTGTCTGCTTCGGCCCCATCCAGGGAGGCATATGTTTTTAGTGACAGGTTCCATCAAACTCACACGCCAGTCTGGAGGAATTACGACCAAGTGAAATTATCCCAAGTCCCCTGCTTTTAAAATCTTTTTTCCACTTGGACTAAGAATTGAATATCATATCAATCTCGAAAAGAACTGATAGAATGAATATCTATATCTAAAGACAGACAGACAGAAAGACAGACAGACAGACAGATATTTTAGAAGGGATGCAGTCCAAATAGGCTGTGAAAGTCCTCAGGAACTATCAATGTTTCTGTTGCCATGGTTAGGGCAGAGCCACCTACCATCCTGTGGGTCTGTTCATGACAAGCATTCTCTTCTTGTGTGCCCTGAAGCAGATCTGTCTCAGGTTTCTTCCTTGAACCTAAATATTTTGTCATACTTAGCTTTCCTGGGTAAAGAATGGGCTGCTCATCAGCATTTTCCAATTATCTATCTGTCGGTTGACTGCTTTGTCACCCCAAACCCTATCACATGTGGCTGATGCTAGCATCCAGACACGCATCTCCGCAGGACTCAACCCCACGACTGTGTGTCAGCTCCACAGCCTTGCAGGCATCCGCGTGTCACTCAGTCCTCACGCTCGGATCCTAGGCTTTAAAGGTGTAAGTTGCACACTTTCACTCCTACCTGCATAACTGCCCAAACTGAAAGGAAACCCATGGCCTTGTTAGTGCTGCTTTACAGAGGAAGAAATCATGACACCTGAATGTGTGGACTGTCACCTAGAGGAAGGGCCTGCTCTCTGCTCCAGGTCAGGCTGCCTCATTGTCTCCCTGGCAGAAGTGGATGAACAAAGCCTCCATCCACATCTACATCCTGCCGCAGAGGAAGCTGATTCTGGGCAGTGTAAAGGAACCTGCCAGAGAAGTTAGCACTCATGGTATGCCATCATGGCTACAGACCATCCATCCCCTCGAGGGGCATTTGCATCTGACATTTCCTTCAAAACCTGTGTTCTAGGAAGGCTCTGGAATTCTCAAACGTAGGAGGCAACCTTCATTTGAAGTGGACAGAGGAAGAACTCCATGGGCTCAGCCTTTTAGGTGTGGAGGATCCTCATTGGTGGAAGCAGGGCGGTAACTGAATTTGGTGTTGCTGCTGTTAGCTTCAATTCTTAGCAAACACGGGAGGGGAGAAGGAGCAGACCAGGATGAGGCAAATACCACCGTTTACTAGGGACTTCCCCTCCCTGGTCTCTAGCAGATCTTCCACAGGCATGGTTTAAAGGAAAGCCAGGAAACACACTTTGCCAGTTTGAACCTGCTGTCTCCTGCTGCCAGCAAGGGTGGAAATTGCAGGGATCAGAAGTTGGCCCCCAGGGGAGGTGGCAGGAGAGTCACACTGGCACATGCTCTTGTCTTCCAGCTGGGGTCTCACTCAGCTCTTCTTACCAGCATGTCCTCCCCCTCCCCATGTGATCCCTTCCGACAAGATGGCACCAGTCTGTGTGAGGCTTGCTGGAGCTAAGCTGAGAACTGGAGTTGTCTTAGATCCAAGATGACACCTAGAAAGTCCTTAAACAGAAGTGGCAGTGTCCCCTTCTCTTTACACCATGCCCCTCTCCCTTACAGCCCTGCCATTGGTGCTGTGAGAACCATGTGGCCACCCTGTGCCTTAGTGGATGGACCGTGTACACTTCTTTCTCAATGTGAGGTCCTCCGTGAGGCACTGCGGGAGAAAGAATCAGGGTACCCATGACCCATGACTAGTTACTAGACTTTCTCACTCTTCCTCATTGTTGAAACTCCAGGACCTGTCAAGCAACAGGGATCTGGGACGAAGACAAGCTATACTTCCTTTGCTCCTGCTCCTTGTTCTCCACCTTCTCTCTGTAGCTGTGTTGGAGATGAAAATGTAGAGCGTGTTTAGTGCTCTACTGAGTGCATGTCAGGCTTCAGTGGGAAGAAAATTTATCTGGAACCCAAAATTCTCGATGAGATAATTCTAGGTTCTGCCCTTTGACCTCAGGCTCCTTCTGAAGTCTTTCCTCCTGAGGTGGGTCCTGGTTGTTTTCTCCTCCCTCAGACTACAGCTGAGAATTCCAGGCTCCAGAGACAGAGCCTCTGTGAGCACACGTGCCCCTGGCCTTTTAAGGGAAGATTCCCCAGCCCTCCTGGATCCCAGTCTCCCAGCAAGCCCCGAGTCAGAAGTCTATTCTCTGCCACCAGGCTGGAGATGATGCATCGAGTGGATTTCATGCTAAATTAGCTGCCCTTTGTCCCCAGGCAGCCTTTGGAAGCCAGACTAATTTCCCCCTCCCACTGGTCTCACGCCAGATCCTGTGTAGCTATGGCTCATTCATGTCACTATCGGGAACAAGATTGTCTCCTGGAAGCTACCCGTGTAAGAAAGCCTGGGAGTGAGTGTAGATACTGCTCTAAGATGGATTCATAAAAGAAATGGACCAAAGGCACACCTGCAAGGAAGAGTTATACTGATTTATACATGGTCATGTGTGCTGACATTTTTATTTTAGATAAATAAAGTTATGTATAATAGAATTTGTCTAGGTCAAAGGCCAGAAGCAATGAGATACTAAGATGCTTGGGATCCAGAAAAATAAAAATCTAATACCTCGGGCTGGAGAGATGGCTCAGAGGTTAAGAGCATTGCCTGCTCTTCCAAAGGTCCTGAGTTCAATTTCCAGCAACCACATGGTGGCTCACAACCATCTGTAATGGGGTCTGGTGCCCTCTTCTGGACTGCAGGCGTACACACAGACAGAATATTGTAGATATAATAAATAAATAAATAAATATTTTTTAAAAAAAAAAGAAAGAAAAATCTAATACCTCAGCAGTGAGGTATTAGAGATCGCAGAGCAAGTGTCCTGTAGCAACTGAAGCTTCCCATTTCTATGGAGGGTTCCGAAAGGAAAGATAGCTTTCGCATTGTCCTGCCTATTGTTGTCCAAGCCGCACAGCCGCTCTCTAGTGACAACCAAGCTGTATTAGCAGGCATAGTTCTTCTCAAGTCCTGCTTGTGCAGCAACAGAGCCACCGCTTACCTCTTCAGTGGGAACATCAGCATCGGTGGGGAGCAAGCTATTTATTGATAGCAAATGCCAAAAACCCAAGCTGGGTACATCTGAAACAATTCTAACTTTAAAAAGTGACCATTGTTGTCTCTCTCAAAAACCTGCTTCAGTGCTGTTTTGTGTGCATGTGGTAAGATATATGTGTGTGTATACATGTGGTAAGTGTGTGTGTGTGTGTGCATGTGGTAAGGTGTGTGTGTAAGTATGTGTGTGTGGGTGGTGCATTGCTAGGAATTAAAACCATTATCTCTCACATCTAGGTAAGTACTGTACAACTGAGCCACAACCCTAGCCCTGCTTTTTCCTTCTCATTTTGAGACAGCGTCTTCCTCACTAAGTTATGGAGAATGGCTGTGAACTCACTCTGTAGCCTAATTAGACCTTGAATTTGCAGTTCTCCCTCCTCAGCCTCCCAGTAGTTGAGATTACAAATTTATACCTCTGGGTATCTCTTATTTCTGGCAATGGTCTCTTTTCTATCTAATGTTCAGAAATTCTCCAATGATTGTCAGCCATTTATTAAAAATAAGGTAAGGGACAGAGGAAGTAGACCTGGAAGTCCTTTGACCTATAAAAATTGGGTGAGTTCATAAGATCCTAATAATATGGTTTCCTAAGCAAGAACTGCATAATGATCTCACCACACTGTGTATGGGGAAATCTCACATGGCTACTGAAAAAGAGGTCCAGGCAACTAATGGTTACTTAGGGAGAGTGAGTCTTCTCCAGGGATGAGCCCCCTGTAGGTTGTCCAATCCTAGTGGTCAGCCCTAATCTCATATACCATGAGCAACACTGCATGAACTCAGCAGGCTGTATTATGTATACATGTATGTAGTGTGTGTGTGTGTGTGTGTGTGTGTGTGTGTGTGTGTATCAATAATACTAAAGAAGAAGAGGCCATGAGGTTGAAGGGGACACAGTGTAGATTGGAGAAGAGGAAGTAAGGGAGAAATGATGGAAATACAATACTCCTATGTGGAATTCTCAAAATTAATAAAAATAAACTTTTTAAAAACAGACGGAAAGCCAAAGTGGAAGGAAAGACAAACCACCTTTGAGAACAACAATATACTTACATGTAATATTGATCCATACACTATGTCATAGAACTCCTCACTTTTCACTAAAATTCCGTGTGCAAAAACAAAACAATTTAGACAATAGTGACTTGGGCCTGCTGAGCGCCTAGAAAGCTGGGGGAAGGGAGAAGAGACGGGCACCTGCAAGGTTCCTGAGGCAAGGGGCGGGCTCTTCCACTGCATCATGGATGGAATTCCACGTGATCGTGCCTACTTGTTGAGATCTTTGTTCCCAGGGCTTTGCACAGTGATTTGTTTAATAATCATGAACACTCATATGGAGGTGACATGGAGGAAGGGCTCACAGCCCCAAGTGTACAGAAGCCAATGGCTTCGGGACCAGGTATTTGCAGAGTGATAATTTTGGTGTGTAGTCGTCCAACAAAGAGTTCAAGAGCTAACTCCCTATCTGCTGTTGACTCAGAGTTTCTGCAGACCAGAGAGGAAAGGGGCCTCCTGTGATTGGCTGTCGAGAAGCAGCTCAGGGGTCCTTGCTCCTCTTGCCTCCTCCCATTGTGTGCTCCAGTACGGTTATCACATACTGCACAGGGTATTTGAGTCCTTGCTGTCAAAAGCCAAGGGCCTGGCTCCTTCTTGTGTCCCTTCTTGAGAATTCAGGTTTAAGGTATCCTTGAATGAATTATGGAAGAGTTTTTTTATGTAAAACGACCTGAGAACTTAGCTATTTGGGACAATATGCCTAAATATGTTCAGCTATTAGCTAGTTTTAAAAAGGGGCATTGTTTTCATTTAGAGATGGGGATACTATTAAACAATATATTGGTTGACACATGGCTACTGAGAGCCAGAATCTGTCTGACTTCAAAGTTCATGGTTTCGTCAGTGGCCCATAGACACATATCAGCCAATGATCTGGATCTCAAACCCTGAGCCCCTTTCCACAGCCCGTGCCCCAGGCCCCCAGCTCTGCATCATGTACATCGCAGGGAGGAAATTGACAGTGAACGCCCTTGACATTGGAGCGAGTCTTCCGGGGAAACTTGGCATCCACGGCCGACCTCCACCAGGCGCAAAGATGCCTGTCATAGGGCGTTAGCACCGGCTCATCCATTTAAAACAAGTTTCCCGAACAGCATGAGCTAGGGTTTGGAATGTCTTCCAAACAGGCTACTGTCAGAGTCCCAATCCTTTCTGACAGACTGGCCTCTGAGATGTGTCTGTCTCCATCCTCAGCTGCATGGCCTGCTCCCGCCCAAACCTACTAATTGGTGTGAGGGACTCTGTTCCCAAAGCTGCCAGCCATTAGCAGTGTGTCACAGGGAGGGGTCCCCCCCCCGTTTTGCAGTCTCTGGCTGGGCCTGCCTGGTAACAGATGCCTGCTGATGGAGAGCTTTATGGAATCTTCTAGGCCCCCTCCACTCCCCCAAGCACTTCTTTATGGAGTACATCTCATTAGCAGGCTCCATTTTCTGGTCTCTCACATGTTCCCTCACACTTAGCTTTATTGTGCCCCACTTGTCACCTTCCCCAGCCTGGCTTTTAATAATGTAAATCTCCCCTCTGATGACATAGCTGCCTATTACTTGCTGTCTGGCGCCACACGAACTTACCTCTGAAAAGCCGATTCCCCAGAGAAGGAACTGGCCAGCTCCTCACCGTGTCCTCAAGGATGCTTCAGTTCTGCCTGCATCCTGGAAGAGAAGCAGGTCAAGGCCACAGCCAGGCCCTTGGCTTTGGGCAGTCACTGGAGTACCTGGACCAGGAGGCTCATTAGAGCTAAGGAAGATGGTGCTAAGGAAGATAAGGCCAGTGGTAACTCCTTTGGCAGAGCTGCTGTGGGGAAAACACATGGAGAGTCACATGCAAGGTTTGTGACTCTTGTGAAGAAGTCACAGCCAGGGTGCCAGTACTAAGGTGTTCTTGTCAACACAGAACAGACCGTCACACAGCAAGCCCGAATTCACCTCAGCCTCCACCTTCCAAACATGTCGTGCGAATCTGGACTTTCTCCAGGTGGATAAACAAAGCCCCAACTCTCTTGGCCATTTCATAACAGATGATACTGCATTTTATGCAAAGAAATTCAGTGCAACAGATTCTGTAGCACGTGACTGAGTTGTGCTTTCTTCCAGTCTCCGAGGTCTCTTCAGGTGTGGCTCTGCAATCCTGCAATGGCAGCCATGCTCCAATGGAGCCCTTGTGAGCTACTGCTTCAAAGCTCTGCTCCGGGGAGTCTCAGTTCTCCTCCGCATCGCCTAGTGTTGGCGTTATCGGACACCTACAAGCACAACCAAGTCCAGCAGGACCATCCTGGTGTCTTCCGTTCTCCCCAAACCTTTCAGCCTCAGGAAACCATAGAGATCTGCTTTCAGGGAAAGCCATTTCGGGGTCCAAGAGTGGTGGCTGCAGAAGCCTGGGGCCCTGAGTTCAGATCCCTGCAATCTGTATAAAAGCTGGGCATGGCCACGCATGCCTGTAACCTAGGTGCTGGGGCGAGAGAGATGAGAAACAGAAGAATCTCTGGGGTCTCATGGCTGCCACACTAGCTGAAAAATGACAGCCGTGGGTTCAGTGAGAGACCTTGTCTCGAGAGAACAAGGTAGAGAGTAATTGAGAAGGACACCTGACATCCTCCCATGTTCTCTGAGGTCATGACGACAGACAGACAGACAGACAGACACACACACACACACACACACACACACACACACAGAGAGAGAGAGAGAGAGAGAGAGAGAGAGAGAGAGAGGGAGAGAGGGAGAGAGATAACATAAAGAACAAATTTTATCTTCCTTTTAGAAATTTTATCAGGGAAGTATATAAACTTTCATCTGTGTAAAACCCTGATTTTAATTTGCTTTAATGTTATTGCTTGTCATCTGTAAAGCTAAGGAGACATCTCGAATAAATAAGAGGAAGAAAGAAACTCCTATTTGTGAAGAACAGTAGCCCTTGTCAGGCTAGCAAGATAATCCCACATTATGATATTGAAAGAGAAGGGAGCTCTTTAAATAATGGCTGGAAAATTGCATCCTTAAACCCTCGCAGTGGGTTTTCAGAAACGGGCACTCCATCAAGGCCTCTGACCATGTGTTTGTCAGAGTGTCATAGTGTGGATGGCTGTGGAGCTTGCTAGGTTTCTGGCCGAGAAGAAGTGCACACTGTTTAGATCTTCCATCTCTCCATTGTCATCAGAGTGTGACAAAGGCGCTGTGATCAGATGGGGTGAGCACACCCATCCCACTGCCTGATCAAGACAGTGAAGAAAGGGATAAAGTCTAAGAAATAACTCATTGAGCCTGTAGGTCAAACCTTGTTTGCATTAGTCACCTGAGAAAAATAATGTATGTATACATAAGTAGTTTTGACAGGAGCAAGGAGAGACATCATTTTTATTGCATCTACTTGTGTGCGTGTGCTTTATTTCGCTTTATAATATTTTAATGTGGTGGAGGGGGTTTGCCCATGGGGATAGCTGTATGAGCACATAGAGGCCAGAAGTGGACTCAGGCTAGGCTGACTGGCCAGTGAGCTCTGGTCTTCTCCAAATCTGCCACCCCACTCCACCCGCACCCCGCACGTGCTAACACTGGAGTTAGAGGGACAAACCATCGTGCCTGACTTTTTAAACAATGTGGCAGGGATTTGAACCCAGGTCCTCATACTAGAATAACAAGTGCTTTTATTCACTGAGCCATCACCCCAAACCCATCTGGGGTTATTTTGATGTACACAGTCTATTTTATATCAGTAGAACTGAGGGGAAGAAACCTGTTGCCTCCCTCATCCCCAGACCTGAATTTCTACTTTCCTCTCTGAAGAGAATACAGCCATCCCTCAGTATCTCTCTGGGTGACTGAACCTGGGAACCCCTGCATATTCTATAGTGCTTGGATGCTCACGTCCCATAAATAAAATGACACAATATTTGCATATAACCTACCCAGTCCTCCTGAACATTGGTTATAACATATGGCCTCTTGTACCTGCTGTGTAGATGGTTACTGTGTAGCTCTGTAGCATTCGGGAATTGATGATAAGCTAAGAAACCTTGATGTTTAGGGCACACGTGGTGGTGTCCCTGGGTCTTCCCAGTCTGTGGTTAGTTGTGTGCAGGTGGACACTGCAGGTGTGGGGAGCCGGCTGCACTATTTGGTGCCGTGTGCTGCTTTACACGCAGTTTTTATGTCTTTGATCTCCACATCTGTCTGTCAGGGGAGGTAGCACGGCACATCTATCTCAAAGATAAGGACGCCAAGGTCCACACAGCAGGTATCGACGGCGATGCCTGAGTGAGAACCCAGGCCCACTCCTTGCTTTGTGCCCACAAAGCCTGCACCTGTGAGGAATGAATGCCTCCATTAACGACAATGAGCTCCTCTGTGATGCTTAAGTTTTTTATCCACACAGCTGATCTCACCTAAGTTAGGAGGTACCCAGGAAAGGCCTCCTGATCTATCCCAAGGACACCATGGTCCTGACTTTCACCCTCCACCTCCTTCCTCTAGGCAGGGGCTGGCTCCCTCAGCATAGCCTTCAACCCACAGGCGAGACTGGGGGCAGCATGACCAGTATTCCTGTCACCTGCCTCCACAAGGAATCCTGGCATCCCATCCCTGCCATTTGCTCCAGTGTGGAGGAAACTGCATCCTTGGTTGACGTTGGCTACTGCCCAGTTCTGCCATTGGGCCGTGCTGTCTAAATTGATGACCTCTTAGTGTGCACATGGGTGTTTGCATGCAGGTGTGTGTGTGCGTGCACGTGCATGTGTGTTGTGACCCTTGCTTATGTTAGGCAAGCGTTTGACCACTGAAATACCCAGCAACCTTTGCTTTTAGGCCCTCGTGTGGCGTTCTTCCCTCTTTTCGTCACCATTCTTCCTGGGGTAGCTTTTGAACAGCTTCTCTTTTCTGAGACCGAGTCTCACTCTGTAGTCTTAGCCATACAAGTCAGGCTGGCATCAGATTTCCAGGATTCTCCTGCCTCTGCCCCTGAGGACTAGAGCTGCCAGCATGTATCACCACACCTCAGTAATGAGTCTATTCAGTTTGCCTCGGTTTCCTTTTTGGGAAGTTTTCACACATGACTCAGGACCTCATAGATGTGAAGTCTTAAGGAAACCGCAGTCCTGCTCAGAATGAGACCAAAATGACTCTAAATAGCAATGTGGGTCGGTTGCTGCATCTACACCTTGGCTGGTTTCTACTTAGCTGATTCTTAAAAGTCCGTGTTAAGGGAATTAGAATACGGAGGTAGAAAGAATTGGAAAGATGCAGTGGTTCCTCTAATGCTGTACTCCATGACTCTGAGTAGGAAAGCCAGCCACCTTCTTACCCAGCATTGATTACAGCCAACTGGCTGAGCAATCCCTGGTCTAGTAGTTGCCCTTGAGGGGCATTCACTGTGGGTGTTCACAGAAGGAACTTCAGTGAGCTCCTTCATGAGAACAAACTCAAAATTCTTGGCCCCTTATTGCCTTGTCTAGTTGTTCTGATTGGTGAGGGACCCTTTAATCCTCCAGCCTGCCCAAAACCCTCCTGAGGGTTATAGCTGAACCCAGCTCTCCAGGTCAACAGATTCTGGGGAGAGAAACAGACAATAAAGAGTCTTACTGGGTCTATGCCGTGATAACTAGAGACCAACAACAGTGTCTGCTGACCATGACCATATGTGATGGTGGCAGCAAGCGATCACAGGGCCCACTCAGCCTCCTATACGATGGGTGGTAGCTGGCTGTCACCTCCTTGTTAATGTGTGTGCAACTTGGGAGAGTGGCACTAAGTCCCGCTCAATGCGTGTCTCACAATCCCTTTCTCTCCGGCCTCAGGATGCCATCCACCTGAAGTGTTGAAAAGATTAATGAGCAAACATAAAGACAACGGCTGCCCTGAGCAACAGCTGTCTCGCACCAACCCCTGAGTAATTAGACAAATGAGGCAAAGTGGCTCCCAGGCAGAGAGGGCTTTGGTCCACACTGCCAGTCTCCCCTCTGGGCGTCTGCCCCTCCTTTTCCACCACTCAGACTGTCCCTTTAGCTCTCTGATCCCATTGTCCCAGGTCCGAAGTGACTGTGGTCTTGACCCTGAGAGCCGAGCTCATCTCTGAATGTGCATGGCGGCTCCTACTCTCCAGGAGGAGCAGGGCAGAGGGCAGGGTCGAAGATGTTGCCAAGAATCTAACAGTGTTTGCAACAAAAGCAAGGGCTCCTGGCAAGACGTCCGAGGAACTTTCTTGATCATAAGTGGTGTCTCTTAAGCTCTTTAATTACAGAGGATTAAGCAGGAAGTGGAGTGCAGGACTAAAGGAATAATGACAAAAAGGAGGCCAAGCAGAAAAACCCAATTTCTTTGCTAGGAGGGGGAAAGCCCTCCATTTATTTAAATGAATTGCAGAGAAAAGAATGAAGTGTGGCATTTTCCCTAGCTCTGAGTTCAATGGGATTTTAAGGAACTGTGTATCTCCTTAGCTAGACATCAGGCTGGGGCTTAGCTCATCTGCAGAAAAAGGGCCGTGTGCTTCATTAAGATGCAGGCATATGCTTGCCATTCAAATGGCTGACTGAGCCAGTGCCTGCCTGCCTTCTTCTCCATGTGGGCTTCTGCCTAGCCTAGCTCACATTTCACATTCAGCACCTCTAGTTACCTAGGAATGGCTTGCAAAATTGCCAAATAGAAAAGCAGTGGGCCGTGGGGCTCCATCAGTTCTGCCTGGAGTCGCAGCATCCTTGACTTGTGTGGTTCATAGCTGAATGGGGAGAGATACTCGCAGAAAGCGTGGGGGACCCAGTTACCTATCAGAAGCAGTTCTGTGGATACCTGCTTGGAGCATACTGTGGTATAACTGGGGCAAACCTATTCATGAGTAGAGTTAAAGCATCAGGCTATAGAGAGCGCTGGGGAACAAGGAACAATGGCAGGTAGATAATCATCGTGGCTATTGGCCTGCACATGGTGGCTGTGGGGCTTAAAGGTGATGACCTGGTAGGAGCCTAGTTATGTCTTGTACTTAGTAACTACCCATATTTACAGTATCTGTTCTGGGATCCTCTTTGTGTGACATGGTACTCACAAACCAGGTCAAGGCATTATGTAGTTTTAGCATCATCATGGTCATTGGAAAGAGGAGTAAGTCATGGAGAAAAGAGGAATCGAGTTCTCTGTACTCTGCTCCACATTACGTGCCTCACACACAACTTTTACAAGTCCGGCAACAGTTTTGTTCGGCAGGCATTGTTAAACAGATGGGGAAAGTGAGGCTCCCAGGAGTTTGACCGTGTGGGAGATAGAAGCCAGATGGAGAAAGCATGGGGCCCTAAATAGAAGTCCAGTCCAGCCCTACCATCTACGGCTACAGCAATATGGGCCAAAGTGTGTGACCTTGTTAGTATGAACTGTCAACCTGAGTCAGCCTAGAATCACCCAAATAAAGAGTCTCAATTGAGTATCTTTATCAGGTTGATCTGTGGGCATGTCTCTGAGGGATTGTCTTATTAACTGATGCTGAAGGAACCTAGCATTTTGGGTGGTACCATCCCTAGGCAGGTTGTCCTGGGCTATATATGAAAGCTAACTAAGCATGCGCCAACAAGTGATTCAAAAAGCAAGACAGCAGTGTTGCTCCAAGGTTCTTGCTGCAGGTTGCTGCCTTTCCTTCCCTCAATAATGGACTGCAACCAGGAAGTGTAAGCCAAATAAATCTTCTCCTCTCCCAAGTTGCTTTTAGGCAGAATGTTTTATCACAGCAACAGAATGTAGCTATAATACAACAGTATATGGTACCCATTTCCTCTACTGTAAGATCTGGGTAAGTGTGCCAATGCTCTGCATCTCCAGGAGGACTAAATAAGATCATGTAGATGATGGCACAGGCCTGGTATATAACACAGCTCCTAGCCCCAAACGGCAGTAAGTATTTTATGGTCTCACATAGGAGAAGCACTGTTTTAATGCTGGGAGGCCAACGGCATCCTTTCATCATGACCCCTGACCTCCATTCTACACTGGATATGGTGACTATAAAGAGAATCATAGATAGGGTATAGCACTAGACATCCGATGAGCCTGGTGGCCTTGGAATTATTCCTGCTTGAACTCTGTACACTGAAGGTCAGTTCCCAGGTCTCAGCAAACGGGGCTGTGATGTGCAAGATACTCCACTGTGCACGAAATGCATTATTCTCTGAACATTCCTGTAAGTTTGAAATGTTTTATTAAAACATGGATGGCCAGGGGCTTTGGAGATGGCTGGAACAGTAAAGAATTTGCTACGAAAGCGTGACTACCAGAGTTTGAGTCCCCAGCACCCGGCTAAATTTTAGGTGGGCTGTGGGGGCCCGCCTGTCATCCCAGCACATGGAAGGCAGAGATAGATAGGGGATCTCTGGAGCAGGTAGCCTAGCTGTGCCAGCCTGATTGCCAAGCTCTGCGGTCAAATGGTAGGGTCTTCACTGGTATATATGGTGGAGCGTGATCAAGGAAGACTCCCAACGTCAACCTTTGGCTATGCACATATGCACACGTGCAATCACGTACATATGTACTCACACACGGGAACCCATGTGTGTTTGCAATACACACACACACACACACACACACACACAAATTATAACCATGCCTTGCCCCCAAAGAATGATGGGAGTTACATCAGTTCAAACAGCTAGCTAGACAAAGGACAAGATTTGAAAATTCATCATCCTTGGGCATTCACTATTTGCCACATTAAATTACTAAAATCACCTGTCTCTGCAGCTATCTGCCCCACATATCTGCATTATGTGCCTTTCACATGCTGGACTGAATAAACAACGTAGCAAAAAAAAAAATAGCCGAGAACAGAGCTAAATCAATCTCCCAAGACTTGTAGCTTCCAGATCTCTGTTAGCCTTCTGCTTGATTTCTGCCCATCTTAAGACTACAAAGCAGGTGGTCCATTTCTGTGCTGCTGCCACCCTCATCCTTGGGGCGGAGCTGAACTGGTCATAAACACTAGAGATGCTTATGTTCCGTGACTCTGAAGGTGGGTGAGCGTGCACTGCCTCCTGATTTCGACGGGGACATGCTATCATCCCCCCAAATGAAGCTTCTTCTTGCTCATGTAATGGGATCCCAAATAACACGTTACAAACGAAATCTTTTATCACACTTGCCCCTTGGAATGCATTTCAAATGCTGGCCATTAAAAACAGGCCGTTTCATGGGGCTTTAATGATGACACTAATAACTGTGGATTTTTGTCTCCCAGAGCCCTGATGAGCTGAGCTGGGGAGTAAATTACGAAGCTAACTTTTATGTGCATGGTTTATTGATCTTTGTGCTTCAAGGGAACTGCACCAGCCCCTATAGCCTGACAGTCCAGATTAGCTTTTCATCTATGTAATTGGGCCACCAGGGCACAGTTAATTTTTAATATATATTAATAGGAAGACAAAGAACACAGTGTGCCTACTCTGCATTAATGGACATATCAAAATATTCTACCTGGTAGTTATAAATAAACCATCCTTTCCCTGACCCAGTGAGGATTAGGTGGCTGATTCATTGTGTATTTCACCATAATGTATCAAGAAAAGGTTCACTACTACCATAAATAGGTAAACCATCGCGTGCAGAAGATCACTTCGTTGTTAAACAGCCAGCTCTCTGATCCATATTGTTGCCATGTTTGGTTTTTACCAGGTGAAAGTCATGCTCCGTATCTGTCCCACATCCACTCGAGATACCTCAGAATCCAGCTCTTTCCTGAAGGTGGATCCACGGAAGAAGCAGATCACCTTGTATGACCCCCTGACCTGTGGAGGCCAAAATGCCTTCCAGAAAAGAAGCAGCCAGGTTCCTCCAAAGATGTTTGCCTTTGATGCGGTTTTCCCACAAGATGCTTCTCAGGTAGGCAAAAGTTCCCTCTGGGCTCATGTAGTGTTGATTAATGGAGTGTGAACTGGGAGGGTGTTTCCTGGGATACTCTGACGGACAAGGCCTCCATCCATATCACCATGGTTGGAAGTCATTCTAAGCTTCCCAGAATACCCCAGATATTCTGAGTTACTGGCATGGTTAATCCTAGTGCAGGGGAGGTAAAGAAAGGGTCTCTGGAGCTCACCGACCAGGTAGTCTTACCAAATGGATGAGCTCCAGAATCAGTGAGAGAAGAGAGAGAGAGAGAGAGAGAGAGAGAGAGAGAGAGAGAGAGAGAGAGAGAGAGAGAGGCCGAGACAGAGAGAGGACACCCAATATCAACCTCTAACATGCACACATACTCACTCACATAGACCACACACACACACACACACACACACACACACACACACACCCTTGAAATTCATGCCTGGGGAGAAGAAGAAACAAGGCAGTTAACAGGAAAAGTTGAATGTCGTGGGGGAAACTGCAATAAAGTGCTAGAGACTGATCCATCAGAGCTCTGCTCTTGCCTGGCTTTGGGTGGCCATGTAACAAGGGAAATGTTTCAGGAAACTGAATTAAAGGCAGGCGACGTCTCATACCCACAGGGAGTGGAAAGCAGAACTATAGTCCCAGTGAGGTCGTGGAGTGCTCAGTAGGGGAACTGGGGCTGGTATGCATCCTGCAACCAGGATCAGTGGAGAAACATGGAATTGGAGAGCTTGTGCTAGCAATCAGGTGAATAGGCCCATATGTGAATAAACCACGGTATAGACAGAGGAGGGCCTCTCTTGTCTTCATAGACATCGGGGGCCTGTACCTTTCTGAGAAACTTTTAGGTACTTCCCAAGATTTATGCAGCACTCTTCACAGTACGCGAGTTAAGGCTGCAGCTGACCTGGGGATCTTAGCTCCCATTGTCTCCATTTGCAGCCTGTTAATCAGTGTTCTATGTGATTATAAGGGCTACTGGTGTTTACATAACTCCCGCTTTCCACCAACAGGCACTAGGGCACGCAGGTGCCATCCATCGGGAAGCTGAACACTGTTTCTCAAGTTTTCCCATAGGAAGATGAGGTCCTTGGTGATTCAGTTTTGCAGTTTCTCTGTTCATTTCACTTTTTATGTCGTACCACCCAATGGGTTGGGTAATTTAAACCTGACACTGGGGCTAATAAATGGCCTACAAATAATTTAATTAACAGGGGTAAAACTTTTCAAATGCTATCTAGGGAAGTTGTAAGGATTCCAAAGCACACCCTAAATTAAACCTGAACTATTAACGAGTTTTAGATTTATTTCAGAACAAAAAAGAGCCATTTTTATTGCTAGTCTTTGTTTACATTTCTCGCTTGGTTCCCAGGCTCAGGATGCTCGTAGCTACAATTTCAAAGACTTCATAATATTCTGCTTTCCGCAGGTGTCTAAGAGTGTAGATTCTGCGGTTTCCAAGAACTTCCACATGCATTGAGCCGTGGACTCTCCCTTGGATTCTTTAGGGTAGAAAGGGGAATTTTTAATCCTTTTCACATGGCAGACAAGGAAAGTGAGACTCCACCAGTGACCCTTGTCATCTTAGTTCCTCCCCAGATACCTCCACCTCCTCATTCACCATATTCATACGCTCAGTACAGCAGGTCCATGTTAGCCACCAGTTTTTAGCAGTGTGCCATTGGGCAAGCTGCTCAGGTCTCTGGGTCTCAGTGTCCTTATATGACAAATATATATGCCTCCCTGGCTGCTAGGAGAGCAGGTGCTCAGTAGGTGTTGTCTGTCTGTATCAAGATGAAACCATAATCATTAATCTGATACCACTAGTTATTGCCAGCTCAGTCCTATAGGCTCAGCACCCCATAAACCTCAAGGCACAAAATGAGTACGTGTGAGGAACAGCTTTGTCTGGGTCACCTGGTCTTGTATCTGTATTGTCTCACTGCGTCCAGCGGGCTAGCCTGGGTTTGTGGACATGGCAGTGTCCAGGGCCTAGATGTGCTGGCTTTGAACTGAGGCCACTCATTAGCAGTTACTCATTACCAGTTCATTAGCACTGTACTCCACTGGCCAAAATCAAGGGCCACTCTCAGGTCCTTGCCTGTGCATCAGCTGTTGCTGTGGTGACCCCAGGCATCTATGAACTCTGTTCTCCTCTTTCTAAAAGCACCATCTCCTTGGCACTGAGTAATGATAAGATTGGTCCTGTTCCTTCTTGCCGTTAGGAACCATCCTTGTTATCCCCAAATAGCCTTGGCAGCATGGCTACCCATGGTTGGTACAAACCTCGCTGGATCTGACTTAGGGGTAGGTGGGGAGGACTCAGACCTGTAGATGAGTGAGCAGGGCCTGGGGCAGAGCTGTCTCTGCCATAGCTGTGTGCTCAGGGAGGCCTTCCTGCTTCTCTGGGAGTATGGGCAAGGACAGTAGGGAGTTTCTATAGATCACTGTCATCCCTTAACCATCCAACATAAGCAAATCTCTCATCATTCTCTTCTCTGTGAATAGTGAGGCAGAAGCCCTACAGGGCAGTGTGCGGACCACCCTATGGGACACTCTATGGGGCCATTCCTGTGTCTCCACTGTCCCTTGGCCTCTGTCCTGGTGACTCCAATGTCAGTTTTTTCCCCACACAGCCCAGATTCTCCTAGGTGACTTAAGACTCTCGTAGTTCATATTATGTTTGACCCAGTAGCTGACAGTCTCCCAGCCCCTACCTCCTTTCATACTCAAAGGCAGGCTCCTGGGCAGGAGATTTTCCCTGCTCTTGCAGAGACAACTCTGGTCAATTCTTTCTACTGTTTCAGTCTTGGCTTTAATGCTGTCCTGACTCTTGTTGCCTCAGTCCTGGGACTTTTATAAGATCTCACGGTCCTCACATAGCCCCATCCCTCCACCCCCTTGACTGAGGGGGACCCCTGAAGAGCTGCTGAGGCGACCACCCCTGAACAATTGACAATTGTTGGGAGTGCAGTTTTTTCAATTTCAGTTTGGGAGAGAAAATTGATTTCCAGATACTTAGATTCACTGCGCAGCTGCGCCACGGAGCTGAATAACTACATTCATGGCCCAGACTGCTGCTTTTCAGATTCCCACAGGGAGGCACATTGCTCTGATGGCTGCAGAGCCCCAGCGTTTGACGGCTCTCGGGGCCTCTGTGGGCTCTGACGCCAGCCCTGAGACAGAAGCGAAGACGAGGCACCGAGACATGGAAAATAATTCTGTCCTCCTGCTGCTGTGAAAGCCTCAGATGCTAACTGGGGATTTTCCGAATCTCTGAGGTGGTCCACAAACCTGGTTGGATGCCTCTAGTTTGCAGCATGCACTGTCATCGAGCATTAAAGGGGGGCGGGGGAAAATAAGGGATGGAGAACCTGGTCTCTGTGTAGGGTGTAATGAGCACCCTGAAGGCAAGGTGCACTCAGCTAAAGAGCGCTTCAGATAACACACTGGTGTGGGCAATTGATGCTGTTTACAGTGAGTGTTTGGATAGGAAGAGAGGTTTTCAAACACGGGACATGAGCAAAGAAAGGAGGGAGGGCGAGGAAGCAGATGTACGTCTGGAAATTCTCAATTCTGTTACCATTAAGATGTTCCTCGGGGTTTCCATCCTGAAACGGAAGTCATGTTTCCCCCCTCTTATGACTAGCTTGTTTCAGAGATGTGTGTGTATGTGTGCGTGCGTACATATGTCTGTATGCATACATGTGTGTTGGGGGGTAAGATTCTAGTGGGCAGAGGGTCAGTAGAGAGTTGAGTGCCTTGCCCAGGAGGCTGGAATTCAGAATGATAGGTGACAGAGGGGAATAGGATCCAGAACCCATCACATTCTCCCTGGTATCTACTTTATCTATCTAAGGCTGGAGAGCA
Organism: Myodes glareolus; assembly: GCF_982192425.1. Lineage (NCBI taxonomy): Eukaryota > Metazoa > Chordata > Mammalia > Rodentia > Cricetidae > Myodes > Myodes glareolus. The sequence goes on along the minus strand of NC_142030.1, from coordinate 16,490,062 downwards.
CCATCAGTTACGGGAGGGAGGTGTAGAGCCAATGTGCTTGACGTGCAGGCTAGCAAAGAATGGAAGATCCCAAAGGTTTCCAAGTTCCATGTGGCAGAGGCTGGACCATCTGGGAATGTGGTGGCACTAGGACTCTAAGCCTCGGGAAGGTAGACGCACTTCTGTGTCGTCAGGGTGCCTCAGGGTGCTGCATGGCACACTTAACACCTGTGCTTCCTCTTGTGTCTTCCAGGCTGAAGTTTGTGCCGGGACGGTGGCTGAGGTGATCCAGTCTGTGGTGAATGGGGCAGATGGCTGTGTGTTCTGTTTTGGCCACGCCAAGCTGGGTGAGTGAAGACTCGACTTCTTGTGTGGCACATTATTGTTTCCTGTCACCTCGTCTGCGTTTCAGGGTTGGGTCTAGAGTCTCTGTTGAAAGGAAGGGCTAAGTTCCCTTTCGGTGCCAAACAGAATGATAGCGAACAATCACGTCTGACTTGGAAGTGTCGGTCCTAAGGGGACACCTATTTGTGTAGGACAGCTTCAAGTCCAAGAGGGGAAACAACGGGATAGCGAAAGTGTTTCTACTTGGTCTAGGTTATAGTCAGTCCCAGAAGGTGAGCAGGAAAGGTGTGCATGTCCTCAACAGGGGATGTCTGGGGAGCAGATTTTAGGTGGGTGGAGCTAATGGAGGCATCTCCAAGCAGAGCCCCACATGGGAAAAGCAAAGCTGTCCTTGCCTCCAGCATTCAGACTGTGAGGGGTCCTCCCCGTCTGCACATGTGGAAAGGAGCCACCAGCTAGCCCTGCACAGGACTGACTTAAATCCCCTCTGCACCCTCTTCCCTGCCCTGACCTGTAGCTGTCTGTTTGCTCCTAGGTCTTGTATGGCATGCAGAATGAGTTAGCAATTTGGGAAGCTCAAAAAAGTGGTCCCCGGTAGAAGGGATCATGCCTTGCGGAGGGCACAGAGGCCCATCCCCTGTTATCACAGAGCCTGTTACATGCCCCACCCCCACTCCTTTCTTCACTTCTTGATCACAGATCAAAGCAGGGATCCTGATTTTAATGGAATTTGCTCGCGCTATTAAAAAAAAAATACACAGCATTTAACTTGAGAAAGGATATAAAGCCCGAGTGTGTGGATTTAATCTGTGGGGTGGCTATAAAAAGGATCGTAACGGTGCTGGAAAGCCCAAGCTTCCTCCCTCATGTGGGACAATGGAGAAAGCACATAGCCTGCCATGTCTGAGGTCCTCTGCGAGGTACTGTGTGATTTCATCTTGTCGTTTGTTTGGGCTCTCACGTTTTCCTAGAGCTGTTTCATCACCAGTGCAAGGAAATGTTTGCGGTTTTTCTGGTCTTTTCACTCTTTGGCTTGCCTTCTTCCCAGTTCCCCACACGTTCCTCCTGCGTCCTCCTCGGCATCTGTTTCTTACGGCTATATAGAGTGATGTCTGGCCTCTCCAACTGTGTCGCTATCTTCCCTGGCTCCCACAGGGAAATCCTACACCATGATTGGAAGGGACGACTCAATGCAGAACCTGGGCATCATTCCATGTGCTATTTCTTGGCTGTTCAAGCTCATCAATGAGCGCAAAGAGAAGACCGGGGCCCGATTCTCAGTCCGGATCTCGGCTGTTGAGGTGTGGGGCAAAGAGGAGAACCTTCGGGACCTGCTGTCCGAGGTGGCCACGGGCAGCCTACAGGATGGACAGTCTCCGGGCGTGTACCTCTGTGAGGACCCCATCTGTGGCACACAGGTGACAGCTTTGGAAGCTTGGCTTAGGTGTGGGGGGGGTATTTGGAGGATGGGACATCTTAGCCCTGGAGTCACGTACCATGCAAACTGGGAAAGGCTTATGAGTGTTTACTTTTAAGTGGACTGGAACTTTATGGTCTGCAGCTGTGGGGCCATCTGCTCGCCCAACCTAAATATTTGTACCTTGAATCTAACTGACAATGAGCAGAAACTACAATTGTCATAGCATTTGGGGGAAATCGAATCCACTTTCTTGACGCCTTTTGAGAAGGGGTGGGGGAAGCACAATCTTTCTTTTGTTTAACAACAAACTGAAATATTTACTGCTCTGCACAAATAGCTGCAGCCATTCCTGGGGCTGTTTATGGCTCTATAAACTGTGTTTCTGGCACAGCTTTGCAACCGGATTAGCAGTGCTGTGGGAAAACTAATAACCGATTTCTAATTAGAACCGTGATATAATTGCGAGAACCATAGAAGCCAAGAGAAGCTCTTGTTCGCCTTTTCAGGAAGTCAGGCCTGTAGTGAGCGCCTCTGTCTTTTGCTGTGTAACATGTGATGGCTTGATGGCTCCTCTGGTTCATATCCAGAAAGTCAATTCTACCAGTCCCCTGCAGTAGGCGTCCCAAGTGCCTCCTGTTTCAGAAAGGTGTCTCTTTGATAAGTACCCACCTCCTACCAGTTGGATCATTTCTGTGGGTGGGAATGCCCCAGAGCCAGTATTACACCCATCTCTTCGAGCCTGGCCCTGCTCAACCCCTGTTAGAGGTACTCAGAACCTTCCGATTTCCTTTGGAACCCCCTGCAGTGTCACCAGAGTTGTCTGGAGAGTGTCTGATTCCATATGAGGTAAAGCCTATCGCCCCCCAATGCACATTTCTAATGAGTTCCCTATGATCCAGGGAATTGCTACTCTGAAGCATAACATATGTACAGATGCTGATTCACAGCCCCCATGATGGAGGTAGGAGCACCCAGATGCTGATGCATAGCTCCATGATGGAGGCAGGAACACCCAGATGTTGATGCACAGCCCCCATGATGGAGGCAGGAGCACCCAGATGTTGATGCACAGCCCCCATGATGGAGGCAGGAGCACCCAGATGCTCATGCACAGCCCCCATGATGAAGGTAGAAGAACCCTGGCTACTGCTCTTGCTGCAAGTTTGACAGGGCAATCAAACACATTTTAATTTAGATTTATTTGTGAGTCCTCTTAAGTAAAGATCTGTTTAATGGAAGGTAAATAAGATAAAAGTAATGGTCTCTTGAAACTCTTCTTTAAAGTGTTTGTGATTCTTTAGTTTAGGTTAGATAGTAAGTTCAAAAGCACACACATTCACTAAAAACCCCTTCAAAGTTCAAGGTTTTGAAAGATGGTCTTAGTTTGCAAATCCTGCCTGCACCAAATATTTCTTCTCGCAGTTGGAAATTATAGGTATGGTTGAAGTCAGAGTAGAAAATTGTCGTAATTTGTACCAATCCTAAGACATGTTGCAAATCAGTTCCTTGAAAAATCCAAGCTGAATCAGGCATGCACCTGTCATGCCAGCATTTTCCTCGCTATGGGGAGTGTGAGGGAGAACAAGAGCTTGTCTCAGCTAAACCAAAAAGTAGATTTCCTTTTCCACCACAAAGGGGAGTTCTGGGATTCAGACCCAGGGTTCTCACAAGATTTTGACACAGCTCCCACTGCGTCTTTTCTAATCACTGGCGAGTTTGCCCTGAGCATAAATTCAGGATCAGGAACTAAAACAAAAACAGATGTATGTCTCTTAAATACAAATGAGACCTTCAAATTACTTAGGTGTTTCTACATGCCTTTTAGAGCTTGTTCCGTTGCTATGATAAAATGCCCTAACAAAAGCAACTTGACAGAGAAAGTCTTTGTTATGACTCCCAGATGAAGGTCATCACCAAGGAAGGCAGCAGGAGCCTGAAACAGCTGGTCCCAGTCATACAGGCGGGTCTTCCCACCTCAGTTATGTGATGATTAAGATAGCCCTAAGAGTCATACCCAGAGGCCCATCTCTTAAGTGATTCTACATTCTGTCAAGTTGACAACTAGGATTGTCATAATTGTCAAGAAGTACATCAGAATGTACTTCTTGTTCAGGACTATGCTGGTAAATGTGACCTCAAGTTCGCTTTTGTTAAGTAACTGAGAAATGGGCAAGTCTCTTCCCCGTAAGATGTAAAACCACATCTCTCAGTGCCAAGGTCAAGACCTAGTCACATCTCTTTTGTTAGTAGATGAATGACCTAGGACGGCAGTCCATAAAGATGGGCATGTGCTTCACTAATGCCCATACGGCCACTCGCCAGCTGTAAAATAACTAAAACCAAGTAACAGTCAATAAACGTGGTCAATATTCATTTTCAAAAGCATATTAACTAAGCTGGGCTTCCTTAGCCATTAAAGCGCTAGCAATAAAAGCGTGAGAATTAGCATTCGGATCCCCAGAACCCATGTAAATGCTGGGTGGGCGTGACAGTCTGCCTCTGATTCTAACTTTGAAAGTAGTTCTCAACCTTCCCAATGCTGCAAACTTTTAATACAGTTCCTCATGTTGTAGTGACTTCAAACCATAACATTATTTTGTTGCTATTTCATAACTGCAATTTTCCTATTGTTATGAATCACAATGTAAATATCTGTGTTTTCTAGTGGTCTTAGATGACCCCTGTGAAAGGGTCATTTGACCCCAAGGGGTCAAGACCCACAGGTTGAGAACCACTTTTCTAAAGCGAGACAGAGCAGACTAGCCAAGAGACTATTTATATCTGGAATTGTGGGATTCGTTGAGATACCTTGTCACAGTGAACAATCAAGGATAATTCCCAATGTCAACCTCAGGCTTCTACATGCACCCAAGTGTGCCCACACATATGCAAAATGCATATATACATGTGTGTACCACATACATGAAAATGGAAAAAGAAACAAATGGCTATGCTGTGTATAGAACCTTGTTTCAGGACTTCTGGCCTTACGGTTTGGACTGAGACTTCCCCAGGCAGGAGGGAAGCCTGAAGGTCTCAGCTCTCACTTTCTGTCCTCCAGCTGCAGAACCAGAGTGAGCTGCGGGCCCCCACCGCAGAGAAGGCTGCCTTCTTCCTGGATGCTGCCATTGCCTCGCGACGGAGCAACCAACAGGACTGTGATGAGGATGACCACCGTAACTCCCACATGCTCTTCACCCTGCACATCTACCAGTACCGGATGGAGAAGAGTGGGAAGGGCGGAAGTAAGTCCCTCTTAGCTGATTCCATGCCTGGCTCTGGCCAGCCAGCACCCCTCACATAAGGCAACAACCCTCTTCCTTAGCAGAGGGTATGGCACCCACTTGTAGCAGCTCAGTGGTCTGGAATCCAGGAGAATTGTAGATTCTAGGCTCAAGTTCACTTTTGAGTTGTACAGAGGCAAAAGGTTGGCTTTGGCAATAATAATTTACCAATGTCATTGTATTGGATGTGTGAAAAAAGGACTTAAAAAAGAAAAACATCTACTGCATCTTTCTATTCACAAGTTGCATAAGGGTCACGACCTGTATTAATCAGAGTTCTCTAGAATAACAGACCTTATAGAATGAATATATATGTATATGTGTATATATATATGTGTGTGTGTGTGTGTGTGTGTGTACATATATACATATGACAAGAGAAAGAGAAAATGGGGATTTACAGAATGATTTACAGGCTGTGATCCAGCTAATCCCACAATGGCTGCCTCTGAAGGAAGGTCCAAGAGTTCAGTAGTTGCTCAGTCCGTGAGGCTGGATATCCCAACTGCGTTAAGACTGGAACCCTGAAGAAGTAGGCTGCTATGCTAGTGAAGGAACAGACTGGTTAGTAATGTGACAGAAAGCCGGCAAAGCACAAAAACTTTCTTCTTCCATGTCTTTGTATAGGCTTGCAGCAAAAGGTGTGGCTCAGATTAGATCTGGATTAAATATCTGCATTAAAGCATTGTCTTCCTACCTCAAAGATCCAAGTTAGATCTTTAGATCTACTAGAAATAGATCTCCCTTCTTCAAAATAAGCGGGAATCCCTCACAGCTATGCCCTCTATTTTGGAGTTAAATTCAGATGTAGTCAAGTTGACAAAAATAGCCATCACATCACCAAAACCAATAGTAAGCCACGAGAGCACCTCCAAATATGACATTCATCATTAAGTTGGGTCCACCCTATAGGCTAGGGGGTGATAGTCATGTTTTTGAATAGTTTGTAAATTAGACTTTGAAAGAACTTCCAGGTATGGGATGCTTCCCTCTGTGTTGCCTGTCTGTAAAAGCGCTTTGTACAGATGCCAGCACAGTACTTGCTCTGTGAGAGAGTCACACTGCTAGGACCCCAGCTCTGTGATTCACAGCCCCAGCCTGGCTCTTTTGTCACATATAGGACTGGACTTGGAGCGATTATCCATCTTTGTCTGTCTGCAGTGTACATTCCAGGCCCACCAGAGTTGGGTACCAACACCTCACTGAGTGTCTTTGTATGGGAATCTTGACTCATGGGCCAAGTAGTCTGTTGACCCACTAGGTTTTCTGATAAGACATAAACCCCAGGGCTGGGCTGGCAAGACAGGGACTCCCACAACTCCCAAGAACATCTTGGTAGGGCTTTCCAAGCCCAAGCAACTGGCCCCCAGTCTTCTTGAAAGATTGTCTCAAGAACAGTGGATACCAAGAAAGCCACAAAACCTGAGTCAGGAGAGGAGCCTTGACTTGAGAATTGCAAGAAGAGGTCATTGGCCACCCTATTTCAAAGAAAATCTAGAAGTAACACATCCAACTGAGACCCTTTTAGTGGGAACCTAATTTCTCCTCAAGTGTCCTTGTTGTCCAAAAGACTTGTAAAACATTCCTGAAGATAGTTCTCTAGGGTTCCTAGTCTCCTCAGCTGGAAAATCCTCTTCCCCATACCACTGCCTCCATGGGCCTGGCCTCTCACACTCTGCCTCCTCCTCAGGGTTTGTTATCTTGCCTACTGACTTTTTATCATTGTTTGGGTTTTCTGAGACAATGTCTCGCTATTTAGTCCAGGGATCCTTGAACTCACAATCCTCCTGCCTCAGCCTCCAGAGTGCCAGGATTGCAGCAGTGGGTCCACCACACCTGACTTAGTTACTGTGTCTTAGATTCAGATTTATTGAGTGATAATTTGTATCCCCTGGAATTTATCTCCTTTTGTGTTTTTAGATTAGCTAAATCCATATAGCTGTGTAACCAGGAGAATCCAAGGTGATATCTGTGGCCTGGAAAATTCTCTTTATCCTTTATAGTCAGTCCTTACTCCTACCTGGCAAGCACTGATCCGTTTTTGTCTGCATTTGACCTTTATCCAGAGCAGTGTGTGAGTCAATCCTGAGGCCCGAATGGGTCCCTTTGCAGCTCGCTTCTTTCATTTAGCACAATGCACTTGAGATTTGCTTCTCTTGCTCATTCACTGATCTTCCTTGTTATTTTCTCATTTGTTTTGACTGACCCTAGAGACCTGCCTCCCGTTCCCACCAGGGGGGATGAATGAAATAACCCTATCTGCCTTCCATTAGCCTAGGTCATGTGGATAGACCTGGAAAGCAGATGGAGGACTCTCCAGTAATCTAGAGACCCTGGCTGTCACTCACCACTCTGGATGCCCCCCTGGGAAGGAGACCATTAACCTAAGACCAGATCTCCTTGGACAGCCTGCGATGGTGGGGGTTTGACTGGGGAACAGCAACAGGAGGACATGTTGAATGGGAATCCTTTAAAGGACATTAATTCTCAAAGGGGAGTTCACACCATATCAAGCACTGCCATTCAGCACAACATTCTTGAGGCCGGAAGCAGGGATTAGGAAGTGGAAGACCCTGAGTTCAGAAGTCTGCAGCTGAACTGCATTTCTCCCAGCAGTCCTGGGAGCTGGTTATAAATCCCACCCTTGCTGCTTGTTCTGGGTAATGTCTTAGCAGAGCTGATGTGAGAGTTGGAACACTTACTAGTTTAGCCATTTAAACAGCTGTCAATACTAAGAATCATCCTAGCCTTCAATGAGTTCTTAGATGGCCAGCAATGGGAACTCCCAACAGTTCTGGATCCCGAGACCAGGGCTCCCAAAGGTACCAAGCAGAGGGGCCCAGGGGGTGGAACGATGTCCCTCTAAGTTGTACACCAAGCCAGCAACTCTCTTTTGGTCTTTCTATTTTTATTTCTTGGTCTTGTTTGCAACTTAGAGTCTGGAAGCTATAGCAAACAATGAACATACAGAAAGATTTCACTGAAGTACTTCAAATGTAAAAATTTGAATTTCTGACTCCACAATGATTTAAAAGAACATTTCCTAAAACTGAAGACTTGCTCCCAGATAGGTCCTACCAAATCCTAAGCACTTATTAAATATTTAACATCCAATTCATCTTTTTATTTTTAAGCTGTGCACGAAAATTGCTTTTAAATAATAAATTCAGGCCAAAGGAAAAGGCAGATGCCACTAACAGCCTCCAAACCTCTCAGGGGCTTGTCCAGTGTTGCATCAAACTAGATGAGAGAAGAGGAGGGTCCAGGCTGCAAAGGGCAAAGGACAAACCCCTCCCACCTGCCAGGGCCCCATCGTCTCAGAGGCAAAGGATCAGACCCCGCCGTCAGGCCCAACAGGATTTCAGTGAATTTATGTGGCTAACCCATAATGAGAAGATTTGGAGTGTTGTTTAAAATGGAAATTTTGTTTACTTATATATAAGTTATAATCCCCGTGGTCTTGGCAGCCAGAACTCAATTAAGGGAAGGTTTATTAATTAGTCACCCTGCGGGGAAGCAGGAAGCAGGGCTGTTAACCAACTGGGACAGGCTTAGCCTGATGATGGATTCAGGGGCGATCTCTGCTGCAGGAACTAAATACATGGTGTGAATATGCTCAGCGTCGTAGGCCCATCTCTGCAGTGTATGTCCACACACACACACACATACACACACCCCTAGACAGATAGATGACTTAAACCGCCTGGTCAGGATAGAAAAGGGCATTCTTTGTATTGCAGTTTTGTAGATAGCATCAGTTTGGGCTTAAAATAGCTCTCCAGTTGCCAAGGCTTTTGGAATATTAGCAGAACTGGTTCTCTCCACTGATAAGTCTTGACTGTTGAATCTATAAAGGCTTGTAGGCTCCATACAAATTCAGCACTAGGAAGAGGCCCCAAATAAGCAAGTGCTACTCCTCATAACGAATACCATGTTACTTGGAGTGGTTAACTGTAGTGGGCTTTCTTTCGGACCACCAACCAGCTCCCAAACCATGACACAGAGACTTGTTATTAGTTATGAATGCTCAGCCTTATCTTGGTTATTATTTTAATCTGTTTCTCTTTCTCTATGTTTTGCCTTGGGGCTTTTTACCTTTCTTTCTGTATATCTTACTTTCTGGCTCTCTCCATGGCTGACTGGCTGGCAGCCACCTGTCTTCTGACCCTGGGCATGCCTCTCTTTTTCCCTCATTCTCTTCTTCCCTTCTTCATAAGTGTAATCTTTAAAAGCATTTGTGTATGGGCTGGTGAGATGGTTCAGCAGGTAAAAGTGCTTACCACATAAGCATGCTGACCTGCATTCCCTTCCCAGAAATCATGGTGGAAGGGAGAAGTGATTCCGCACATGCCACAGCCTGCACCTAACTGTTCTCATAACATGCACCATACATATACATAATAAAATAGAATATTTCAAAGCATCTCTGCAGTGATGTTTTGATGAACAAGCTTGTAGACATCCAGTGTCCACTGACAGCTAACACTGGGCCTCTGATATATTCATTCATATTGCTTCCTCCTGGAAAACTGCCTTGGGCAAGGCTGGCCACATGAACATGAATGAATGTACTTACACAGCACCTGCACCTGCACTCATCTGGTCACTAAAATAATCAGACAGTTTCCTTCATCTTAGCTTTCTGATAGTAGTCAAACACTGTCTCTACAAAGGTTGTGATAACCTCGATCACCCATACCCTACCCAGAGCTGTGTAGTTACACAGTTCTAAGTATCCATCATCTGTCTTGTAAATGTGCTTCTAAAGGAGGTGAGCCCTGTCTTAGTCAGGGTTTCTATTGCTGTGAAGAGAAACCATGACCACGGCAACTCTTATTAGGAAAGCAATTGATTGAGGTGGCTCACTTGCAGTTTCAGAGGTTCAGTTCATTATCATCACAGCAAGCAGCATACAGGCAGACATGGTGCTGGCTACATCTTGATCAGAAGGCAACAGGAAGTGGTCTCACTGCCACACTGAGTGAAGCTTGGGCAAAAGAGACCTCAAAGCCCACCTGCACAGTGACACACTTCCTCCAACAAGACCAAACCTACTCTCCAAGGCCACACTTCCAAATAGTGCCACTTCCTTTGGGGCACCATTTTCTTTCAAACCATCACAGTCCCCGTACTGTCCCCAGCAGCAACGCCCTGAACAGGAAGATGGCTACAGGACTCCCAGCTCCCTAACCAGAGTCAATTATGAAGCCACAGTACTGACTCTATGCTTGTATCTTTAATCTCTCCCACCATCAATGTCAGAACTACCTCACTTCAGGATGGAAGGAAGGGAAATACATAGTGAGTTCTTGAGCCTGTTTCCTCCATAAAAGTCTCCTCCTTGCAGCTTTCCAGATTCTTCTTTCTGTGCAATAGTTTTCTCCTTAGAACCCCAGAGCAGCTTGCTGGACTCCTAGGTTATGTACTTCCTGAGAACCGAAGCCTCGGCTTTTCCTCTTGGGTCTCTGTGGTGCTGGTCCTTTGCCTACATGCCAATGCTCAGTACCTGTGTATTCCATGTGATGGAATGTGGGCCGTATTTTAACCCTGACTTCCTCTGCCATCTAGCACAGCTAGTTTTAGAGAGCAAGACCAACTTGTTTGGATTTTAAATTAAGGGATCAAGCATACCCCTGAGTGTGGGTGTAAGGGCGATCCCAGAGATACTAGGTCCCAAGGACTCTGGCCTAATGAACCGTTTAATGCCTCCCTTGATCCAACATTTGAATAGCCAATTGAGAAGTGGTAGAAATCAAAGTGGGGCTTTATTGGAAGAAGCATTAGAAAGCCAGGGGTCCTAGCTTTCGAGGCTAGATCTTGGCCCTAGTCTTTAAGTGTTTATGCTTCCCGGCTGCAATGAGGTGAACACTCTTACACATCCTTACAACCATGATGTTCAGCCTTGCCTCATGCTGGGGCCAGATGACCATGAGCTAACACCTATGAAACAGAGTCTTCTACCTTTTGACCATCTGTTTTAAATAGCTAGTGCAGCGTGCAAGCCACCCTCGCGTCAGTGGGTGCTATGGATACATTACACTACCAGAAGATGATCAGTTCACAGAGGAGGTTGGCTAACGAGGGGGAATTATATCCAAAGATACATAACAAATGTGTATTTATTCACGGATCTCAGGGGCATGCAATGTGGACTTGCTAAGAGATGAGTTTTTCACTTAAAGTTCTAACTTTCATAAACCATGCTGATTTTAATCATTTTTTAACTTTAATTTCTTCAAAGAGATTCAAGAACTTAAAAGATCCATTTGTTGCCAACTGGATCCTACCTTTTTCTGGCTCCTTTTTGTTTTTTTCCCAACTCTAATTTCTCACGTACATCTAATTTAACTTGAATCTTTTCTTTAAAATGCCTTCCCAAAACATTAAACTTAATTTACATATAAATGTTCAAATTCCCTACAAAATAATATTTATTGGTTTCTGTATTATTTATATTTTAATTATAATAAATGCAAGTATCGCAAGTCTCCAATCTTTTGACAGACAGGAGTGTGTCCTTTAGAAACCAAAGTGCTTAACAAAGCAGCCGCACACATTTGGCGTGCTGTGGTTGTCAGTCAGTGTCTCACTGGGCGACGGAGAGGGTGATGAACTCAGCCAGGGGGGGGCAGATGGTGGTCCCTCAACTTTGCAGCATGTGACAATTGTCTGGAGAACTTCGATGTGAAGCCCAGTGCCCATGCTGCCCTCCAACCCAATTCAATGAGAAGGCGTGGGGGGGTAGTTCTTCGCGAGTCCCGGGTGCGTCTAGTGCTGCTCTGGAAACCACCTGGACGCAAGATGAGTAAGGGTTGCGCATGTTTTAGAGTTCACTTTGGGTTTCTATCTGACTCAGGATTAATTTTCAATGAAATCATGGACGATTTTTTTTTTTAGCATGTGTGGATCTCAATCTCAATTTTCTCATCTATAATTTCTGTGCAATTTATGCATAATGTAGGCATTAAGTGGTATTAGGAGAATTACTCCCTATAGGAAAAATAAGGCATGTGGGGAACTTGGTTTTGTCCAACTCTACACTTAAACTATAAAGAATTTTGAGCTGAGGCTGTCGCTGAGTTGGAAGAGTCTTTGCCTAGCATGCACCAAGCCTGAAGTTTGGTCCCCAGCAGCACACAAACTGTGTGTGGTAACACATACCTGTGGTCCCAGCACATCGGAGGCAGAGACAGAGGCATCGGAAGTCCAGAATTATTCTCAGAAACATAGCGAGTTCAAGGCCAGCCTGGGATATATGAGACACTCTCTTTAAAAAAAAAAAAAATGAAGTTGCTCAAGACAGATTCAACTACATTCCTTTAACTCCTGTGTCCTTGGTCTCAGAAATCTGAGAAGCGGATAAGGAACCTACTTCTTGCCTATACTATCACCCCTTCTGCTTAGTCCTTGCGGAATTCCTGTCTCCCTGGCCACTTGCAGTGGTGGAGACGCTTAATGCTAGCAAACAGCCCATGCCCACTGACTTCACACCGGTCTAGATTAAGCACCATTTGCGCAAATCAGATTCTCTGACAACCCAAACGCCAGTGGGTATAGGCCGGAGAGCAGCTTTCTCCGTTGTGTGAGGGCGCCTCTCATCCTGACTCATGCAGGTAATTACAGGTGTTTTATAAATCTCTCCAGCTCCATCTAAGCCACCTTTTGTTCTCTGCGTTCTGTTTTACTACGTGTGCATTATACATTTTATTCCATTACATCAAATGGACTATTAAGTCTGGAAGTCCAAATTGGTCTCTGTCTTTGCCCTTTCATCTGAGATGCGTGAGGAATACCTAAGCCGCTCTTGTCTGTATAATCGGGCTGCAAAAAATACAGATGGTGTTTTGTTTAAAAATAACTATTCCCCTCGCACATCACTGCCATGAGCCAATCTTGCATGATCTGAAACAAGATAGAGGAGAGGTAATGCGGCCTTCCTTTTAAGGGGTTGCCCCGGGGACAGTTGAAAATAAGCAAAATGAACTTCCTTTGTGTCTGAAGTGTGGCACTGAGCTGGATACGTTGACGGGCTGCGCTGCCCTTTCTGGAATGTTCACCCCCAGCCGCAGGCATGCGAATGGGAGACGCCAAGGTGATTGCCTCAAGTTCTTATCCAACAGCAAATCCATATGCTACCCTCATGAGTAGTCTCTGAGTTCTTCCCGCAGGGGTTGAGGTACCCAGATGTGTATACCCAGGTGCCACCTGATTGCCCCTACATGAAGCCAGCATTTTGGGAGGTGTGGAGAGTATATGTATATTTATATGAGTGTCAAAGGAACATATCACATCTTCCTCTGTTGCTCTTTGCCTTGCTCCCTTGAGACAGGGTCTTTCTCAGTGACCCTGAGCTCACTGTTAGTTAGTCTGGCTGGTCAGAGAGCTTCTAGGCGCTACCCACCTCCCCCATCACCCCCCGCACCCCGCCACCCTACAGTGCATACAGTCTTTCATAACCATGCCTGGTTTCTTATGTGACTGCCAAGGATTCACATCCGGGGCCCTTCTGTTCCATGACAAGTGTTCCTATCCAACGGGCCACCTTTCCAGCCCCACATCAAGGGAGAAAAAGTGTCTTTTTTTTCCCTTTGCTTTGGAATGATGCTCAATCCAGATGTTGACTGCTCATTTAACAATTTTTAAAAATGTCACTGTGCTACCTTCTGACTTATCTCTGAGGAGAAATCGGCCATTGGACTTACCCTTTATTCCCGTGTATGAAATGTGGTTTTGTTCCTTGGGCTGTTTTCTCTGCTCCTTCTGCTCTGAGTAGTGCAATGATCACGTGCTTCGTTGGATTCGCTCATTTTTCTTGTTCTTGGGACTAACTGAGCTTTTTAGATTTGTGGTTTGATGGTTTCCATCATTTGGGAAAAGTTTGGAGCATTATTTATTCAAATATTGATCTGTACCATGCTTTGAAGATCCAACCATGTGTGTTTTAGACAGCTGAGTTTGTTCTATAGCGCTTTTAATTTCCTACTCCTCTCTCTCTCTCTCTCTCTCTCTCTCTCTCTCTCTCTCTCTCTCTTTGTTGTGTGCTTTTATATTTTTCTCTATTTCATTTTGAAGATTTTTATATTGATATATTATCAAATTTATTAATCTTTCCTGTGTTAATGTGTAACCTGCCGTAAACTCTCAGACACAATTTTACCTTTGTTTTAATCTCTTAGAGATTATTATATACAATTTTATTTTAATGGAGACAGATCTTGTTATACAACCCAGGGTGGCCATGTCTGTATTTAAGCCTTTGAACATTGACACAGTAACTGGTTTCCATCACCTTCTCTGTGGATTCTAATAGCTATGCTTTGGGGTTTGTTTCAAATACTTCTTCATGGTGGTGATTGTCTACCTGCTTCTTTTTATGCCTATTTATCTTTGCACATGAACTTTCAGGCTTTCTGATCTGGCTATCGGGAACAGGCACCCCAGCCTTTCGTTAGCAGTTTCTCGCATGCATCTGCTGCCGAGCACTCAGCTGAATCCAGAGACAGTCTGCAAATCCCTCAGGCCTTGCCTTTCTAGTGTTCTGTCCAGCACAGAGCTGCTGCCTTGGTTTCCCTAGAAGTTGGATTCTATCTCTCTTGAGCTCAGTGGATCCACCAGGTTCGACTGGGCGCCCAGGAACTCTCTCAGCACAGTTAGCTGAGATCAGGAGTGTTTGCCTTGTTTGTTTCGTGCGTCTCGGGAGTCGCTCTTCCCCTGTTTAATGTCTGGTGTCTTAAAACCAACTGTTTTATACATTCTGTTTATTTTTGGTTGCTTTGGATACAAGACCCAGCCTGGTCCCGGTTACTTCATCACAGCCAGAATTCATGAGGGTAATTCTTAACTCTTCTGAGCTTTAATTTTCTCATCTACAAGAAGAGGATGATAGTGTTGGATGACTTTGTGTGGGAACTGAATGAGATGGATGTCTGTGCACCTGGCGGTTGGCAGGCACTCAGCAACTAGCTGGGTCTTTCCTGTCTCTGCACCTGGATCTTACATCTTCCAGATTTCTCCTGGGGTTACCAACCTGATTCCTGGCTGAGCCTTAGGTTGGCTACCTGACAAAGACAAACTAGAGTAGATAATCACTCGTGAGCTGCTCAGATTTTAACTTGGTAAACCGTTTGCAGAACTGTTATTCGGAGGTCAGTGGGATAAGGCCCTTACCCTCCTTCAGTGACCCATCTGATCTACAGGGCTCATTCCTTTACTGGTCAAATAAGTGACAGTAGGTTTTAGATGGTGTATGGGGTGTGGTGGACAGAATTTAAGAGCGCTGATTCTGTTTGAAACCCCAGTTTGAATTGTTTCTGTCACCAAATTTTAATCTTTTCCCTTCTCCAAGATTCCCAAAGAGCTACACGAAGAAGAGAAAATGTGCAGACCCAAACTTACCCACTCTCTCTTTTTTCCTCTTGTCTTCTCCCCCATGCCAGTGTCTGGAGGTCGCAGCCGCCTGCATCTCATCGATCTGGGCAGCTGTGTGAAAGCGCTCAGCAAAAATCGAGAAGGAGGTTCGGGGCTGTGTCTCTCGCTGTCTGCTCTAGGCAACGTCATCCTGGCTCTTGTCAATGGCAGCAAACACATCCCGTACAAGTAAGTGGCTCTCCACTGAACAGCGGAGTGGGTCTCTGTGCAGGAGGGATGGATACCCCGGGAGAGGGGCAGCTAAGGGGCAGCCTGGATGGGATTCTGAGTCCAGTGACAGAGATTTGCTTTAGCTAATGATGGCATAATGTGTCATCTTCCAAACGGCAAAACGTGGCAGATGCTCAACTCCAGCACAGTCATAGCACGCCACCGGAGGCCTCCAGTTGTGATTACCATTTTTGGGTTTCTGGAAGCATCACACCAGTGTGTCTGTCCCATGGTGTTGCAAGCAGTGACCAGAGAGGAACGGGTCAGCCAGGCTAAAGCCACACACAAGAGTACAGCTTACTTATTAGATATGTATTTCAGGTAAACAACACCTTTTAGTTTAAGTATGACCCTATTTATTATTGCATGGGTACTACAGGCATCCTGTACGTCATCTGATAGCCCTACTTAGGAAAGCTTTAAAAGCCTGGGGGAGTTACCAAGCCTCATCCCATGCAAATGTTTACTCCAAATACACCATCCTTCCCTTTTCACCAGTTCTGCTCCAGGAAGATAAGGTCAGAGCTTCTTCCATTTCTGGTATAGCCCTGGACATGCCATGTCATGAGTGACCCAGCCTTACTTACCCCCACGACCATTGCCCAGCTCAGCTGTGTATCTTACTAGTTATAGGAACCTCTACTCATCTTAAAATGAGGGGTCTGCCTCTGTATTCTGTATGCATCACAGGGAAATAAGGCAACAAACAGGGGTGAAAATCGGAATCAACAAGGCTGTCTCCAATGGCGATCGGTCAATAGTTTAGCTCCATGTTAGCAGATTTAAGTGGAGACAGGATTTGTCTTGCAGAGTTGCCATGAGTAAATATGTAGGAGATATTTTGTTTTAATCAATAAAAAGTCTTTAAATACAAATTACTGCTATGGGAGGAAGAGGAGAGTTGGGGTGTCCTCATAGTACCTAACGTTCAAGAAAAGTCCTTGCCTTCTCCATTCCTCTGGTCCAAGCTGATTACAGACCCCAAGCACCATTCCCCACCAGGAGGAGCATTCTGGATGTCTTCCGGGGCTTACCTGGTCGTTAGAATCCTAGCTGTATTCCTTCTTGAAATTTGGTATCCCAGATAGATAAGCCCCAAAGTAACCTTCTTCACCCTTGAAAGGAACATTTCTTGTGAGAGAACTACGTCGAGGTAAGGGTTTATCAAGCTGCATTTTCTATGATTTCTGCCGTGAAATAGCCCAGAAGGTAGAGGCAAAGCAAAAGGTTTTTGTGGGTTAAAACTATTGAGGTTGAAGATCCTCCTAAGCCAAAAAAAGTATGGGACTTGGTTGGCTTCCATTAAATGAGAATCATGTCTTCGAACCTGATAATTTCCTGGGTCATCATGCAGATACAGTTCCAAGTGTCATCTTGCTATGAGGTCACTGGCGGGCTAGTCGATCACTCCTGTTTTAGTCCTGAAGAGTGGAATACCTTTATGATTTCAATAAATATTTATCCGTTCAAACTGTTGAGCTGATGGTGGGAGGGCTGGATAAATGTAAGCGTATGAAAATTTTTTGATTAAATAAAGTAACTTCTTTCTGGCTACAGTTTGGTTCCACTGTAAACAACCAGGGAAGCAGGGCGAGTTGTTTTTAATACTACCTCAAGGTCTCTTGTTAGATTAAACATATTGTTAGCATCAGTTGGTCCTAATGGCCAACCACCTGCCCTCTTGGGAGAGCTGACAGGCTGTGATAGAATGTCACCAGCCTCTCCAGACTTCCTTCTGCTTGCTTCCAGGAGTTCCTTCCCAACATTTTGGCCACACAGGTGATGAGCAAATTGTTTCTATATTGTATGTAAACACAGACTTAACATAAATGTTGTGTCTACATGATAGCTTGTCATGGAGTTCTCCCCTGACGCTAATAGCCATTAGCCGTGGACACAAGCTTCCATCAGTGATTCTGGTCCTGTCTCACAAATCACCAAGAGCTTGCTGGGCTGCCCACTGCTCTATGTCAGGAAGCATGGTGGCTTGGCCAGTCATCTAAGGACTGGGGCATTTGTCCTGCCATCCTTTGGTCCATAATGACTGTCTCTGTGCATAAACTTTGCAAGACTTCTGCTCTGACATTTTCTTGGATTCTCAGCCACAGCATAGATTTACTATTTGGTGTCTGTGCATCTCATCTGCAAACTGATTGATTAATCACCTAGCTACTATTCTCTCCCAGAACAAAGGAAGGTAAGATGAAGAGTTACTCAAATCTGTCAGGCAACTGATGACGAGATCAAACTGTATGGCTTTTCCTAGTTTGGGAGACCTTGGCAGTTGAGACCACAGGGCTGGCCGTGCCTGTTCTCACCAAGCTCTGCCTGCTATCTATAGGCTGCCTCTGCACAGTGGCGCATTCAGCCCAGCAGGACGGTCCATATTCCTTTCGTCAGACCACCACCCTCCTAAGTCTTGATTTGCCACATTATGTTAGCAGACTAACCTTTCTGGGCATCAAGCCTTGTCTTTGCCTTGGCTTCCCAGGCAAAGGGATCTTTCTTGGCTGCATGGTTTCCTAGTGTTCCATTCACTCTCAGCAGGAAAAAAAATTCCAGAAAATCAAATTTCATATTCTTTGCCCTCTCCCATCTCTCCAAAACACAAAACCCCTCAGCTCTTCATCTGTCACCCTAGACAACTCTGCTTAGAAGTAGCATTGCTTGTGCTTGCTTCTGGGAAATTAACTGGAATGTGCACGGAGGGGCTACAGCCTGTCTCCATTTCTCTTCATCATTGGACTGGACCATTTGTCATGTGAGCAAGCTGGAAAGTGAGTTGGGATTCATTACCCATCCTGGGTGCTCCCACAGGCACCCTAGATGTGCCCTGGGTGGTTCTGACTCTGCAGATGTTATTGCCTTTGCAGATGGCAGGGGCAGGTGTGGAGTGAGTGCCCCGCCTCAGCCACTACTCAGCATGGGCTGCCTGGCCAAGCCCAGTGCCTGCCCTTCATTTATCAATCCTAAATGGTGACACTATTGGGAAAAGCATGTGGGGGCGGCAGGGAGATCAGCAGGGGCCCCAGCCCCCTAGTCAGCATTTCAATGACAGAAAGCCCAAATTTCTCTCTCCTAACTTCAGGGAGTCTCACACCCAGGGAAACCTGTCCTCTCTGAGGTTTCTGATAGCACATTTGCAAATTTCCTTGCAGGCTCATTTGTTATACTTGTTTGCTATTCCTCAGCACTTCCTGTGCTGCTCGGAATCTCCACCACTGATGGAGGGGGGGCGGGGAGCAGAGGTATCCGGCATAAATTTTCATGCCGCAAACTGGTGTCCTATGTGTTCACTCTTGGATGTCCCAGCCCTTTGGAGGATCCCAGACTTTCTAGCAACTCAGAAACTCTAATCACAAGCCAGTTCCCTAGAAGGGAGCTTGGTCCCTTTTCGGTGTTGTCTTGGGGTGGGTACCAGCCCAAGTTAGCACAGCCTTCACATAGTGGTCCCTCACGTCCAGAAAGCCTGTTGATTCTTTGTAAGTGGTACTGCGTTTGGAGAAACCATCTTTTTTAATAAGCCTCGCATTTCAATACGAGCAAGGGCTTGTTACAGACCTCAGAGAAGCCAAACTTGGGCACTCAAACTTCTGCAAAATGATAAAGCTTTTCTTGAGAAATGACTGGTAAAGAGACAAGGAATTTTTTTTTTTTTGCACAATTCCTTCTTGAGTTGGCAACTGAGAATATTTGTGAAGGGAAGGAGGACCGAGTGCTTGTTGACTGGATAATGAGAAGGGGGTAGGATGTTGGAGAGAACTCCTGTGTGGGCCTAGACCAGTGGTTCTCAACCTTCCCGATACTGTGACCCTTTTATACAGTTCCCTGTGTTGTAGCAATCCCCAACCATAAGATTATTTTTGTTGCTACTTCATAACCGTAATGTTGCTATTATTATGAATTGTAATGAAAATATCTATGTTTTCTGATGATCTTGGGTGACTCTGTGAAAGGGTAGGTCAACCTTAAAGGGGCTGCAACCCACAGGTTGAGAACCACTGGCCTAGAGGGTTATTATGGCTCCTCAGCAGTCCTGTCTCTGTCCTGAGAGAGTTCCAGTCTGTGTGGGAGGTTCCGGAGTTGTGACCCTCTCAGGCTGTGTCTGTCTCTGCTGCACCTTGGAAAACAGTGTCACACAGCCACCTGTGGCATGAGCCCTGCTTACGTCACCCCCCCCCGCCCCTATTGCAGGTTTGTTTTGTGCTGCTGCAGGCCTGAGATCCCCATTTATTCATGGCAGTCACTAGTAAGCTCTGGGCTGCTTGCTCCTCTTCGCTCTTTAGGGTTGAATGGCTCCACCAAGCTTGAAATGCATCGGGGCCAGTCTCTAATCTCAAACATCAAACCATAAGCAAACCCCCAGGAGGCATCTACCTCCAGAAGTCTCCATCTCACTGATGTGCCAGAGCCTCCTTGCGCAGGCTGTGGGAGGAAGACTTGGCTCCTCAGACTCTAGTGGGGTAAGGGATCAACATTATCTTGAGGATACGGGAGCACACCTGAACACAGCTCTGCACTCAGACCAGCAGGCAGCACTAGAAACAAACTCCAGTCAGTGACTCAGGGGGTGGGGGAGCCAAGTTTTCCTAAACCGTTAATGTCTCCTCATTTGAAAGGCAGTGGGGCGCAGATACCTGGAGACGCCAGGTGTGGCTGCAGGTCTGCAGTTTGGGCCTCACAGGACGACGGGCAGCACACAGACGTTTTCCCACCTGGCCTTAAAATCCTCATCACTCATCCCCCAGTGTCTGGGTAGATGTGGGTGTCTCTGCTTTCCCAGAACTGGAAGAGGTGTGGGAAACAGGGAGAAGTGGCCCGAACTGCTGTTAGCTGTGACGTTCTGTTCCCCTGGTGTCACACAGTCCTGGTCCTGTGGATTTGAATGCCGATTACTTACAGGTACCATAAAATTGAATAGATATTTGCCAGGGAGGAAAAAAAATGCAAAAGAATGTCATCTGGAAGATTGACTCAAGATAGCATGGAATTGGGGAGAAGCTCCGTGTAAGGATCTTTGTGTGGAGAGCGGCGCACATGTGCGTTTTTAACCTCCTCTAAGTGCACATTAATGCTGGATTATCTCCTCCTGATTTACGGGGAGAACGTCAATTTAGAACTATTTGCACAAACTCCGGATACCAGTTTATAGCATTCCCTGTTTAGAAATAAAATAACCAAAGTCTCAGGTTGCCAGGCAACCGCAGCAGTGATAATTCTCGGTATTGCGGCTTTAAAAACATTCATTTTTATACATTTTAATGACTGTTAGGAAGCAAGGAGAGTGAGCCCAGAGCATCTCTGGGACACAGAGAGAAGTTTGTTGTCTTTTATGAGATTTTTCAGCATGTCACTCTCTTTTATTCCTCCCTCCTTGCCTCCTCCCTGGCCGGTGGTATTTTCATAGTTCATTACAGAATTTACAGAGACAGTTATTATTTTCCTAACAGTCCAGGCAGCAATTGTCTGTTGATTAACTCCCCCAGCTTGTTGCGAGCAAGTCATTAGGAGAGAAATGATGGGATGTGGGGCTCTATCCAGACTGTAGCCTGGATCCCGTCGTCAGTTGTTATGGCCCAAGTTTGACTCACCCTTCCTGGTCTGGAGAACTGCTCTCCTGACCTCGGAGCGGAGTGTTGGGCCCCCAGTGTGACCAGGACCTCTGGGAGGCAAAGGCATCACAGGTGATCTCTCTGCCTGCTGCCAC
This sequence comes from Myodes glareolus, assembly GCF_982192425.1. Lineage (NCBI taxonomy): Eukaryota > Metazoa > Chordata > Mammalia > Rodentia > Cricetidae > Myodes > Myodes glareolus. The sequence continues at coordinate 16,468,689 of NC_142030.1, read as the reverse complement.
TCGCTGCTCTTAGATACCGAAGCACACTGGCTTGAGGACCGGATGGGAGCCAGGAGACTTCTTTGTTTCCCTTTGCACTCCAACTTCATCTTCCCTTAGCTTAACTTCTGAAGTTACCAATGGAAGTCTCTTCCTTCCAGATTCCAAGTCAACTGGAAATGGATTCAAGGGTGGACTAGGGATTGAAACCCTGTCAGTCCCAGCAGGACAGAGGGAGCTATCCCCTGTGACAGAGCCCCCCGGTATTCAGACTCAGGTCAGAAGCACTGGGTCCCTTCTCCAGACAGCCATGGCAGTCCAGAGAGGAAGGCAGGGCGGGGTCTAGAGGTAGACAGATGGATAGAGCTGAGCAGCTCATTCCTGAGTTCACACTTACCATCCCAATAGTCAGACTCTCTCAGTTCCATGAGTCGAAAGGCAGAAACAAGAGTGGGATTTCCCCCTCTCCAACCTTTCAAAGGGAATAGAAACTAATTTACGAACTGCTGGATCAGAGGAAGAAGGAGAAAATTGTTTCCAATACTTATTTTCTGGCTTTTCAGCTACATGGCAGGCAGTTAGCACGGCGTATAAATTGGTTCTCCATGTTTCTAAATGAGAGCACAGTGATGATACCTCTTACAATGCCACTAAGGCTATTAAGAATGCTTTATGGATGTCAGTTTATGACTGTGACTCAACCATCAATCATACGGCAAAAGCTGGGAAACTGAGGCACAGTGAGTTCGAGCTCCTTATTCAAGTTTGCACAGCTGGTAGGTAATACAGCTATGTCACTGCCTCCCTGGGTGTCTCTGTGGCCTAATGTGGTGCCTGGAAGGTTATTGATATGCAGTGAATACTTGTCAACAGATATGAAATGTCCATGTGTTCATACAGCCTGAGTTTAGAGGCTTATGAGTGAAATACAGTCTGGGGAGGGGCTGGAGAGTCCAGTGCGTGCATCCATATGGCTTCCTTGGCCTCACCTGCTTCTATGATGGCCCAGCTGAGACTGGAGGCAAGGTGCCAGCGGCGAAGTGGAACATGAAATCTAGAAGAAAAGGGAAAGAAGTCCTTCATTCCAGACCCATGCCATAAACCCAGGATTAATCCAATGTCCCATGAAAGTGTTAAGAGCTGAATCTAATAGTAAAGGCCTGTAATCCCAGCTTTTCTAGAGGTAAAGGCGGGGGATTACAAGTTCAAGGCTAGCCTGGGAAACTTAGTGTTAGATGCTGTCTCAAAATAAAGAGTAAAGATGACAGAGGGGGAGAGGGCTTGATTAGCAGGAGCAGGTCTAACTCAACCCCTAGTAGTGATGATGACACCGACAACAACGACAACAACAACAACAACACACACACACACACACACACAACCACATTCAGTAAGATGCCTTTGACCCAGAGCTTGTGTGCAGGGAAACAGGCTCTGAAAGTCTGCAGTGGAGCCCAGTGGCCTGAGTGCCCCACTTAGCACTGGCTATGAAGGAACTTAGCCAATCTCAGCCTTCTCACATCCCCCATCAGTAATAAAGCATCCTCATCATAATAAAGCCGTATAACCCCATGGTACCTCTCGCATCCTCATCATAATAAAGCTGTACAACCCCATGGTACCTCTCGCAACCCCCATCAGAAATAAAGCCGCATAACCCCATGGCACCTCCACCACACAGCCCTGCTTTGCCTTGGGGCTTCAGCAAGAAAAGCGGGTCCACTTCCCAAACTGGAGAGCTGGGTGCTGCCCACAGCGGACAGACGGGACCTCAATTGTGGATTTCCTTCTCTGGGATGGCAGTGTCTCTGAGGATTCCTGAGAGGTTCCCAGGCCCTGGTCAGTAGGCGAGGTTATCGTCCTCTGGGTCCTGAGGTTTGGCTGCATATCGGCTGTGTAATGAAGGAATAAACAGGAGGTGCGGATGATGCCAGGTTCGCCATGCCCACGCTAACAAGCTTCCTCAAGCCTCCGACCGGGAGGAGAAGCTCTGGGAGCTGCTTCAGGCGCCAGACCTCACTCTCACAGCTGGAATTTGTCAACTTTCTTTACTCTGAGCTCACAAAGAAAATGTGGTGGAGGGAGGGGGCCAGCTGTGGTTTCTGAAAGAGACGATGCCACCTGGGCTGGCAGAGCCACACGCAGGTGAAGCCAGGGAACTCAGATGCCAGCACCACCGCTGGTACTTAGGAATGGTTTCAATCCTCATCTTCCACCTTGAAATCAGGATTTCTTTTTCTTTTTTTTTTTTTTTAAGAAAAAACAACAGTTTTTTCGAGACAGGGTTTCTCAGTGTATCTTCGGCTGCCCTGGAACTCACTCTGTAGGTTAAGCTGGCCTCGAACTCTCAGAGATCCATTTGCCTCTGCCTCCCGAGTACTGGGATTAAAGGCGTGTGCCACCACAGCCTAGCTAGGATTTCATTCTTGTCCTCCACTTGTGGAACAAAATTAGATCCCATGGATAAGATGTCTAGGAGGCCCTTTGAGAATGTCTGTTTTATCGGTGGAAAGGCCAGCCACTGTGTGAGCATATTCTGCAGTGGTCCGGGTTCTGCGGGCCCCATTCTATCCACTCTAGCAGGTAAAGCAGCCCTTTCTTTTGGCCAAGTAGATTATAAATTCCTTTCATTACATTGGAACCCTCAACCCATATGCCCTATGCGGAGCAATGTGAGCCTAAGTACAAATTTTATTTTAACCCACTTACTCATTTCAATCACTTCTTCATTCAAAAGTATTCACTAGGTCTCGGTAACAGGAGGGGCACTGAGAACTCAGAAGTACAGGGGGGCCAGACACGAACCCCCCCGAGTATGATACAGGCCAACCCCTAGCCTGCACAAAGGGAAGGAGGGATGGAGGAGGGAGGAAGGAGCCACGGCAATCTGCAGCCTCAGATGTTGTGGCTAAGCCGCCCTCTCTCTCCTTACCTACCTACTGCTACCACTGGTGCCTAACCATGTTTTCCTGTCTCCCCACCACCCATCCTTCAGAGCCTGAGCCCTCCACAGCTGCTCTGCCATGTGCTGTACTGACGGAGAGCTTGGCTGGTACCCATCGTGATAAACTGCTGAGCTAAATGAGACTCCAAACCCACAGCTTATTGTTATCGTCACCCCACAAGTCCTGTTCTTTACAGAGAGCAAACAGCTGAGGGAGGAGGCTTGGGGTTAGTCCGGGCCGGTGCACAGAGGAGCCCAAAATGCCCTTAGGCACCCCGAGGGCTCCGTGGTTACTCAAGGATAGCTTGATTTAGGCACAATTAGCCATTGGAAGGGATGGAGCATACAAATGAGTCAGGCCTTAATTCATTAGGAAACTGTCTTGAACATTAATTGAGCTTCAATCAGAGTATCCAACCATAAATTCTCACCTGTTTCGCAACTGGTTCAGGCTCAATTGAGCATTAATAGATTTTTTTTTGGTCCATGCAAATGAGGTGATAATTCATTCTGTTGTGTAATTGAATAATCTTCAAATAGATTTATTCATGGGAACAGTTAAATAGTACTAAGTTGTCTAATGTAGCTCGTGGTGCTTTAACCAAAGCAAAGCCCAATCTCCTTCTGGCACTCACGGGACAGAGATGGGTCTAGGGAACCCATTACACGTTTGAGGAGCAGTGGACCTGGAGACACCTGACGAAGTTCATTCAACCTTTTAGAGCTGTGACCCCAGGTGTTATCGCTTTTGTGTCTCCTTTCTCACTGCTACTGACAAGCAGAGTCAATATAAATTTTCAGGGAGTGATTTCTCAGTTTGGCGGTCATCATTTATAAGCATACATCCTCCAGTTTAGTGCCTGACGTCGTGCCAGCCTTTCTGAGAGTTCAGTTCCAGGCCAATGAGAGGCTGTGTTACACACACACACACACACACACACATAGATGGGGGGGCATTGACAGCACCTGAGGATTGACAATAGAGGTTGTTCGCTGGCCTCCACACACATGCCATCAAACACATACATGATTTTTTTTAATGTATATTCCTTCATGTTCCCCGTGGCCTACCTAGGAACCAACTCCTCTATGAAGCCCTCTCAGAGATCATCTCTCCCAGTATGCTGTTCCAGAACACTCTGTTTACCTTGTCACAGCCGTGTTGTCTCTGTGGGCACCTCACAGTCACTCATGCTGCGTTTCACTTGTTTGTTGACATGCTCAGTCCCCAAGCCTATGAACTCATCACGATAACGACAGCCTCTCCCTCGGGTTCCCTATTGGTTTGACTCATTTGGCCAAACTGTATCTTAAACTCTGTCTTTCGTAACAGATGCGAATCAACCAGACAGGTGTGCCTCGTGATCAAAGCAACACCCTGTCAAGCTCTCTCTGTCTGATGCCCCGTAGGTCAGCAGGTCTTCCCAGTCTGCCTGCTTACACACATGTATCTGTGCCGTGTTGGATCCTAGGAATGCCTGACTGTGTGTTTTTCTGAGGCCTGGATGGCTTTTTCTTGTGTGTGAAGATCGGGGCTGAACCCAAAAGCTTCCCAGTAATATAGTGAATATGTCACTCCGCGCAAGAAGCACACTCTCAGAAGCACAGACACACTTGCCACTTTCCACATGGTCAGAATCTAGTGGGTAACAGCAAGTTCTCACGCTGAACTGATTTCTTTGGCTTTTATTTATTTATACTACTGGTCTACCTGGTTGACCAGGTCATTGACGATCATAGGTCCTCTTATTCCTGGCTTCCTTATTTTTATGAACTCTTGGATCACAACGACTCCTCATACAATTGTGTGCATGTGTATGTTACAGAATGGTGAGAGAAGGGTAACAGAGTTGGAAGTGTTCAAGGAGGCCTTACTGAAGAGAAGAGCTGGGAGCTGATACAGACATGAGGAGAGTCATTGCATGTAGTTAGAGAAGGCATTAAGGACCCTGTCACAGACGTGGGTCCAGGAGAAGAGAAATTCAGGGGACTGGATCAAGGGAGGTGATGCATCCAGGAGATCGTTGCCAATGCCCCATGGCCTGTGAACGGAGTGTTACAATGATGGCTCGATGCTGCTGCTGTCTCAGTATGAGTTCTCTACTTTTAGATGTCAACACAAACGCCACAACTCTCAACTCGGAGGATAAGAGGTAGTTTATTCTGAAGCCAGATATGAACGACCATGAACACAGATCTGTTTTCCAACGTAAAAGCAGTTTCATCAAGTTTTTATAGTAACAGCTCAAAGAAAGTCATAAATCAAAACACTTTGTGAACACTCGGGTGGGAACATTTAATAGGCAGGCACTTACAGAAAAGTTGGGGACTCTCAGCTGGGGGCCTCAGGTGCTGGCTGAAAACTCACAGCCTTTTGGTTGGCGGAAACCAGGATTTTCTTTAGCTAGTGCATCCCAAAAGGTTTTGAATCTGTTAGCCATGGGATGTTAGTTACAACACAGGAGTGGGTAAGGGATGGCTCTTTAGGGAGCTAAAGATAATTATCTTAGGGAGCCCAAGATAAATTATAATCAGGCCCTGGACCTGCAGCGTTCCAAGAGCGTTAAAGACCTGAACCATCAACGAGCTCTTTAGGAGGCTTCTGTAGGAAGGTGCGACCTTTTCTGAGAACTTTCATTCACACAGATGATCCGAGTGAGAGGGTTGCCCCGACTCTGCAGCCTGGCGTGTTCTGTGCACTCATTCACCAGTCTGCTTGGTCCTCTACGTTCACAGGTCAAGTTTAGTCATCGGACTTTGATAGGCCTCTGTGTCCATGCATTTCCTGATTTAATTTGCTGAGCCCAGGGGTAGTAGCGTGTCACTTGCCTGGTTTGCTGAGCTGTCCATATGTGCAGGGCCGTGGTGTTGTAGTTGCCCAAACACAGTGTGGAGTCACTTAACCTCAGCAGTGGCTCTCAAAGTTGGGTAGAGCACACTGATTTGTAAATGGAGCCCCTCAGGGCCTGAAAGCCACTGTTCAATGCCATGTGGAATAACTTAAAGCAGCTATGGCTCTCTGCTTTCTGCTATTACCCTAAAGTTTTAATTGTCCTGGACCCCCACATTCTGACCTTTGCCCCTCATCTCTACACATTGACTCCCAGTCTCTGATACCACTTCCTTTTCTCAGAGGCTGGTTTCCTCTGTACCTCTGTTACCTGTTATTCAATCCCCATGCCCCCCTTTTTTCTTATAGTTTGTCTGGCTGTCTAGTTATTTAAAGTTGAAGGCTAAACCCAGTTCTGCCCTTTTAAGCATAGCCCAAAGTAGAAACTCGTCATTCCTGGTCAATGTGTTGTTGTTTATTTCTCTGAGCATCTTAATTTCCTTGAAGACGTTAATCAACCCTTCGTTGTTTACTTGGAACCCATGTGTGCATCTCGTCTGCCATCTGCGTTTCCCGCTGCTTCTGTTTCATGGCGCCTCCAATCTTCGTGTGTTTATTTTTGTCTGGGGACTGCTCCTTGGCATGGGCATTTTATTCGTGAGACCTGAATAAGGAGGGTGGACTTTACAGAGTGTTTGTATCTAGTTCGATGAGGTGCCAATTAAGGGCAGTCTAAATTGTATTATCAGCTTGAAATAGTTTGGACCACCCAGAACCTGAGACTCCAGATGATCAGGCTGCCTATGATTCAGATCAAGGTTCCAAATTCTTAGGACAATTTCTTGTTCCTAGTGCTGGGTTGTTTGTTCGTTTGTTTGCTGTTTCAAGAAGATCATGTTCTCAATATGTGAGAAGAACATTTGCTGAAGGAGAACTTCCTAATAAAATGTCCATACTAGATGGGTCTGGGGCTCTGTCTCCTGCTTCACATACCAACCCCACCCCTGGTGAAGGCCCCTGTTGCTACTCTGCTTCCCCCACATCCCCAACCTCAATTGCGTCTTTGACTGAGCTTGCCTTACTCTTTTGCAAGCTCAACAATGCATTTAATATGGCTTTGACAACTGTCTGCCTTGTGTCCCTGTGCCTGGAAAGGGCGCTGTAGGACCCAAGCGGCACATCGCTCTTCGTCTGTGTCACTTACCTGTTCTCTCCCTTCTGAATAAGGGAACCGTATAATTGATTGTTATCAGAATGAAAAGGACTTAACATTTTGAAGTATTTTCTCACAAACTTAGGAACCCTGGTGAGTCACTGAAACAGTTCATCCTCTCGGAATTTACTCTCACCACTCCTCTGTAATGGCATATCATTTGTATTTTAGTAAATAAAGCTTGCCTGAGGTTCAGAGAGTAAAACAGCCCCACTGGTCAACCTTACAGACCAGGCAGTGGAGACACACACCTTTAATCCCAATAGCCACACTAGTTCGCCATAGAAACTGGGCGGTAGTGGTGCATGCCTTTAATCCCAGCACTAGAGAGGACTATAAGATGGGAGGAGATAGCTGTAGCACACAGTCTCATTCTGAGATTCCCGGAGGCAGGACCGCCATTTGGGACTGAGGTAGAGGTAAGAGCCAGTGGCTGGCTGTTTTGCTTTTCTGACCTTCAGGTTGAACCCAAATTTCTGTCTCTGGGTTTTTATTAATTGTGTTACACTCCTCAGCCTGTTGGCCAAGATGAAGTGCAAAATTTACTCTCAAACATTCTTACGAAATGAAAAATATCTCTGCACACTAAAGAAAAATAGTTCAGACTTCTTGATTGCCTCTCTGAATGTTAAAGAAAATAAGGAGAATTATTCCAGCTATAGCTTTATATACTTTGATATGCCTTCGTCTTATCTGGCTTGGATTTTGCGTGATTCTGATAACTCATGTTCCTGAAAGATCCAAGTGTGGAAGGTTTGGCCCCAGGCCACAGTGCTAATGGTAGTGGGCCCTTTCCCAGGTGGGCCTAATGGGAGGAAGTTATGCCATTGGGGAGTGAGTGCCCTTGAAGGGGGTTTTGGGATTCTGTCTCCTATCACTATCTGTTGCTTTCTGGCTCCCAAAGGACGATGAACCTTGCTCACCCACACACCCTTTCCACCATATTTGACCTTACCAACATTAACGGATTGTGGGTTGAAACCTCTGAAACTGTGAGCTCAAATGAATCTTTCTGCTCTGAGATGATTACAGTATTTTTGTTATCATTCCTCAAAGGTAACTAATGCAAATCCTGTGACAGTGGTGTTATCCTTAACAATAATGAGTGTTTTCAACTTTTACCTTAAGACATTAAAATATAGATTTTTAAAAATGTGATAAAATATAAAATTATCTGTGTAGTTTGATAACTGCAGCTTCCCTTTCTCTTGGCTGACTATCACAGTTTAGCTAAAAGTAACCAGGAATTTGTGTGCACCACAATCTATAATGTTTCTTTCAATAGGATGTGTTTTTCAAGTAGGGAAAAAATATACATCAATTCCCAGAAAATAAAAAAGGACTGCAGATTGTCTCATTTTTAATTTTATGTGGCTTGAACACTCGTCCTCCATATTTTGGGGTCCTCTGTTTACAGGTTTTGTTTTTAATAATTGCAATTCATGACCAGCCTCAAAACCCGAGGTTTTCCTCTTTCAATTATTGAGCGCTTGATTGCAGATTATAATTCAGTCTGGACAAAATTCAATTCTGATTTAGATGACTTGTTTCCAAAACTTGAACACTCAAATTGAGCCATGAAGACTGCTTTGTTTGCTTGATGCTAAAGCTATCAGCAATTTTATGCTATTCCGTTTTGTTCTTTAAAATCGCAAATTTTTTTTTCAAATTTAACCAATGACAGGAAACAAAGAAAGAACTGTGTGCTCCCTTGATAATATGGGGATAACAAGCTCCAACCAAGCTTCCTCATAGACATTTTGCCATTCAGTCGCATTCTGATGGAATCTAATAAATTGTCACAACTAAAGCTCATAGTTCTCTATGTAGAGCTTCGTCTCAGCACAGTTATGAATTACTTGAGTGTATCAGTTAGGAAGACATTCACCAGAAGACATTTCTTAGTTTAGCAGGACCAGTACTGTAAAAGGTGACCTCTTGTACAAACACACCTCTCACGTGTGTCTGCCAAGCTGAGAAGAGAGGGCCAGAAGGTCTGCCCATACCACAGTCTGATAATTATAATGGTTTATTTTATTTTTTCAAGTAAGAAATCTAGGATCCCATAAGCAAATGAAATACAGGATAGTCAGCACAAAATCAAGACTTCTGGCATATCAGGACACCCGGGCTGCCTACTAGAGTCCTGTCTGTCTCACATGTGTTTGTCTTTCCAGGACAGAGAGAGAGTCTACGGTATCTCTGGTTATCATTGCATGTTCATCAAACAAATGTCTCCAAAATTACCTATGTGTCTAAGCACAGCATTCTGTATGTCAGTGCAAGGGACTAAGCTCCCTTTGAAGCTTTTTAACAAGGTGTTCCAAAATTCCACCAAGGGCTGAAGAGGTAGCTCAGCAGTTAAGAGTGCTTGTTTGCTGCTCTTCCAAAGGACCTGAGTTCAGTTCCCAGTACCCACATCATGTGACTTAAAACCTACTGTAAATCCAGCTCCAGGAATCCAGCGCCTTCATTTGGCCTCTGTGGGTGCTACACATGCATGGCATATACTCACACAGCCACGTAAAATTTTTAAAAAGTTTTAAATCCCAAATCCCACCACACAGGTGGCCGCTCCCTTTGCTTACACTTCACCCAAAGCCAGGGTGATATTTGTCGCCCTTTCTGGGACATACAACTATTCTCTATGCCAAAGGTGTTAGACTATGCCAACCAGTTTGACCGGCCCTTTTAGTGGTCATAACATGATCATAACATAACCCCTGACAATGGACTTGATGAGCTGACCAGAATCTTGTTCTCGGACTGAAGCCACAACAGTGGTCTGTTGGTTTCTCTCTGAGGACGCTGTAGCACACACTCCTCAAGCGGAGAGCCTTGGTGCATTTGTCTCTCCTGTAACACGCCATCAAAGGCTGTGTTGTGTGTGGACGCAAGCCGGCCAGCTTGCTCTGGAGGCTGGAAGAGCCACTCTGCCACTGCACGCGAGAGATTGAGCTTTGTGAGAGATGTTCTCTGGAGTCCCGGTTCAGGAATATCTGCTTTGGGTTTGTTGTGATGCTGCCTTCTGTGGGCAACAAGGGGAGAAAAGACATAAAGATACCTTAGATCAGTGGTTCTCAGCCTCCCTAAGGCTGCGATCCTTTAATACAGTTCCTCGTGTTGTGGTGGCCCCCACCCATAAAATTTCATGGCTACTTCACAACTGTAATTCTGCTAATGTTATGAATCATAACATAACTATCTGATATGCAACTCCTGTGAGGGTAGAGACCCACAGACTGAGACCCACTGTCTTAGAAATTGTGGACTTAGGAAGTTTCATGGGGCAAAGGCCTTTTTTGATGGATAAGTTTAACCATTAGCTACTTATTTGAATGTTTATAGGAAGGCAATTCTGTTAGACCCTATCCTGGGTCTGGATGTGACAAGAATAGACCTCTGCCCTCATTCTATCAGAAGCTTGCATCCTCTATGGAATTTTGGACATTTGCCAGCCCATGGAGTGCCTTTCATGACACTATGGGAAAGCACTGAGTTTGAACTGGGAAACCAACCTTCCTCTCCAGTTCCCTCTCCCCAGCCCGCCCCCCCACCCCCCAAAAGAAAGAGCCCCAGGAAGGAAGGTGTGGTTAACCCCTAACCTGTGACTCCCTGTCAAGGGGTCTTTGGGAAACTGGCCCATTAAGGCTTTCTCAGGGGGATCTGAGAGTGAAGAGCAGAGGCAGAACCCTGACTGAGCATTGTGTACGGCCCTGGGTTCTATTCCCACCTCTGGAAAGAAGAAAAGAGGGTGGCTGCCATCCTGCACTCAGATCTCATTTATTCTATACTGTAGAAGTGAGTAACTTACTTCTGGTTCTGTGGGTAAAACAGGGTCTCGTGTGTGCTAGGCAAGTTCTCTGCCGCTACGACAGAGCCCCAACCCAGAAACAATGACTACTTGTTCCCCGATTTTAGTAAAATGTAAAACTCACGCAGCAACAGCCTACCTTATGTTCGAACAAAATGTAAACTTACCATACAAGACATGTTTTAAGTGTGTCCTCCCTTTCTGTCACTCCTCATTGAAGTTTCCCAGGCTCTCTGCGAAGTTATTAAAGTGTGTGAATGGCCATCTGTGGTCACCTTACCTCAGACTTGTCCCTGTGGCAGAAACCCGTCTGCAACCCAATTTCCTTTTTCCTTCCAATTACTGAAGCCTGTTCTTCGTGCCAGTGAAGCTGGTCCATCTTGTGAGAACCCTGGGATTGTGTTTCTCTAAACCACACGTGATACCCAGAAGGCACCCCAGCAAGCATTGTCCTCATTACCTCCCGAAATAAGTTCTATTTGATCTCAGAAGGGATGCAGCCAGGAAACCCCATGGCGCATGTGTGGAAAATGGCCTTTCACGTTCCCCAGCTAGAGTCTGGGAGTGGCTTACAAGTAACAAAGTCCATACTGGGCAAGTGTCTTGAGCAAAATCAACCACATATTGGAAGTATTTTGAGGCGTAAGTACAAAACTTAAAATCTGAGTCTGGAAACATGTTACATAACAATGAAGAGGTGCTTACACATCAGAAGACACTGCCAAGAGGTTGAAAACAATGGACAAAATGAGAAGAAAAATTTTTCAGGGAGGGCTAGGCATGAGTGGTGCACACCTTGAATCCCAGCACTCAGGAGGCAGAAGCAGGTGATCTCTATGATTTCAAGGCCAGTCTGGTCTGCATAACGAGTTTCAGGCCAGCCATGACTACATAGAGACAGCCTGTTAATATTCAGAACTTACAAAGCCGTCCCAAACACAATAACAAAAGCAACTAAACGATGGACAAAGAACTTTAATGGCAGCTTCTCCGTGGAAGACACGCACATGGCCAGTGAGCACGTGAAAACATACCCAACGTCACTGGTCGCTAGGAAACCTCAATAAGACCCCATTCCACATTGGTTAGGGGAAAAAATGAATGTAGATTGTAGACAAAATTGTGGAGAAAGTGGTGGGCTTTATGGCAGCAGGATGCCCCCTATGACCACATCTGTAAACTAAGTGCTTCAAAGGGCATTGGTCAGGAACCAGGCTGGGGAAACAAGACAAGGCTCATTCCAACCCTGAATGTCATACGATCTCCTGAAAGCCTTCCAAGGCTGACTTCATAGAAAAGTCATTTGTGGGTCTTTGGGCCTTAGTTCACTGGAGGAGGGCTTTGCTAGTACCTGTGTAGCTCTGTGCTCCATCCCAGCACCACTAGGGCACCCGCTCTCACCACACTAACACACACACACTCACACACACACATACTCACTCACACACTCACACACACACACTCACACATACACTCACACACTCACACATACACTCACACACTCATACACACTCACAACATACACACACTCACACACATATACACACACTCATGCATACACTCATACACACACATACACACACACACACACACACAGAGTTTTGTCTCACTCCTTCTTCAAGCTTGGCTGGGTCCTTCCTGACAAGACATGTCACTGACCACTGGCCTCTTACTGTGACCATGTGCCAGGAGCCCAGGGATGTGCAGTCTGGTGGGGGCAGAGAGGAGAGGGCGTGGCTAGTGCAGGGAGGTCAGAACACAGCCAAGCATTTGCAAATGAAGACTGCAGGGGATTCAGATTCACGTGTTCTCTGCTAACGATATATAGGAAGCACAGAATGGGCTAAGTGGACTCTGAAGACTACAGAGAGTCAGGGTCTACTCTAATGGAGCCACCATGCCGCGCCGCTTATCACAATCAACCTCCTGTCAGCCTTTTCCAAGGAATGTGCCAGGAAAGGGACTCGCGTGAGTTCCTGGAACTACAAAGTAAATCAACCACCAATTATAGAGAGCCTGGGATACTCTGTCTCATGTTTGTTTGTTTGCTTGTTTGTTTCCCTCTGTGTGTGTGGGGGGGTGAGGGCAGAGGTCAAAATTCACTGTCTTCCTCACTCACTGGCCACCTTACTCTTGAGATGGTATCTCTCACTGAACCCAGAGCTCACTGATCAAGCTAGACCGGCCAGCCAGGGAGCTCAGGGAACCACAGCTTCTGCCTCTCCAAGACTGGGATTGCAGATGCATTACCACAGTGCCTGGCATTTTTATGCAGGGAGGTGGGGGTGGAGGTCAGATCCTTGTATTTGCCCAGCAAGCAACTTGATCAAGTGTGTCATCTCCCCAGCCCCCCTACCAACTCCACATAGTCCTGATGTCAACCGTGAAAAGGAAGATCACAGAGTGAGATGCAAAAAGAGGCCCTAACACTATGCACATCCAACACACACTTAGTAAGCTTTTGCTACCTGAAACCCATAGTGAAGTTCAAAGGAAAGTATGAGAATAAAAATACTCCAGATACATAAGTTTAGAACTAAGGATACCTGGGAGATCATGGGGCAAGGTAGCAAGCAAAATGGTGGGGAGACCTGGGAGAAGGCACTGGGTGGAATAAAATTTTGTTGCATTCAACCAAGGGCAAGGACTGTGGTGAATAGAATCAGAGAAGTGCCTCTAGGTTACCATGACAACATGATTCTTGACATCCTCTCTATGCCTCGTCAATCCCTAAGTGCAGTTTGGGTACCATCAGAGATCTCTGGCATTAAGAGCATGTACTCCTGGCCCAAGGATGACGGGGAGTTGGAAGAAAGCACAGTTTCCATAGAGTACAGTGATCTCTTTACTCTGAAGGCGTGCGACAGCCACACTGCGGCACGAGTGAGATGGCTCCTAGTCCCGCCCCTTGGTAGAGTTGCCGTTGACCATTACAGAGACTAGCCCACAAGTGTCGGGACTGTAAAAGTCTCTGCAGTCAGTCTTTGACAATTAGTGATAATAAGGCTTGGGCTAAATAAGATTTCTTAAGGAAGTGAAGAGCTGGTGTGGAAGTTCTCAGAACAGTATTTACACTCCAGCTGTGGTGGAGGTAACTTTTAATCTGATCCTAGGGTGGGCTGATTGACAGTCTTTTCTTTACTTCAGAGCCGGTCGCATGCTCGATGTCTGCCGCGGGTCTTGTTGAATCACGAAGCACACCTTCACAGCAGTCCTTGCTTTGTTAGTGGATGTAATTTCTGGTAGTCTGTTGACTTGAGGGACAGCTATACACCTCTTGTCCTCTTTGTCTACTAATTTGCTGTATTGGTTATCTTTTTTATTCTTTGGGACCAATTATTTAATGTGTTGACGCTCCTAGTTCCTGGTTATGCCGAAGTGAATATTAATGAATTATTATAATCTTTTCCATTCTGCCCTGAAGTTGCAAAGTTATATGCAGTGTCTGAGCAAATACGGGTCAAATGAAAGCACAGCTCCTTCCCATCACGCAGGTGCTTAGAGTATTCTTATAAAATTCAGGGAAAGTCAGACAGAGCTCAGGTTTGAGGGCACGGTCCCCAGGATGTGGCTCTGCCCAAGGTTTCTGGTTATTTGGGTTCAAGGTCACGTGAGACAGGGAAGAGTCTGTACCTCACTTCTGGCACCAGCTGTGTGATTGGCAAGCCCCACGAGCCACCGACACTCACGAGAGAAACTTCCCAGGTTCAGTAAAAGTCCTCATGGCTTTCACTCACTTCGTTGGAAGGCTGGAGTCTGTAATCAGCTCTCAGAGGAGACCTATGGGACAGTGTATGAGAAGGTTTCAGATGTAAGTCTTCCAGCTACCTCAGGATATGTCCCTGTCTCAACACCTGATGTGACAATATGCACTGACTATCACCACCAGTGATGCTGGCATGAACCATGGTATCTACAACTGTTATTGTGGCTAGATAGAGCAATTTCCCACATGGTTGACCCCAGTCCCAGAGTGATTGATACCTGTAACCCAAAGCCATGATTCTAAACCCTATAGTTGATCTTTAAGAATGGCAGGTACAGCTCACTCCACTGAAATCAATGTGGACACCCTCCACCCTAAACAAATGGTACCAATGACTGCCTCAGAGTTTGTCTCCCAAATCCAACAAAGGGATGCTCCTTTAGGGGCAAGGCTAAATTATTTGACATAAGTCTGAGCAGAGAGAAGGTGATAAATTGAGTGGCTGGGAGGCAGGGGAGTGTGGCTCAGTCAATAAAGTGCTTACTGCAAAGGCATGAAGATGAGTTCAGATCCCCAGCACCCATGTACAAACCATGCACAGCACACGTCTGGAACCACCACCCCAGGCTGAGGGGAACAGAGGCAAGCAGATCCCTGGACATCGCTGGCTATCTAATGTAGATGAATCAGTAAGATTCGGGTTTAACAAGAGACTGTCTTAAAAATAAGATGGAGAATTGAGGAAAACACCATGAACCTCTGGCTTCCATACTCACTGCACATGTAAACACACACACACACACACACACACACACACACACATAACATAATTGGGTGATAGGAAGGGGGTTTCTGTGAGCTCCAGTGACCAACCAAACATTTGAAAGAGCAATAGAAAGAAAACTGAATGTTCCTAAGCAACAGAACCCTTAGGGAATGCATGATAAATACCTCTGAAAATGTGAAAAGCAAGCCCGTGTGAACAATGAGTTTGTTCTTACCCTGTACACTCCTAGAGGGCAGAGATAGTGACCCTCAGTCGGTGCTATAAAGATTGAAGTTTAATATAAGAAAGAGATTTTTAATAATTAAGGTTGTCTGAAAATCTCCAGACTGCCCTGGGAAGGTGGTGAGTCCTCCCAAGTTAAAAGACATCACCGCATGAAGCGTCTCACCCATCACCATGGCAATCCTTTTGTTAGGAAAGGCAATGGCCTCCCCTCCAAGAATCTTTTCAACTCTATTGCTTTATTGTTCCGTTAATATTTTTCAGTCTCGATGCAGGACTGTGTCCTGGAGTTGGTAGCTCTTTATGTACCGATCCTAAGTGTGTGGATTCTCCTTCAACTTTCTAATGTGGCACCTAGGTGCGGTTCCCTGAGCAGAGAGGAGAGTTAACGTATGTGGAGTAACTTAGGTTCTACGCCATGGCCGTCACTGAGCGGCAACTTTTCTTACACCTGTGAGAAGGAATGGCCTTCTAAATAAACCGTGGAAGGTTTCTGTGGAATGTGTGTGATTTATTTATCCACGCTGGATAAACATGCTAGTTGATAGAAATCTTATTGAATACCATCCTTGAAGGGTACATTTTTAACTCGAAAGCCTCTGTTGGTTATACATTCGAATTACACTGTATTTGCTTCTTTGAGACTGTTTGCTAGTCTTTTACAATAAGAAGCTTGATTAACATAAACTTTACCTAATCAAGTAAGTCGAACAGCAATGTCTAGGACCAAATGGATTCACATGGCCCAGATTTCACACAGGCTTTATCTCCCTAACACACAGTGGTAAACTGCTGAAGTGATGGCTCAGATTTCGTGGACTCGTACTTATACCTGCGATGTGAAATCTTAGCTACATAAACTCTTTCCAGATAGGTGTTCTCAGAAGCCCCTCAGAGAAGTCCTTAAATCCCCACGATGTGTATAGCTGTTTTCTGTGCTAGCTTTTCGTCACTCTAGCAAAATGCCTGAGATAACCAACAGAGAAAGAAACAAGGGTTTATTTGGGCAAACAGTTTCAGGGTTTACAGCCCATGACTGAGCAGCCGCACTGCTTTGGGTCAGTGTCCGGGATGAACGTCACAGTTTTAAGTCTTTATCCATTTTACTTTGTTTTTGCACATGATGTGAGGTCCAGTTTTGTCCTTTTAAATGTGGCAACCAAGTTTTCTCAGCTCCGTGATTTATTGAAGACATCGTCTTTTCCACCCGTTGACTCTTCTTGACGGCTTTGACAAAACTCAGCTGACCATATATGCTTGAATTTATTTCTACGCTCAGTCTTCGGTTCTGCTGGTGTCTGTGTTTTATGCCAGGACCACACTATTGTTGCTTATGCTTTTGTAATAGAATTTTAAATCAGGAAGTGTGAGTTTTCCAACTTTATTTTTCTTTCTTGTAATTGCTTAGCTACTTATGGCTTGAAGATTTTTTTTTCTATTTCTGTAAAGCTTCTGTTGAGATGTTGATAGATATTTCATTAACCCTGTATAATATTTGGGGTAATATAGACATTTTAACTGTATTAATTATTTTTACCCATGATTCTGGAGTATCTTTGCCATTCATTTGAATCCTCTTTCATTTCTTTCATAGATTATTAAAATTTCTGTTATATAAGTCTTTCACCTTCTTGATGAAATTTATCCCTAAATCAGTTTTTATTTTCCTGTCATCTTAAAGTGGATTTACTTCTTTTGAAATAGCTCATTATTTATGTATAGAAATGCCACTGGTTTCTGTTCACCAATTTTCACATTTATGAATAAAGACAGTTTTATTTCTCGTCCCCCCCTCCCCCCAGCCAGTCCACTTTTCTTTCTGTTTTCTTTCTTTATGCATTGTGTAAGGCTTCCTACACGGGGTTAAAAAGCCGTAGTGGAAAGAGACACCTTTGCTTTTCCTCTGATGTCAGTGGGATCTGTGTTGATCTCATGTCTCAACTCCCTGGACTCAGTAGTAGTCTGGGCTTCCTACATACGGGACCACGTCGTCTCCAAATGGAGATAATTTTACTTCTTCCATTCAGATTGGGATCATTTTTATTCATTTCTTTCTTTCCGTTTTTTATTTTTGAAAGATGATGTTTGTACCTATAGGACTGTGTTTAGTAGAAATGACAAGATAGACACCCTCGTTTAGTGGGTGTTTAGAGGGTATTTAGAGGAAACACTGTCTTTCTCCCCACTGAGTATGTTAACTGTGGATTTACCACAGACGCTATAACTAAACCGTGGAGAGTTTTTATAATTAAAAGTCCTGTTGAATTTTATGGAATGCTTCTTATTATTTAATTGGGATGATGGTGAGAATATCCCCCCTTTGGTCTATTAATAGAACATCTTATTGATTGACTTGCAGAGGTTGAAACAGCCTTGCCTGCCAGAGACAAATCTCTCTTGATCATAATTTATAAATTTTATGTGGAATTTAGTTTACTAATGTCTCCTTGAAGGTTTTTACATTATTATTGACCAGAGATGATAGCCTGTTGTTTTCTTCAATGTCTTTGTCTGCCTTAAAGTGGCAGAATCTGTAAAATATATGTGAGGTGTTCCTTGTAGCTGAAACTCTTGCAAGAGCATTGTTTTTCTTTGAAACCTCTGAATTCAGCTATGAAACCACCCAATCCTGGGGATCCTTTGTTATGAGATTTTAATTACTGTTTTAATACCCTTTCCCCCTTCTCCCCACATAATATACTTGAAAACTTTCTGCAGTTGCTTATAATAGTTAAAGCAATGTGTAACATGAAGGCCGGCTTGTTGGGGTATCTGTCCCCCCAGTGCCCTACAGCCGGCAAGACCAAAGAAAATCACTCACAAGACTTCATAAGATTATAAACTGATTGGCCCATTAGGTCAGGCTTCTTGTTAGCTCTTATAACTTATGTTACCCCATTATCCTTATCTACATTTGCCACATGGGCTCAGTACCTTTCTCAGTGTGACAGCTTACATGTTGCCTCTTCGGTGGTCTGCGCAGGAGTGGCAGAGGAACCTCCCTGCTTCCCAGAATTCTTCTGTTCTCATTGTATCACCTCTATTTCCTGTCTGGTTTTCCCGCCTATACTGCCTGCCTGGCCCATCAGCGTTTTATTAAAATATGATTGACAGAATACAGACAATTCTCGCGCATCAGCAATGTGTCTTTTTTTTTTTTTTTTTTTTTTGCTCTGTAACTTTTATAGTCTTTTTTCAACTAATTTCTGTCCTGAAGTTGACTTTTTCTTCTTTTTGCTAACTGTGGAGATTCCTCCTCCTCCTCCCCCTCTCCCTTCTCCTCCCTTTCCTTTTTCACTTCCTCCTCCTCTTCCTCCCCTCTTCCTCCTCTTCCTCCTTGAGGTGCCATGTCAGGCTGTTGCTGGGACGGGGCTCTTTCTTCTGTTAAATGTAGGCATCTATTGCTCTAACATCTGTGCTTGGAGCTGCTTTCACAGCAACCCCTTCGGTTTGGGTGGGAAGTTTTCCCACTGTTACCAGTTTCAAGATATTTTTCTATTGTTGATTTCGTTTTCTTTGACCCGCTGGTTGTTTGGGCTCATATTAATGTCTACCCATTTGCTTTTGGGGTCTTCGTGTTGGTGTTTACCCTAAAATGAGGAGTTGCGGTATCATGTCTGATTCACCCTGCAAGCGGTTACAATAGCTTGAGATTCCAGGCTGGGGGCACTCAGAGGGGCATAGATCCACCGCTCTGTACTCCGGGTCCCACAGACCTGCAGTAGTAACTGGGATCGGGCACAGCACACTCTCTAAGGCATAATTTAATACGTATTGGCTACAGAGTTGTTGATGGCACTGGGGCACACCCCAGCAGCTTAGACCTAGAGCCGTGGGCTGTAGTCTGTGCCTCTGACTGGGCTGGGGGTGAGGTGCACAGCACACAACAGTGGCCTGCTTCGAGCGCACGGGTGTCACTGGGGATCCAGAGTCAATATGGCACAGCGGTGACTCAGGCCCTGAGTTGAGGCCACGTGGTAGTGTCACTAGACCCTGGAGTATGGCACGCTGGCAATGCCCCAGCAGGCACAGAGCTGTGGCTGGAAGCTCAGGGCCCAAGGAGCAGGACAATGTTTCCTCCTCCACGCAGCACAACAGGCGGCTTCAACAGTTTGCATTTCAGGGGTTCAGTTCCAAGGGAGCACAGTGCTGCAGCTGCCTGGTCTGGAGGGCAGGTAGTGACAGGTCACTGCTTCCTTAACTGAGCTGCACCATCAGCTCAACCCCAGATGATGTAGATGCTTGGCTCGGCCAGACACTGGGTCCCTGCAAGGCAGGATGGGGTGCATAGTGCTGACTTCTCTGGAGTAGCTCAGCAGGGGTACCCCACTTATGACCTAGTGCCTGTAAGGACTGCAGGGGTCCTCTGTGGTGAGGACTTCATTTGATCCAGTTGGTGAAGGTGTGAGCACAGCCTTCCTGACTACCATCCCAGTGGGAAGGAGTGTGTCTAAGCTAATCCTGACTAGAGTTCTAGGCAGGGATGCTGGGGCCAGGTGAGCCCTTCCTCCCACTATGTGTTTGCCCTGAATGTTTACGCTCTGGCACCATCATTTAGTTGCTTTTTTTTTTTAAATCAAAATATATTTGTTTACTTGTGGCCTTGACTGTCTTTCAGGGTACAGTAGGGACATCTAGTCAGCCACCCTGCTGGTGCCAGTTGTCATTGGCCTTTATTGAATACTGTCATAACGAGGTTTTACATGTCTATTTGTCTGGTTGAACCATGGGTTCCTTAAGTATAGTCAGTCTCTCTTACCTGAGTCAGTCAGGGCTCCACAAATGTCCCTTAAATGAGCAGCCGCACTCCTAATGAGACTATTAGCTCACTGGACACGAAGAGCCAAGCAGTCCCTTAGTGAGCTCAGATCGCCTTTGCATGGAGCAGGAAGCAGTATGAGCTGTAACGATGGCTGGGGCCTGGTGCGCCAGTGATTTCTAAAGCTAAGTACTTTCTCTTTGTCCGTTTCTGTGGAATTGACTTTAGCTATTTCTTCACGGAACATCTAGATAGACACACAGGGCCAACACAGATTGCTATCTATCAAATACAGATTATAGAATATTATGGAACCCAAGGCACATTTAGTGGCTGATAATTCTGTCTAAGTAATGATGAGACCATGTGTCATTACTCTACAGTAGGGACAGAAACATTCTTCTACAAAGCATGAGGTAAATACTTGTGAGCTTTGCTATAGCACCTATGAACAACTAGATAACACTCTGTTTATGAGAACAAGAAGTGAACCCAGTTTGCCCTGCATGGCCCTGGTTTGTTTGCACCTGTTCTAAAGCAGTATGTGTTCTTGAAGAATTACTGACCAGGCATGGAGGTACGTGTCTTTAATCCGGACATCAGGAGGCAGAGGCAAGTAGATCTCTGTGAGTTTGAAGACAGCCAGAGGTTTACAGTGAGACTCCAGCTCAGAAAACTTATCCATAATTAAATATGTTCTTTGGCTTGGGGTCATATTTCAGTGATTGCCACATATTCAGGGCCATGGGTTCCGTCCCCAGCAGTGGAAAACATTAATGTGTTAATTATTCCTCTCTCTTCCTATCCTTTTATCTAATAAAAGGATTATCTTTTTTTGAAAACAAGACTGCTTTCGTAGTTGTTTTAAAAGATATGCGTGGCCAGGACAGGCAGGAGCTGGGATCTGTGTTCATAAAAGGTAACTGCGTGGAAAAGTGAGCCAGTCCCTTCGCAGGTGCGTTTAGCTCTGCCTCATCACCGGCTCTTCCTGCTGCTAACCAATCAGTTCTCCAGGGCGATGGGACCCCATATCATTGCTTCCTCCGGGTAGCCTGGCACTGGGGCCGTGGCAGTAAGCTTCTCCATGCTTCTCTTCCTGTCACTTCAGTCTTGACCTAGTGGTGACTGTCATCCTGAATGCTCTTCAGAGCCTTCTGAGTCCCCTCTAGAATGCTCAGCCCAGCCTGTAGCTGGTGATGGTTGGTACCTATCCCTTCTTCACCTGCCTTCTCAGCTGTCTTTGTTCCAAGCCAAGGCATCACCTTGAAGCTGAACAGACCACCGTTTCCTAGCTGTCTGTTGCACTCCCCTGTGATAGAGACCCGTGCCAGTCTGGCTAGCAGTTCTGCTGACTTTCTTTCCACAAGATTGCAAAGATATCGATTGCCAAGCAACATACACGTCATGGCTTTCTCCAGCCATATGGACTCTTTTTTAAAAAGCCACAGATATTTATCTACAGCTGTATCCCACATGTGGATGATGTGGAGCACGGGACAGCAGTGGTGGAATACTGTATCATGCTATTTGACTTGGGATCTTTCCCTGACACAGAGTCTTATGGAGAGCCGGGAGCGTGTGCCTTTGGTCATGTGCATTGATTAGCAAGACTTCCCACAAGGAACTTCATAGTTTAGTCATCTGGGGGGACATTTGTAGATTCCATAGTTGCACATTGCCTACTTGATAACATTTCTTTGCAATCTCCAAGTCAATATTCCTGGTGTTTTTCATGGTGACTTAAGAATTATGCACAAGGTGGGGGAAATTTTTGAGACCCTGACGCTTGTGTTCCCCACTGAGATGTCACAGGGTGAATGCTACCTTCTATGTTTTTGAATGTTTTGTGCTTTCTATCCATG
Source organism: Myodes glareolus (assembly GCF_982192425.1). Classification (NCBI taxonomy): domain Eukaryota; kingdom Metazoa; phylum Chordata; class Mammalia; order Rodentia; family Cricetidae; genus Myodes; species Myodes glareolus. The sequence continues at coordinate 16,446,573 of NC_142030.1, read as the reverse complement.
ATTTCACTTTCGTCTAAAAGACTTATGTATTTATTATGTATACAACACTCTGCCTTTATGTGTGCCTGCATGCCAGAAGAGGGACCAGATCTCATTATAGATGGCTGTCAACCACCATGTGGTTGCTGGGAATTGAACTCAGGACCTCTGGAAGAACAGTCAGTGCTCTTAATCTCTGAGCCATGTCTCCAGCTCAATTCCACTGTTTCAAATGATTCTCCAGCCTGTCACTGAAGTGCTTTCTGATAGAATGGAGCACAAAGAGGGTGCACGGTGCCTTGTGGAGAAAATAGGGGATTTAGAGAAGCTTCATTCAGGTATGAGTTAATGTGCTTTTGGCTGCAAGTCCAATGTCAATGCATCAATAGTATGATGTAGCCAGAGAGAAAGAGGAATGTGCCCACTCTAGGTGAAGCCTCTCCTGAGATGGTGCAGGGCACATCTACAGGTCCTGATGAAGCTATGAAAAGGCGAAGAGGCTGGATCTGTAGACTCCTCCGCTGCTGAGCAGTTAAAGAGGAGAACCCTGGGCAGAGCTCCGGGAGACTGACATCAGACATCTGCTGTCATATGTCTCAGGGCCAGGGAATTGTTTAACACTCCTGATAGTATTTTATCATAAAGACATATTGTATGTACATCATTATTTATTAAAAATCAGATATTAAATAAGGTGCTTTTCAATAGAAACTTTGCTTAAAACAAGGTAACCTATCAGTGTCCCGTGGGACTTTATAGTGTGTCGCTGCCATGAACTCTCAGAGTTGACTACATATGGTCACATCCTAGCCCAAGTGGAATCTATCTTCCCCTTCCTGTGGTTCACTCAGGTACACCATCTCGGCTACGTGTCTGTTAGGACTGGGCCTCAACCTCCCTCCTGTGACATTCCTGAGTGGTATCCTTTGAAGGACGTTAAATGTGGTCAGATACTCCCCCAAGCCCCCTTCTTTCACAGCTCCTATCCCTGTTCATTTTGCCCTGTTTTATTTATAAATTGTCTGGAGCTGGAATGTGGCAACCTATTATTCCCAAATGAACAACTTAATTGGTCCCAGGTATGAAAAGAAATGATTGTGCCACCATCTCTCTTCCTGAAGCCAGATTTAAGTCCTATGGAAAAAATAAATAAAATAAAACGTTTTGTGCTGGCAGTGGCCCGCTTTCCACACAGTCTGCTGAGCTGAATGGTCCCTCTCTAGGGAATTCTGCAGGGACATGGTCTTGAGGAGGACCCCACCCATCTGAATAGGAAACACAGCCATAGGAAACCCAGAGATCGCCCCGGCCTTCCAGAGGGCGTGCTCTAGGGATAAAATGGCATTTCACCTAGTGAGAGATCATGCATGGGGAGGATTCAGGGAGCAGGGCAGGATCTCGCTGGAGTAAGTACAGGAATGGAAAAACACAAGCCATTCCTTCCGGTCAATTCTTAAAGAGCCTAGAAAGCCTCTGGAATGCCCTGGGCCTTGTTATCACTAACCAAGATAGTGGTTCCACATAGCAACTGCCAAGTTCCCAGAGGAAACCTTTCTAGAAAGTTCTGCTGTTGCTAAGTGACTATTTGGGCTGTGTCTGCATTTCTCTACTTATCGCGAATACCGATGTCTTTCCCTTCAGTGATACTGGGCACAAATAGCAGAGTTGAGAGGCAATGACTGTAGCATGCCACTCTGCTATAGAGGGGATTTTGTATGTATTAGAAACTCTTGGGACTTCCGTGCAAGTTCATAGCATCATTTTCCATTATAGGGATTGCCAGTGTGCAGAAACTTGCTACAAAGGACTGTGTGTGCAGATAGCATGCCAGATCACTGGTCACAAAGCCATTTTCTCCTGATCCCCTCTCCCTGTTTCTATTCCCAGGCCTCATTATGTGCGATGTCAGATGCACACAACAGACACACTAGAACAGCCCATCATGGCCAGGACAGAAGTGCCAAGGGAGGTGTTTGCATGAATCCCATCCTTGGAGTTAGAAGCACTTGCTCAGCTGCCAACTACAAATAGCCCCATGCTGCAAAGCAATGCTAATTAGTATGCCATTAAAAAAAAAAAAAGGAAGAAAACCACCACCCACAACCAAATAGCCACGCGCAAACCTGAAGTCCTGCCCTGACAGCCAGCATGAGGCATGGCCCTCTAATGCAGCCTTAATCCACTTTGTTTGGCAGGGAGAGCAAGCTCACCATGCTCCTGAGAGAGTCTCTGGGGAACGTGAACTGTCGCACTACCATGATCGCACACATCTCGGCCGCAGCCGGCAGCTACGCGGAGACCCTGTCCACCATCCAGATTGCATCAAGGGTCTTGAGAATGAAGAAGAAGAAGACTAAGGTAAGGGGCTCTTCTGTGGGAGGGGGAATATGTTGGGGATAGGAAGAGAATCACGAAAAGTCCATCAGCACCACCGGTCTCTGAGCGCCAGGGACTGTGCAAATGTGGCAGCTGCAGCCAGCGTCTCAGAAGAGAAAAGCCTTCTGACCAACACAGGAGAAAGCTGAGTCTCCTTTTCATGGTTGATGCTGTCCTGGGTTATCCACCCTGACTCCTGATAGGGACTATTTTAATAGATTGCCTTTGCAAGATGAAAAATGTTTGAGGGGCAGGAAGGAACCAGTCTTCTCCGTGACCCTACATGGGTGAGGGCTGCATTCGGTGAGCTGCCTCCAGAGAGGATGGTTAATGCCCACTTATATGGTTCTGCTACCCCTAAATGTTCAGGAGCCTTCAGGCTGTGGGTTCTCACATTAATCTGCTGGATTCTGCATTGTGCTGAGTTGATAGATGTTGGTAGGTTCGCTTCCTTTGCAGAAGCAAAGCCAGGACAGCTTGAAAAAAACATTATGGGCCAACTAGTGATGCTTGGGACTTTCTCCTTTGTGTATTCTTTTTATGTATATACAAGGCAAGTAAGTCTTCATGGTCAGTGGTCTGAGGCAGGGGAATAGACTTGAGGAAGTTAGGTGGTGCCTGGATAGGTCACCACCTTTCCCAAGCAAGCTAATTCACCATTGTACAAATGGGACACAGACCCATGGGATGAGACTGGAAGGTGTCCTGGCACAGCCCAGTGACTACTGGCCCCTCCACAGGCAGATCTTCAAGAACCTAGGGCTAGTTAGCAGCTTGCACCTGCCATATGGCACAGGCTCCCTAGAAGGGAGGGCTGTCTTGAGAGAACTCCCCATTAATGATTCTCTTGCCCACACTGCAGTACACATCGAGTTCCTCGGGGGGAGAAAGCTCCTGTGAGGAGGGCAGAATGCGCAGGCCTACCCAGCTGAGACCCTTCCATGCCCGGGCTTCGGTGGATCCTGAATTCCCCCTCGCCCCGCTGTCCAGTGACCCTGACTACTCCTCCAGCAGCGAGCAGTCCTGCGACACTGTCATCTACATCGGGCCCAACGGCACGGCCCTGTCTGACAAGGAGCTTACTGACAACGAGGGCCCCCCAGACTTTGTGCCCATTGTGCCGGCCCTACAGAAGACTAGGGGTGACAGCCGCCCTGTGGAGGCAACAGAGGCTGCAACTAACAAGTCGGAAAGGGACTGTCTGAAGTGCAATACCTTTGCTGAGCTGCAGGAAAGACTAGATTGCATTGACGGCAGTGAGGAGCCCAGCAAGTTTCCCTTCGAAGAGCTGCCCATCCAGTTCGGGCCGGAGCAGGCAGGTAGATGTGCTTCCTTAAGCCAAGCAGCAGGACCAGATACACTCTCTGAGTCTGATAGGGAAGATAACGGCTCAGACAATGGCCAGCTGCCCACCGACAGGGAAAGCACAGAGCTTCCAGCCTCCAAGGTGCAGCAGAGACGGTCCCCTGTGCCCACTGTGACAAGGAGCGGCAGCCCTAGTCCCGCCTCACCTCGGAGCATCCCGGGCAGCAGTAGCCAGCACAGTACCTCCCAGCTCACACAGAGCCCCAGTCTCCAGAGCAGCCGGGAGAGTCTGAACTCATGTGGCTTTGTGGAGGGCAAGCCCAGACCCATGGGCTCCCCACGGCTAGGTGTTGCCAGTTTGTCCAAGACCTCAGAGTACAAACCCCCCAGCTCTCCCTCCCAGAGATGCAAAGTTTACACCCAGAAGGGGGTCCTGCCTTCCTCAGCCCCACCACCTTCCCTGAGCAAAGACTCTGGCATGGCCTCCAGCGAGTCCTTGCTTCAGCCTGACGTCCGTACTCCCCCGGTTGGAATGAGTCCCCAGGTTTTGAAGAAATCCATGTCTTCTGGGAGTGAAGGATTTCCTGGAACCCTGGTTGAAGATGGGCACCAGGAAGGTCCTCCTGCAGACTCCAAGAAAGAGATTCTGAGCACCACGATGGTGACCGTGCAGCAGCCACTGGAACTGAACGGGGAGGATGAGCTGGTGTTTACACTGGTGGAGGAGCTGACCATCAGTGGGGTGCTTGACAGTGGCCGCCCCACCAGCATCATCAGCTTCAACAGCGACTGCTCCGTACAGGCCCTGGCCTCAGGCTCCCGGCCTGTCAGCATCATCAGCAGCATCAGTGAAGACCTGGAATGTTACTCCAGCATGGCCCCCGTCTCGGAGGTGAGCATCACGCAGTTCCTGCCGCTCCCCAAGCTGGGCCTGGATGAGAAGACGCGGGAAGCAGGCAGCCGGCGTTCTTCCATCAGTTCCTGGCTAAGTGAGATGAGCACAGGCAGCGATGGTGAGCAGTCTTGCCACAGCTTCATAGCGCAGACATGCTTCGGGCATGGGGAAGCCATGGCAGAACCCCCAGTCACGGAATTCGTCAACACCATCCAGAACACCGCTGTGGTATGCAGAGAGAAGCCCGAGGTGGGCCCTGACAATCTACTCATCTTGTCTGAGACAGGGGAAGAATCTGTCAACAAAGCCACTCCCATCAAAGGCTGCAAAATCTCCACCCTGGGCAAGGCCATGGTCACCATCTCCAACACGGCCAACCTGAGCAGCTGTGAAGGCTACATCCCCATGAAGACCAATATCACGGTCTACCCCTGCATTGCCATGAGCCCCCGAAATGTGCAAGAGTCTGAGTCCTCCATTGCCACCCCAAAGGAAGCCCCCAAAACAGCTCAGTCCCAGGAAAGCAAGGAAGCCAATGCAAGGAGAGAGATGAAGTTTGAGGATCCCTGGCTAAAACGAGAAGAAGAGGTAAAAAAGGAGAGCGTTTACCCGGGTGAGGAAGGGGTGAGGGGCGAGGCCGTCACAAGCTCCCTGACGACTGAAGGTAAGTCAGAACAGGAGCCGAATGGCAGGCCCAGCTCCAGTGACAGGCTCATCAGCAGCAGCGGAGAGGCATCCACCTTGCAGGTGACTGACAACATCAGGAGAGTTGTAGATGGCTGTGAGATGGCCCTGCCTGGCCTGGGGACCCAAAGTCCCATCCATTCCAACAAAAACCTCAAGTCAAGCAGCCTCCCAAGGGCATTTCAGAAAGCTGACAGGCATGAGGCGTTGGACAGCTTCTACCATTGCCTGGCGGACAGCAATGGCTTCAGCGGGGCTCTGGGTATCCAGTCCTCGAAGACAACACTGGAGAGGAAGGTAGCATCACCCAAGCATTGTGTCTTGGCACGGCCCAAAGGGACACCGCCTCTGCCTCCTGTCCGCAAATCTAGCTTGGATCAGAAGAACAGGGCCAGCCCTCAACACAGTGGCAGCAGCAGCAGCAGCACCGGCAGCCCACTGAACCAGCCGGCTACCTTCTTGGCTGGCTTCCCTGATGAGTCCAACAGCAAGACCAAGGATGCCAGTAGCAGCAGTAAGCTCTTCAGCGCCAAGCTGGAGCAGCTGGCCAGCAGAACCAACTCTCTTGGCAGGACAACAGTCAGCCACTATGAATGCTTGTCCCTGGAAAGGGCGGAAAGTCTGTCATCCGTGAGCTCCCGCATGCATGCGGGCAAAGATAGTACCATGCCTCGCACTGGCAGGAGCTTGGGTCGCAGTACAGGGGCCTCACCACCCAGCTGTGGCATCACCCAGCCTGCAGGGGCCTCTCCCAAGGCCAGCCAGTCTAAGATCTCGGCAGTGAGCAAGCTCCTGCTGGCCAGTCCCAAATCCCGCAGCCTGTCCACCTCAACCACCAAAACCCTCAGCTTCTCTACCAAGTCCCTGCCACAGTCTGTGGGCCAGAGCTCCAACCTGCCACCCAGTGGGAAGCACATGTCCTGGTCCACACAGTCGCTCAGCAGAAACCGGGGCTCTGGGCTGGCTTCCAAACTGCCCCTGAGAGCCGTCAATGGGCGCATTTCCGAGCTGCTGCAGGGCAGTGCGGGCCCGAGGGGCGCACAGCTGCGGGCAGAGGCAGAGGAGCCCAGTGGCGTTCCCGCGGAGGACAAGCCTGCAGCTGCCCACCTTCTGCCCTCACCCTACAGCAAGATCACCCCTCCCCGGAAGCCTCACCGCTGCAGCAGCGGGCATGGCAGTGACAACAGCAGCGTCCTGAGCGGGGAGCTGCCGCCTGCCATGGGGAAGACGGCCTTGTTCTACCACAGCGGCGGCAGCAGTGGCTATGAGAGTATGATACGGGACAGCGAGGCCACCGGCAGCGCATCCTCCGCCCAGGACTCCATGAGTGAGAACAGCAGCTCCGTCGGAGGGAGGTGCAGGAGCCTCAAGACCCCAAAGAAGCGATCCAATTCAGGTAGGTGCCAGGCATGGGCTAGGAGGACAGAGGCATCTGGGATGGAAGCAAGGTTCATCTCCCTTGCTCTTGACCAGTCATGGGAGTGTGTCCAGGTACTGGAGCTGGAGTCCTGGGCTCCCTTTCCTCAGTGTCCTGCCACCTGGGACCTTTACTGAGGACACAATCCCCAGAGACTTTCCTGAAGGCCTGAGTACTGGGGATACTAGCTGTGGGGGTGTCAGGAGGGAGCTCATTCTTGCTTGTTCTGTTTTCCGTCACATCTGCCTTCACGTGCACGCGTTTCTACTCAAAGGCCGAGAATACCGCCCTCTAGAGCCTTCTGAGGGGTCAGAGCCCCTGCCCTTCTGACTACAGAAGGCTGAATGTGAGGCTGGTGGCCTCCAAGACCCTACAGATCCCCCTCATGGAGATACGGGGCACGTCATTTCATCGAACGGGGGTGGAAGAGGGCTAGTCTCCACTGGCACCCAAAACACACTCATGGCAGTCATAGTTTCCTGTAGTGTCCCTCCCTAAGTGATAGGCAGTAGGTGTCCATGCTGTCCTGCCCACCTGCTTGTAGGGCAACTCTCTGCCATGTCCAGAGTATGCCATCAGAAGGTACCTGACATCTGAGCTACTGATGGGTTCCTTGGAGTTTGGGGTGGACATGTGACAGCAAGTTATGTTGGACAAAAAGAAGACCAAGGTCAGAGCTGGTGGCCCAGGTGCCATGGAGTTCATGAATTCAGAGGACAGTCAGGAGGGAAATTCAGAGACAAAGGCAAAGGTACTGAGAATAATTTAGATACCATGAGAATCTTTCCTGAAACCATCCATTCTTCACTGGATGCTAAAGAAATTGTTTCTATCAATTCCTTAGTGCAGAAGCTTCTGATTTTTTCTTAATTAAATAAAATCATTTGCCCCATGTATACTCCTGAACCTCTGCTGAGTGAGGACAGTGGAGTATAATGTCCTCGTGGCCTGTCTAGCCTGTTCACTGTCCTGTATGCCCTGCCAGGCTCTGCAATCGAGAGCTTTCTTGACCCTTTGCCATGTGTGTCAGTGCCACCAGCCTGGTCAGGATTAAGAGATGGGATGACAGGCAGACACGGAGCCTTCTCTCAATGGTAGCTGCTGCAGGAACAGCCCGCGGGCCTCTACTACCTGCCGTGGGATTGGTTTTGCCTGTTTCCTGCCAGCTGTAACCCCCAAGCTCTGCAAGGAACCGGTCCACATAAGGGCTGAGATCAATGCCCACCATAAACCATTTGTCTTCCTGGGATCAAAGAATTCCATCTCAAGGGACAATGTGAGCTTATGGTTTCCCGTTACCATATGCCGTGATATAGAGAGGCCCATCCAGCTGTCCAGCTATTGCAGATCAAGGCACGAGGCAGCAGTGAGGGCCCTCCATTCCGGGCAGGCTCGGGCCCTGTCATGGCTGCTGCCGCTGTGGCATCTGCACTTCCTGGCTGTGTGTTTCTGAGTCTGCTGTGCTCACACTGAGCTCTTATTGCATCCCTGTCTCCGGCTTTGCAGACGACCCCCATGTAAGACGGGGTGACAAGTGACAAGCGCTTGGTGCAACAAGGCAGCCACTGTGGCCTATCCCCGGGGCCAGGAGCCATGAAAGGCGCTGGCATTAGTTACTGAAAATAGCAAGATATTAAGAACACCAGTCTTCATGGGAAATAAACATGCTAGCCTTCCTAGTACTTGATTGACAGGCCTTGTTATTACTGCTTGCTCAGTGTTGGTCTTCAAAGCCTGGAGAACGGCACAAGGCTCGCTTCAGGGTTCACCTGTGTTTTCCCGGTGGACTGTGTTTCCGTTTTCTAATTTAGTGCGTTGCTACCCAGCTACTTTATTCTTCCACTGCCTTAAACTTTCTAGTCAAGGCTTCTTAATACATTGGTTTGGCTGTGACGCTGGGCTGAAGCAAGGAAGCGAATGAAGAAAAGAAAGCAAAGTGTACGTAACTGCTCAGAGCAAGGCAGTGGACACTGCACCTGTCCTTGCCCAGGGCCAGTTCCCTTCGTAGCCGTTGTCCTCCGAGGGACCTCTTAGAAGCTATGGAAGGAAAATGGTGTGACATAAAAATGCCAGGGAAGGGGCTGGAGATGGGATTTAATACGGGGTATCCCAAGCGTTAGACCTCTGTGCTCAGCCACCGTAGACCGAGGGCTCGGTGATGGATACGGCTGGGAAGATGGGCTCATTTCAGGTTAGGTGACCTTGTCTGGCTTATTTATGATTATTATTAAGAGAGATGCTGGCTGTCAGACGCGATCAACATAAATCACAGACAACTTCTTTAAGAAAAGCCATAAGACTCCTCAATGGGTACTTCTAACTAGATGGCCAGTCCTCAGTCACAGGAGATGTCTAGGATTTAGAATTGCAAAGAAGGCAGTTATCTTTTATCTGGGATCGCCTTTGCATTCGGAGAATTGCGGCAGTTTAGTTGTTTTCTTACTGAGAAAGAACTAGAATTGTGTTGCTGGGAAATAGCCACGAGCTCTCCGAATCCCGTGTGACGTATATGTAGCAGCAGAGTTCATCCAACACCGCTGTGTGTCACCACCATTCAAGCCGCTTCCTAGAGACCCACTATGGCGAACAGCACGTGAGGTTGGGCTTACAGCACGGTGTATGGAAAAGATTAAATTTGGGACCATGAACTATGTGACTTTTATTTTGCCTTTCTGGGCCTCAATTTTCTTATGTACAAGAAAAGTGGTGGGTTTGATAACTAATGCTGGACATATTATTAAAAAACTAAAAATAATAGTCTGACATTCTTTTCATAGAAAAACCATGTTCATGAACTTCATTTTTAGTTATTGCATTAGACAGTTTTTTGTTACTATAAACTGACGCCTGAGATGATCATCTTAGAAAGGAGAGAGGCTTATTTCATGTTCTGGGTTCAGTCATAATCCGTTGACCTTCTTGGTTTTGGACCAGTGGTGAGGGAGCACATCCCAGCAGGAGTAGACAGTGAAGCAGTGGTGGTTGGGAGTAAAAAGAGAGGAAGAAGCTGCAGTCCCATGATTCCATTCAAAGTCGTGTCCCCAGCTACCCAAGACCCCCTACTCTGCCCCATCTTCCAAACGTTCTACCTCTGCTAAAGAGTGTCACTCTGTAGGACCACACCTGCAAAATGGTGGCCTCTGAGGCACCCAGGATCTGTCCTGCAGCAGTTGCCGGACACTGATGAGGCATCCTCTCCACTCCCAGACAGGGCTGGTGATGTGGGAGGTCGGGCAGCCTCGTGGGGTGCAAGGCAACTCTGAGAGGTGTGAAATATTCAGAGAGCAGCGAACAGAGACATACGGCCACGCGCTGGGCGCATCGTGCAGACCAGCAGCACAGGGAGCTTTCTGCCATAGGCAAGATCCTGCAAATCAAAGCAAGTGAAGACGGCTGTAGGGGAAGAGCCTGTCCTTACACAGACAGATAGAGTGGATGGCTTTGGAGGCTGAGAAAATGAATCATGGGAGCCCAGGTTTGGAGCAGCAAGTGTATGGCCCACTTGCTGCAACATAGTGGGGTGCATTCAAGGGGCACATTCTCAATGAGCATAGTGAGAGGCTAAAAAAGGTCAAGCCAGGTGACATTACCCCTTGAGCACATGGGAACTGTAATAAGAACACACAGATACATTCTGTAGAGCTCTGTAGAACTACACTAAAAGCACACAATAGAGCATAGTCAGCAATGGAAAGTCATTATAAACTCCCAAGAAGATTGAGAGTAGATTTTCATTGATTCTTCACAGTTCCTAGCCAGCCCTCTCTGGTAGGCAACACACCACTGTGTAGCCTCAAGCTCTGAATTAGAGTGAAGACAACCTGGCCCAGTGGGAAACAATGTCTGCCCAGCCAGTTAGGCATTTCTTAAACCAAACCTGACCCATTCGTGATACAAACTTAGGAAGACAGTTATCAACTCAAGTGTTGTGTTTATGCACTGAATGTCTACATGTCTTGACCATGTGCTGGCTGATGAAGGGGCAGTATGCTTTAGGGCTTCTACTTGGCTGGTGGTTTCTACTTCTCGTGGTTTTCTGTTGCTGACACTACCCCAGATCCCACCAGCAACCTGGAAGAAGTAGTTAGAAAAGAAATTAGTTCAGCAAAAGCTAGAAATACCATCTTCTGAGGTGGAGATGGTAAACCATGAGGAAAATCCCAAAGATTTTATGTATGCGTGGATGAGTTCAGATCCTGTGCCAAGGATCTGATGATGCCATCCCATGATGGTATGGCAATCAATGTCTCACTTGTAGTGTCCCTGTGAGTGATTGAGGGCATGGTCTCATACTGATACTCCAGGAGCTGGCTTCACAGGAATGTAAGTTCAATGATGGAGGTTTCAGCATCTGGGATCGTTTGTTACACAGCAGTAGCTAACTAATATATCATCCCACTCCATGACTTTGCTCAGTTCTGCCTCTATTCCTCTGCAACCAGAGTCATCCTGATGATACCCAAGGCTGTCTGAGGGCACCTAGCTCAGATACTGATAGACACCCTCTCCCATATTCTACCACTGACCTCAATTTTAAAGGGATATTCCCTGCTTTGTCAGGGCAGGTGAAAAAAAGGGGCTTCACCTTGCTATGGTCTGACTGTGCACATTATCATTTATATGTGCTTCCTCCTGCCTTTCTGGTGCTCAATGCTGCTCAACTGCAGGGTTCCCAGATCACAGAGGCTGGAACTCAGACACAGGGTGCCGGACAGCTTGCTGGAAGTTAGCTGGCTTGATTAGGCTTTAAAAAAAAAAAGCATCATTTTATCTATTCCCAGATAAAGGTGCTAGACCCTAACAGACAGACATTTGCTTTGCCCCTGGGGCTGATGTTTCTTGGTCTCATAGATCATGGCCTACACTGCATTGAAGGATGGGGGCGGGTAGAGGCACGCGCGCGCGCGCGCGCGTGTGTGTGTGTGTGTGTGTGTGTGTGTGTGTGTGATAGAAAGATACAGAGAGACAGACAGAGAGCAGGAACCTGGAGGGGAGGATAGAAAAGAATCCTCATGGAGTGCATAACACAAGTGCATGTGTGCACGATCATACGAGGTAAAGATGAGGGCTGTGAAAATAAATATTTCTTAGTGTGCAGAGTGTGCTTTGTAGAAAGTGTTCACTATGTTCACTCTGTATCAGGTGTCCCTCTGTGTGTCCCGAGAGGGACATGAAGGGCATTCACATCCCCAGCTCCTTGGCACAGGGACAGACAGTCAGTGAGGAGGTAGCCCTGCATCTTGGCCTCCTCCATCCATGTTAAAGAGTTCTGGCCCCTTCTCTCTGATGTCAGAGGCTGAAATTTATACCTTTCTTGGTAGTCCCTGAATCTCTCAAAACTGCAGACAGTTTTTTGGACTGCAGAGATGGCTTAGTAGTTAAAAGCTTGTGCTGCTTTTGTAGAAGACCTGGGTTCAGTTCCATGTCTTAGCTGTTACAAATAGTGTTCCAAAAATACGAGCACGGGTGTCTCTTTCATAGGCATAATTCACTCCCTGTGGATCCATCCCTAGAAGTGGAATGGTGAGATCACATAGGAGATCCATTGCTAACTTTTTAGGCTAGTCCTTACCGTTCTCCACAATGGCAGGATTAATTTGCATTCCCACAAATAATTTGTGAGAGTCCCTTTTAAATTTATATCCTCACCACGTTTTTTTTTCTCCTAATGATAGTCTAATAAATTTAACCTAATAAAATTTAAATCATTTGTTGCTGGGCAGTGGTAGTGGTGCATGCCTTTAAACCCAGTACTCAGAAGGCAGAGGCAAGCAGATCTCTGGCCTACAAGAACTAGTTCCAGGACAGGCTCCAAAGCTACAGAGAAATCCTGCCTCGAAAAACCAAAATAAATAAATAAATAAATAAATCCTTTCTTATTCTTAGCATGCATCTGTGCATGAATGTGTACACGTATATGCCACAGTTCACATGTGGTGGGCAGAGGATAACTTTGCACAGTCGATTCTCTCTGGGAACTGAACTCATGTTCCAAGCTTGTGTAGACAGCACCTCTACACCCTGGGCTATCTCACCACCACCCTCCAGGAGTCATTCTGCCTGGAGTAAAATCATATTCCATATAATTTTGGCATGTGTTTCTCTAGTGGCTGATGAGACTAAGCAGTTTTCTATATTTATTGGCAATTTTTCTTTGTTTTGTTTTGTTTCAAGACAGGGTTTCTCCTAGCTTTGGAGCCTGTCCTGGAACTAGCGCTATAGACCAGGCTGGCCTTGATCTCACAGAGATCTGCCTGCCTCTGCCTTCCCAGTGCTGGGATTAAAGGCGTGTGCTACCATCACCCAACTATTTACTGGCAATTTATAGTTTGTGTTTTGAGATATGTCAAAGGTACATTCCCCCAGTGACCTAAATTTCTGCCACTAGGACCAACCTCTTCAGAGTGGTTCTGCCAGTCACACCCTGAAAGTGCCACAAGCCAGCAATCAATTAATGACTATTAATACATGGCCTTCACGTATGTGTGTGAAGTAAGGAATTCTGGGTCTAAGGAGGCAGCTGGCGTAATAAAGTGCTCGCCACAAACGTATGAGGACCTGCATTCAATCTCCAGAACCTACATTAAGGGGAAAAAGAAGGAAGGGAGGGAGGGTGGAAGGAATGGAGGAGAGGGAGAGGAGAGAAAATAAAGAAAAAGTCAGATGTGTGTAATCTCAGTGCTGGATCACAGAGACAAGTGGATAGCTAGGCCTTGTTAGCTGGCTAGCCTAGTCTACTCAGCAAGCTCCATGCCAATGTCTCAAAACCCAAGGTGGATGATGACTGAGGAGTGACCTCTGGCCACCGCACACCTGTCCACATGTGTGTGAGCACCTGTGCCCACACATGAACCTCCACACAAAGAGAAGACCGAGACCTCAGGAAAAGCGCCCGCCATCTTTGTACTTGTCTCATCTCATGTGGGGATCTAATAAGCTGCTGTGCATACATCAGGCAAGATTAGGCTTGTCTACATGGAGAAGCTCCACATGTGATGGCAGAACTCTCTCCATTGTGTGTGAGGCCAGAGGTCCCCCCTATCATCTCCCCCACATAGCGAAGGACGACTGAGAGTGGGGTGCAGCTTGCAGTCTTCTTCACAGAGTAGAAGGCTTCTTGGATAGTTTATGACATCATCGCTTACAGCGGGCCTCGGGGTACAGTACCAAACACTAGGTCATTGTTCCTGTAGCCGGAACACCTACGACTTCATCAGAACACCCAGCCCTGCTTGGGTTGTGCCAGCCTGGCTCATGTCCTTCCCTGCATACGCTGGGGGATGCTGGGAGTGCCTGGTAGGAGGTAGCCCTAAAGGTCAAACAAGGATTTTGTTCATCTGGGGATAAAGCAAACGATGAGTTAAGAGGCCAAAGGGGTAGTGGGAGGCTGGAGGAGTTCACACGTGGCACCAAAACTGATGGTGGATGTTGTCCGTTCTGACTGCGGCTAATGAGGGATGTTCATCATGACCCTATGCTATCCCTTCTGGTCAAACTCACCGGCATCCTCTGTGGCCTCTTCTTGCCTTAGGTTCTCAGAGGCGAAGGCTCATTCCAGCGTTGTCCCTCGACACCCCATCACCTATGAGAAAAACTGCCAGCAGCACAGGGGTCCGCTGGGTGGACGGCCCCCTGAGGAGCACCCAGAGGGGGCTTGGGGAACCTTTTGAGATTAAAGTCTATGAAATTGATGATGTGGAGCGACTTCAGCGACGCAGAGGGGGCGCCAGCAAGGTGAGGCCACTTCCTTCCCTAGGGTCCCAGTTCCTGGCAGGTCCTGCCCTAAGGAGTAGAACCTCAGGGGAGCCTTCCCAGGCTCAGTGTGGGCAGTGGGTGGTGGCAGGGGGTTGTGGGATAGGCTCTGTATGCTCCTTCTCTTGAATACCTTAAGTGTTACTGAGCTGCTGCCTGATGGGCTGAGGGACTTCTCTGGTTTCTTGTTTTGAGGTTTTACATCCCAGTGAACACCAACATTTTAAGGGGCCGTGTGCCTTCCAGGTGAGAACAGCCTTCGGTAGTCTCCCGGGAGTTGAGTGTCTTGTCCGTCAAGGTCACAAGGCTCCTTGCCATGCTTTTGGAAAGCTGGGTTCTTGTCATCGGTCCTCTCCCAGTCCTCCCTTCTGGAGGAGGCTGCAGGACAGAGTCAGAACAGAAGGCCCTCTGCTTCTCTCCCTCTCCAACCAACCCCCTTCCTCTGTGGGCAGGAGGTCATGTGCTTCAACGCCAAGCTGAAAATCCTGGAGCATCGGCAGCAGAGAATCGCTGAGGTCCGAGCCAAGTACGAGTGGCTGATGAAGGAGCTGGAAGCAACCAAACAGTACCTGATGCTGGACCCCAACAAGTGGCTTCGTGAATGTAAGTCTGAGGGACCGGTCCTGGAGTTGTCCCCGTCAAGCCAAAAGCCCAGGTGCCCTTAACCGCCTGGCAACTTTCCACAATGCTACCTTTTTCAATGTTCCTTTTGAGAGATTTGGATTATCTCTAATTTATTAGTTCCTCATCATTCCATTTACTGCAAAGTAAGGCTTAACTTTGCCCTGGCGTGTACATTGATTTGGGACCAATCCTGGCAGGCTTGTCCATGGGTAAAATCTATCAGCAGCATTACAAATACTCTCTGCCCGACTTTCCTGCTCAGCTCTTCCCGCCAACCCTCAGCTACCCGCATCCCTTTTGGAACACTCTTCTCCTAAGGTCACCCCCTCCTGGTGCTCCCTGTTGGTGAGGACCCTCACAGGCAGAGCCTGGCAGCTTAGGATTGGGTCCCAAAGAACCGGTTTAAAAACAGAGTGGAAATGAGACCGGTACAAAAGGGCCAGGATCTACCAGTTCCTGACTGTGCCCACTGAGAGCAATAACCCACTGTCACACTGCCTTTTCTTGGTAGCCTATAGGGCAGAGAGTCCTATTTTTCATTGCATCTGTGGCTCTGCTCAAGGCCCCACAGACCTGATTTGGATACTGGTTTTTTGCTACATGCTGGGCTGTGTGACTTTGGGGAAGGTGTTTGACTCTCTGGGTCTTGGTTTCCTTAGTGTATAAAAGAAGAATGGCTAAGCCTGTCTCACAGGGTGAGTCTAAGCCGGAAAGAGTGCTTAGGCTGCATGTCCTAGGGAAGGCATCTGGCGGGAAGAGCTGCCGTTACTTCAGAGTTCAGTCAGCTAGCTGCTCCTGGTGGTAGACACTTCAATGCCTGCTTCCATGGTACATGGTTAATTTCTTGGTTGGGGATTTGGACGATGACACAAACTCTTCCAACAACAGTGTCTTCTTCTAAGGTGGAACAAGACCAGCATAGGAACAAGGACATGGTCTAAAATGTGACTGAGACATCAGCATACATCCGAGGCCTCTTTCTCCTTCTCTGCTCCCATTCCCTTCTCCCATGGATCCCTGGGTCCTTCCTAACCACAGGGGCTTCCCTTAGGCAGAACCCTCATTTTCAACAGCTTCGTAGAGTTTCGTTTTTCAAAAACAGCTTATGCCCAAGGCAGGCTTGAAAATGATCGTCATTTTCCAAACTTCCTCTTTTTTTCTGGGATGCGAATGAGTTTGCCTATCAGTACACATGGACCTCAGATGGTTGGAGGGGGCGAGTGTTCTCTTCCTGCCTTGGTCCATGTCAAGAGTCAGTAATTTTTTCTTTTTTTGATGCTGAGAAAAACAACGGTTACATGAAAGGGGGAAATACGGACTTTTTTTTTTTAAAGATAAATTTAAAACAGGAATTGGAAAAAAAATCAAGGAGGCTGTGTGCTGACGCTCCCGGATGGGCTGCAGGCCATGCTAGAACGGCCATGTGTGGGGGATCCACCTGCAGTTTTAGTTTTTCCTTCCGCGGCCTCTTTCCAGGGCCTGTGATATCGCCTGGTGTGCTCCGGTAGGGTGGGGCTCTGATCTCAGTGCTCTGGGCTGAGATGCAGGGGCCCGGGGTCCATTTCGAGCTGCACTTCATCCTGGCAATAGAACATTGAACAGGGACCCTTCCTGACTGGATGAAGGCTCAGCAGCTCAAGGTGGGCAGGAGGAGCAGGGCAGGAATCCCGTCACTTCCTCCACTTGCGTTGCTGTTTAAGAAATGATGCCAGCTGAGGTGATGTTTCCCAGCTAGGACTCCAGTGTGAACCCCCTGCCAGGCCGCCCACACTGTTGTCCGTGCTTCACTCCCTGTGTGGACCTTTGACAGTACCCGTGGAACAGGGACCAGGCCGTCTACCACTCTGCCAAGTCATAATGGGGCAAAGGGACCCCAGACCTCTGCCCCTGAGGAAGGGAATGGACAAAGATCTTGGGTGCAAGGCATCATGGTTATATAACTCAACTTGCCTTTTGAGCTCAAGGGAATTCTAATTATTAATACATGTGTTTTAAACATCATACCCCCCCTCCCCAGTGACCAGTGAGTGTGACAATACAAGAAGGGGAGCCCGCTCTCTCGAGGGAGGTGTGGTGTGCATGTCACTCAGGTAACGCCACTCCTGAAAGGCGGACTCTTGCTGCCATAGCACCCTAGAGTTGTTTGCCTTGGTTAACAGAACAGTAGAGTGGGGACCTCACAAATCTGTGTTGGAGGCAGCTGGGGCAAACATGGGAAGGTTCTAGACCACCTCCCTGTTCCTCAGAACCATCTCTGACTTTCAGGAGCTAGACACCACGACAAGTGTGTGTGCCATTCCCCGACAGGTGCTGAGGAGGAGCAGGCAGGAGGGAATACTCACATTGCGCTGCACCTCAGGCGACCTTAGCCCAGAGGAGGAGGGGGAGGTAGCCCTCCCTACGAGTAGCTGTCCCATCTCCAGGATCTCCTTTCTCTTTCAGTTGACTTGGAGCAAGTCCTGCAGCTGGATTCCCTGGAATACCTGGAGGCGCTGGAGGGCGTGACAGAGCGCCTGGAGAGCCGTGTCAACTTCTGCAAGGCCCATCTCATGATGATCACCTGCTTTGACATCACCTCCCGGCGCCGATAAGGACCAGCAGGCTCCAGGCCGTCAGTCCCTCGCTCCCTGGGACTTCAGCAGGACACCACCCTCCCAGGCCCTCTGTGCTGGCAACGCTCAAGACACTAGGATGCGGATGAAGGTTGGTGGCAAGTCTGGAGTGAGCGAGGAGCGAAAGGCGATGTTTCCTTTGTTTTCTGTAGGGAAGAAAGGTAAAGACACCAACACGTGGAAGGAGGAAGTGATGGGAAAACCCATGGGACTGAGAAAGCACTTGGAGGAACCTTGAGGAACTCTGTACATAAGGACTGCTAGCCAAGAGATCCTTACCTTGCAGTCGTGAGGACGGGGAGGGTGACGCGGGATTGCCATTGAAAGCAGAACACCACCAAGACGACCCAGAATGATGGATTAAGTGCCTTGCAAATCTTTATGATTATCCAAACATTTGTGTTCGTTCTTTCTTGTGTCCAGATGGTGCTAGTCAAGGAGAAATCAACAAAACCCGAAAACTCAACCCAGTTTTTGAAATGCATTTGCAGCTTGTTTTCTCTTGGTTCTGACTTTGCTGTTTGTTCCCAAGAAGTTGTGTTTGTTGTGCTTTTTCCTAATCAGTGTTGCAGCTGAATAAATGTTAACTGTCTTTCATGGTTGTTCCGGTAAGGCCACTCAGAACATGGAGACTCCATTGGCATGAGCCAGTGTGTTTCCCAGGGAGGTTTAGGAGGGCAGGGGACAGAAGCCGCCACCTTCCATGAACAGCAGGTCAGCCAACAGCTCCAGGGTCGGGTATGGAATGGGTGCGCATGAGCATTAGTGATGAGGAGGGATGTCTTTAAGGGGAAGGGTACAGGGTGGCCTGTTCTTGTTTGTTTCATGTATTCATGGCCCTCAAAACAAGTTCATGCTCCTTTCTAGTCCAAAGCCTGTGGATGGAAAGCTTGGACAACTTGAGCAGAACCTGTTTCTTTGTCTTCATGTAATATGATGTCAGTTACACAGAGTGGAGGTTTTCTGCGTTGAGACTCTCTTGGGCTTACATGGGTTCGGGGACTTGACATTCATTTAGAAAAAGGAAGTTTGGGGTTGGGGTTGCACAGCTTTTTGTCACCCAGAATCCTGTCTACTAGCAAGAGATTAGCTCTCGTCTATCCTAAAGCCACTGTAGCTTGTCCCTGTGGCCTTGGTGTCCTGAGGCACTGAGAGGAACCACATCTCTAAATTCTAGGACCCCAGATGTGTAGGTCAGAGCTGAATGAATGGGGAGACCTAGATCTTGCTCCCCATTAAAACTGAGGACTTCGTTCTCAAATTATTCCCCTTCCTTCAGGGTCGTTGGACCATGTTAGGGATATAGGGCTGACACATGCAACAGCCAGGCATTGGCTGACCATAGGCTGCTGGAACAATGGAGCCTCCCAAGGAAACCAAGAATTCTCTCTCCCGGAGCCTACGCAGCCTGCCTGTGTATATACATGCTTAGGGGTTTTGGAAAGAGGACTTTGCATCCACGCCCTACCACTAACCAACTCCTTGAACCCAGATGCTCCCCAAAGAGAAAGAACTTTGAATTTCTGGACCAGCCCTTTCTCTGGACACATGTATCCCAGCGCAGCATGGTATGTGGCCAGCAGAACGCACCACATAGAAGCCGTGGTCATACGAGTGCCATCGCACCTGATCCTTTACCCAGAACATGGCTCAGAGGAGACCACCAGCTTGACTGTCCTAGAGGTCAGCCCTGTGGATCGAAAGCCTGCCCCATGGGTCACAGGTACCGCTTAACACATTCCTAAGAGCTGACTCTTATGAAGAGGGATCCCAAGCTGCTTGAATGGTCTGAGCTGTGGAATAGCACATTCCCTCCCCCTCCCCATCTCCTGGGGAAACAGGGCCTCCCCACATCTTCCACAGCTCCTCCCCCGCACCATTCTCCAGGAGTCCTGGGCTCAGGGCCGAGCTCAGCCTCACAACACATGTGTGCATGGGCCTGCTTAACAGCAATGTTCTTGGAAGCTTCTGGACTCATAGAGATGCCAATACTATGAACATCTGTTTTGATTGCTGGCTTCAAATATACTTCTGTGTTTTGTTTTTTCATGAAAGGCCTTGGTTTGGGAACGATTTTAAAAGTGAGCATGTCTGGATTTCTTTTCCCTTCTCCAGAGCAGATTCATTTGATTAGTAATCTATGAGCTTGGCTTTAGTCTCCGCTTCCTTTTCCCTCAACCCTGAGGTCACCAGGCCTCGGGGAATGCTTTAGCAGGCCACCAACAGAGCCCAGTGCCTTTGCTGGAGTGAGACCATGCTGACTCATCCATAGAGAGCAGACTCTCAGTCAGCAGGTTCTCTTGGGGGGAGAGGCCCTCAGCTACCTCCCATGGAGACCTGTTTGGATACATTCCAAGCAACTTCATGCTACAGTACTGGTGGCTTGGCAGTGTCCCTAGGGTTCTTTCACCAAGCCAGGTAAGCCTCCTAGGAGGCCACATCCACAGGGCAGGGCATCCTCTGGGATCTACCAGGGTGTGGTGCAGGGAGACATTGTGTGAAATAATGTGTATCTCTTGTTTATTCTCATATCCTGTTCCCGTCCAAAGTATACTGTGAACATCTCAATCTACTGCATTGCATTATCTTAACTGATAACTTGTGGAGAACCCCTGCCTCCCATGATGCACCTGCTTTCCCACCCTGCCTATGAGCTGCCTGTGGGAATGCAAATCTTTAGGCACGCAAAGAAGTAGGCCCACCCTCTGAAGCCAGTGCCGCTGGGAGGTGGCTCCAGGGTTGGTTTGGAGACCAAAGGGAGGGGACAAGAAGGCAAAGAGGATGTCAAGAAACTCACTTCTATTTCATTATCTGCCCATAGAAGGGCAGGGATTGTCCCTTTAAAATGAATATTTAGGCACATAGGCCTTCCTTAAATTCTGTCCATCGCCCCCACCTCCACCCCAGCTCTAGCCCTACTTCAACGAATTTAATGTGAGGTAGAAGCATTTGCAGCCAGGTAAAACTGAAAGAAAAAAATAAAACGAAATATCTGAGTAAAAATCTGAGACAGGGGCATCATTCTCCCAGGAGGAAACCACCACTTAGTTCATCTCACCTGGGGCTGGGGAGGGGTGCTGCTGCTCCCAGGGAGCCTGCCTTGCTGCTTTGTCTTAGCTTTCAAGGCTCCCCTCAGAGCTGGAGGCTTTGATCTCCTCCTTGAACCCTCCTGGACACCCCAGGAAGCCGTCTCTCACTTTCATCTCGGCAGAGTTGAAACTGGCACATGTGATTTCAACTCTGATTGCTGTTCTGAACACGAGGAATGTACAAGGCAAATGCAGAGGTGGGTCCCCTAGTGACGCAGCAGTGACCCCGAGCGAACGATGACCTCCAAGCTGGAGAAGGGCTCCTGAGCTAGAGACTGGGGCGAAGACCACCATACACAGCCCCAGGAAAGAGGCAGGGAGTGGGCAGCAGAAACGTTCAACAGGCAGGATCCAGGTCCCGTTTGTCAGGACTCAGCCTTGTGTCCAGGAAGGAGCACTCAGACTGTGCAGGGAGCCGCTTCAAAAGGACCTATGCACTCAGGGAGTGCTTAATTTCCATCCAAGCCAGAAAAGCATCTGGGCAGGGACCCCAGGTCCCTAGGGAGCAGCCACTTTCTCTGGCCTTCAGAGTCTCTTGCTGCTCATTAATTTGGGTTCATTCCCATGCCTCCCTGGTAGTAGATCTGTATTTACTGTCTGACCTTGACTTCCCGATAGCAAAGGTGGGGTTGGCAAGAGCCCACAATTTGCACAGTGCAAACATGGCCTTTGCGGATCCATAATTGAGCCGTGAGCCTGAAGTGACTGCTTTTTGGGGTTCCTTATTCCATCAAGAATTCTGGTCTGTAAAAGAAATTACTAAAAACGAGTTCCTTCCAGAATTGAGAACAGATTTCCCGAATGTTGTTCTTTCCTTGGACATAATGCAAAAACATTTCCTCCTTTTTAGGGGAGTTTATCTTTGAAACCCAAAGCCAGGGCCCATTAGAAACAGGTTGAAAACCCTGTGTTCTAGGAGTAGAAGCTGACAAAGCCATCCACGGCTACTGTCCCTGGAACGTCCCTGCCACCGCCACTGCCTAGCAGCTTGGCCCAGCTTTCCACGTTGAAAGAATTGTCCTCAGTGCTAACACAGGAGGGACAGCCCCACAATGGGAGAGGTCGGCCCCGCTTGCTGGACTCCATGCCAAGCTAAACTGCGGAGGACAAGTTTCACAGACATGATTGGTGAATGGGTAGATTTTTTTCTATTTTTTTTTTGAAGTGATAGAAACACAGCGTTCTTTTACATCCCACAGAATACCTCTCTCGTCTTCTGAACAATATCTGTAACCACTTTACGGCTTTACAAAGCCGTTCGTAAAACAATTACAAACTGTATCCTTTAGCCATCTTCCTGGTTTGTCCGACAGAACATATTTCAAAATAACGTTCTGTGTTATTTCCATAAGAATAAAAGCAGAATTCTAACCCAGGAAACTCTCTTAAATCCTATATATTCTCTCAAAAAAAAAAAAGAGCTCTTTTGAAAATTCCTATGAGTTATTTATCCATCTCTAAACAAACACATTCTACTTGGGGTGTGGGTGGGGAAACCTATACAAATCCTGAGCTGATGTCACAGTGTTGGACACAGTGTGGCACTGTGGGTAGGTTGCAAGCCTAACATACAGCAATTTCCGGTGTCACAGTTGTGGGAGTGAGCGTTCGGATCCCAGAGTCACGCATTCGTTTTATGTACACTTAGAGTGGCCTTCCCCGGAGGAGTGGTCCTGTCTCTGCTCGCCACACTGCCAGCCTCCTGCACTGCCAGGATTGATTTGCAGCGACATCATTCTTGGTTTGTCGCCTCAGAATTATCCATAGTACTACTCGTGTTTCTGGATCTATGTACGCATCCCGGTCAAGAACGCCCTCCGTGTGTTCTGAGTTGGAGCGTGTGCTTGCTCAGTCTGTGTTTGTCTTCTTCTGTTTTTTTTTTTTTTTTTAACTTCAGCAAAGTCTATTAGCAGAGACATGGGGCAGGGAAGGGCCAGAGGTGGGATCTCCTCCTCCAAGCGCAGAGCTTTGCTTGGCTGTCTCTCTAGTAAGCAGCCGAAGGGACTGAGACCAAGTTCTTCCTTTCAAGCTGGCGTGGTGATGAAATTGGAAAACAGGTTCCATGGGCCTCAGTAGCAGAGGATCCAGCAGCCTCCTCCAACTGGGTCCCCACACAGCTCCTGAGGAAAGTGCTGACAGTATTGTTTTACTCATCCCCGAGATCCCCCAAGAGGTCCTCGCCTTGGATAGATGTTGTAACGATCTATTTGTTAAAGAAACCAAAGCACTTTAGTGAGTCTTACAACCCATAAAACTTACGGCATGTGTCCCCTCGCTGGATCTCTGAAAGGCAGAGAGGGGCTTGGGCCAGTAGTCTCATTTGAGAGGCAGCTAGAACTGGGAGGAAAAGCATGGAGCTAGGAGGTGGGGAGCCAGGGCCATCACTAGCCATAAACCTTGGGTAGGTTGCTGCATTTTGCTGGGCCTTGGGTCCCCCTGTATTAGACAGTGTGTGGGGGAGTCATAAAAGCTGCCCTCCTAGGATAGATGGGAAGGAAAGGGATGGTGTAGCTGGTGGCACATGGTTTGGAAGCTCTCCCCAGCGTGGGGAAGGACCATATATAGATGAAGAATATGACATCCACAGTCACTAACTGGCCCGGGTCACAGAAGGGGCTCACAGCAGACCTGGGACAAGAGCCCAGACACCTGGACTCTCTCTGTTAGACCACCTTGCACCCAGAGTATGTGAGTGAACACACACTGCTCCTCTGTGCCAGTACGTGGACATATGGGTGTGTCTGTACAGAGAGCATGTAACACAGATGAGGGGCCTAAGACAAACACCCCGAGTCTAATTCCGTTGTCAACAGTAGACTTACCTATGGCCTGGGACACACAAGCAACTCCTCCGGAACTCGGATTTTCTAGGTTGTAAAATGAGGACATTGTGGTCCAGGATCTTTGCCGTTCTTCCAGCTCTAGCTGTGAGAGGCCACATGAGTGATGTATGTATGTATATATCAATATGCTTATCTGTAGAAATGGGCCCATTGGGGAATTGGAGACAAGGCCTGCCCAAGTGCATTGCTTGTATCAGAATTGGCAACGTCACAAGACCATGCGCCTTCATTTTAAGTCAGATGTTTCAAAGTCACTGTTTTAACTGGGTAGAGGATTGGTGCTGTTTTAAAAATTAAGTTCTTAGCTCTCGAGTGTTTGCTGTTAATTTTTCAAACACAGTCATTTTTTCAATAGTCGAAATTTTAACTCCGCTGCCTTGGGCAGGTCCCCAGCAGTCTGTTTGCAGGCTGGGTTTTGTGTATGGGCTTTTACATAACTATATAAAAGTTAGCTGTTGGCTTGATCATGGTAAATATGAACAGATTGTCTGGAGAGCAGTCCAGAAAAGAATTGAATTCTATAGTTCTCATCAGCTGGTGACACGAAACCATTAAGCTATGTGCGATTTCCTGGTGTGAAGATGTTGTTTGCTGGCTACGGTCTCTGACTTTGTGGCATATGAGGTATAAAATGTTGTAAAAAAAATCTGGTGTTTAAAAGAATCAAACTATGGTGGCATTAAATGTTCACTTTTATTCTCCCCAGAGTCACGCCTCCTTCTTTATCCAGCAGGTTCTTTTGTGCACAAGGGTATTCCATTCAAGGGCCAAGTTGGGTCACCATGCTCAAGCTACACCTTAGCCCGGGTGGGGTGGGACGAGGCCCCACAGGTTCTCTGGGATTTCCCTGTCTAGTTCCACTGTGGGGCTGTCCTCCAACGAATCGGAGACGAGACTCAGGTAGGAATGGATGGAGGTGAGGGCTAAGCCACCAAACCCCAGGAACGGTCCTCTATCCCAGAGTCAACAGGCATGGTATAGAGTCCACCTCAGTTCAGCATTTCTGTTGTTCACAGAATCAGGGTGTACGCAGTGGTTGTGGATGACTTAAGCCTAGACACAGGCTTCCTCGTGACACTGGAATTTGACTCAACTATGTCTAAGCACATTCCAGAAGGAGAAAAAAAGATCAGGACTGTACAAACATTTCCTAGAGCAGCCCCTGCCCCCCAGGGCAGGCATCCACACAGATAGCAATGGACACCTCCAGTCATAGGGTGCACCAGTCTTAGGGGGCAGGCAGGGTGGCCACCAAGACAAACGCATGCTCTAGCTCCTGCCCAGGACACCTGCTCTGACAAGCTTGCCTGGAGTGTGGGTCCCTAAGACCCCTCGTTTTTCTTCTCAGATTCTAAGCAAGACTTTCCTGGGCTCCCCAAAGGTCACCAAAGAAACCACAAATAAAAACCAAATCAGGGGTCTTAGTGGTAGTGACACCTTCTCCGGACACTCGAGGATTGCCATGCACAGTTCACTCCCTTGGGAGAACAGAGAACTCGTGGTATGGAGGGGCTTGCTTCTGGTCGTCCCACTCCTCCATGAAGACCCCCATCCCTCCGTTCTCCTGGGGTCAGACATGGCCCTTAGTTCACACGGGCCCACTGATGAGCGCTGGCCAGGACAACAAGTATCATCATGAGAAACAGCATTGTCTTTTGCACAGTCACAGTCTTTATAGACAGCTGTCCACGTGTGTGTGTGTGTGTGTGTGTGTGTGTGTGTGTGTATGGGGTACACATGTGTGTGACCAGAGGTCAAGCTCGGATGCTGTTTTCTCGGCACCCTCCACCACATTTTTCAAGGCAGAATTTCTCACTGGCCTGGATCCTCCTTTCTCCACCTCCTCAGTACCAACATTGCAACTACACACCACTACACCTGGCTTTTTAAAAGCATGGGTTGGTTCTGGGGATCAAAGTGTGCGGCCATCTTTCTAGCCTCCTTCCGTGTGTTTCATACATGTGACCACCTATCTGTCAGAAGCAACCTCAGAGAAGATTTATTTTAGCTCATGACTTCATGGTGTATGGGCCATCATGGTGGACCCTCCAGGTAGGGTAACTCATCCACAGTGGTTCTGAGGCAGTCATTGTTCCTACAGGGAAGCAGAAAGGAAGCTCTCCAGGCCCATCGGTGGCCTCGAGTCCAAAGGTTCTATGTTCTCAAGTCCACCTCCTTAAATCATGCCAGTAACTGACAACCAAATGTTCAAACACAAGAGCCTGTGGGGATGGTTCATGTCCAACCCATGACATCATTCTTTCCTATTCCTTTATCTCAGGGAGGGCATCGTCAACCTGCCCGTTACTATTCTGCCTACCACAGTACTGTGGTCAGCTAGAGGCCCTCGGGACTAAGACATCATGAAAAGTCAGAGCCCTTCATCTTGAATTAGCAGGTCAGATTATTCCTATTCCCAAGGAATCTTTGTGTTTTATATAGGGGCTGCCAGAGTCTGAGTCTAAGCCTCACTCTGACCCTAATGCTGAAGAAGGCATTTCTTAAAAATCTTTATAAACATGTGGAACACTTGGAGTGTGGCCATAAAGACTTAGCTGGGTGCTGTGGAGGCTGCTTCCTAAGGTTTTCCTAGCCCCTCTCCTAACATCCAGAACCAGTCTCGTAGCTCACTGAGCTCTCAGCCCACAGCAGCTAGGAATGAGTCAACCCACCGTCTCAGGGAGACGATGCAGCAGGAGAGCCGGGAACAGGGGTGCAGACACTCCAGGCTCCCTTGAGGAAGGTGCCAGAGGCCTGAATTTGGAACCCCCTAGCTGACACAAAGTCCATAGTGCACAGAAGAGGGTAGCAATGCTCAGTGCCAGTGTCAAACCTAGGCCTGTGGCCTTTTATATACATAGCACAGCTGAGACCACACAGCACAGCCGAGGCCTTCCAACCACTGACCAGCCCTGGCTTCTGAATTCCTAACAATACTCCCCAAGACATGAAAGCACATAGTGTTTCTGAGTCCTGTGGCATCTTTATAGAAGCAAGCATTGAATAAATCTTTATGGTCGCCCCCTCTGGTCACTGGGATAAAATAAATCCTGGGCTTCCAGAGTTCTGCCTGACTACACACAGTCACCCATGATGAACAAGAGAATACACACCATTATCTTAACAGCAAAGGCCTCTGCCTGTTCCTCCAGCGTGGGCCCAGGGCCAAGCCTCAGCTGGGAAGTGTTCTAAAGCACAAGGAGGGAGGAGGAGGCGATGGCACAGCAAGCAATGTCCACCTGCCTGGAGGAGGCGACTGGGGAAGCGGCTGTGTAGGGCCCATCTACCTGCAGGGTAAACACTTCTCATCGCTCAAATGCTTGAACTGCCCTGCTCCTTCTTCCATGGTGGGACCCAGGAGCTCAGTTTGCTTTTTAGGTTTTCACTTTTTGTTTTGATTTGTTTAAGACCAAGTCCCACTCTGTAGCCCAGACTGGTCTGGAACTTGCTAGGTTGTGCGTGCTGGGTTGAAGTCACAGCACCCTGCCTTCCTCTGCCTCCCAAGGGCTGGGGTTACAGGTGTGCTGCCACTGAGCACCTTTAGTCTTTGATTTTTTACAGCTGGACAAGCTAGAGCTATGAAATAAAAATCACCTCTTAGTTTACACCAGTGAGAAACGCTGTTGCTATTGCCATTGATTTGTGCTCTCTCTCTCTCTCTCTCTCTCTCTCTCTCTCTCTGTGTGTGTGTGTGTGTGTGTGTGTGTGTGTGCGTGTGTATGTGTTCCTGTTTCTCTCTCTGTGTGTGCCTCTTTCCAAATAACCTTGAATACGACCCTGTCAGGTCCTTTTCCCCCTCAGTCCCCCCACATGCACTTCCTGGAGCAGCACAGCGCATGCCCTAAGGATAGAACTGGGCCAGCTGCAGAGTATTTCATCTCGGGAACCGGGTTCCATCGAAGCACCCGGTTCCCAGCCACAGACTGTGAGTTTGCGCTCACTTCCACTGTCACAAACACACTGAGTGTAAATTCCTTCTGTTACTCCTCTGACACATCCCTGGGCATAAATTCCTAGTTGTGGACTAGCCGTACCAAGAGGAATGAAACATTGTTACAGGGAGTTTTACACACGTCAAGCGGCCCACTTTCATCTGTCCACTTGAACAATGAATAAAAGATCCCCTGATAGCCCCAAAGAGAGTTGGCTTTTTCTCCTTCTATCTGTTTCCTGGATTCACTTGCCTGCTCATCCCACAAATGCTTGCCTGTTAATTCCACAAATGTACAAAAAGGAGTTTCCACATGGCTCAGCACTTCCCTTGGAAGATGAACCAGGTTCTTGGCCCGTACTTCTACACATCTTAACAAAGGGCATGCACATCTGTCTCTAAACTTGGTGTCTGGAGGCAGGAGGTGCTTTCTGTGACTTAGCGCAGAGCCACAGAGAAATTGAGTTATAACACAGAGGGTTTAGGCAAAGCTATTGAAGGAAGGGGAATTTTATATACAAAAGAAACCTGTCTGCCCTGGGACTGACTCTCTCTCTCTCTCTCTCTCTCTCTCTCTCTCTCTCTCTCTCTCTCTCTCTCTTTCTCTCCTCTCTCTCCCTCTTGACTCTGGGCCGAGGAGTCCTGAAGCCAGGTACTAGTTTGAGAACCATGGCTCATAATGGACTCTGAGGTTGCAGGGCATGTCTGTGTTCTCACGTGTCTGAGCCAAGGCATGGTCTGTCCTGTCTAGTTTCCCCTGGGGATTTTTCAGTGGCTAGAGGTAGGCAGTGGGCGGGGTGTGCTGTGATCTGGTCTTTGCTCAGCAGGCCTAAGACAACAATGGTTTTTGTCCATTTTCTGACCTTTTGACAGAATATGAGTTATTTATCAGCAAGAGAAACA
Source organism: Myodes glareolus (assembly GCF_982192425.1). NCBI lineage: Eukaryota > Metazoa > Chordata > Mammalia > Rodentia > Cricetidae > Myodes > Myodes glareolus. The sequence goes on along the minus strand of NC_142030.1, from coordinate 16,418,163 downwards.
ATTTGGCTTAAGGTTCAGGAGCCTAGATGCCCAAAATCACAGTGCCAAGGTCTTACACAGTCATTATACAATGGAGTGGGGGAGGGCAGGGGAACATGAGCAGGACAGGTACCCCGAGGAAGGACACCTGGGCCATCCTAATGACATGGAAACTTTCCCTTAGGTCCCACCTCTTAAAGGTCTCCCTGGAGTGTGAGGTTGGGGACAAGTCCCTTACCACAGGGACCTGGCATGGGGCACTTCGTATCTAAACTTTAGCAGTAACAAAACTTGAAGGTTTTTCTGTATGAACTCTGGAGTGTAGTTAGAGTTAAGTTAAGGGTTAGGGTTTGTGTTAGTGTTTAGGTTAGGGTTAGGTTTGGCTTAAGGTGAGGTTTTGGGTTAGGGTTAGGATCTGGGTTAGTGGTAGGTTAAGGCTCAGGGTTAGAGTTAGAGTTTTAGTTAGGGATAGGGTTAGAGTTTGGGTTGGGGTTTTGTTTAGGGTAGGGTTAGTGTTAGGGCTCATGTTGGGGATAATATTAGGGTTTGGGCTAGGTTTAGTGTTTGATTGTGAGTCCCTGCTCAGAGACCTGCAGATGCGAACCCGCACCAACACTCAGGACTCCTGGATTCCAGCTCCTTTCTGCAGAGCCAGTCCCACAGAACGTCTGAAGGTTAATGTCCCTCATTCACACACACAGCATTGCTCACAGGGAGTTCTTAAAGGCTAGTCCCACCCACATTACAGAACTGTCTTCACATTACTTTCCCCAGGCTGGAAAGTTTCCTCATGGTCCGCTCATGGTTCACCTCTTTCTTCAACCCAGATCTTCCAAGCGGCTGAGTGACAGAGTTACAAATCCCTCCAGGCAACATCTTAACAAGTGAGGTGGTTCCCAGCCTTCTCTTTTCCACACCAGTTTGAATAAACAGTTGGGGAGTCTTCACTTCATACTCTTTTGAGATATTGTGCGCCTTAGTCGCTGTGCTAATGCACATCCACCTGTCTATCTGGGAGTTGAGAGGACAACTCTACTATCAGTGAACAAGTGGGTTCCCGCCCTGTGGACTGGAGCACACCTCGGGGTTCCTGAGATCAATTGTTGGGAGTTCCCAGGGAAGAAAAGAGAAAGAAGCTGTGGGAGAGACAAGGTGAGGTGGCTGTGCTCTGTCCCAGCTTGGGACATCAGTTCGTGTCTCCGCCAAGCAAAGCATGGTGTGGCATTGAGTGGACAGGATTGTAAGGACATAGCTGAGTCCAGCTACAGATTGCTGAGGTCTGGCTTAGTGTCGTCTAGAGTGTCCCACCCATACACATGCAATTCCAAATCAATTCTAAGTGGGAGAAGCCAGAGGCATGGGCGCTCCTGGTGTGAGTACCTTCCATGGCTGGCTAAGGAAAGACAGTCCTTCAGGAAGCTGCTTCGGAGAAGGGATGTTTTGATTCTAGAGGCAGCAGAGGAGTCCTGTCCAAGAGGCTCAGCCTGCCTTGATTCTTAGCTTACACTCTCTGAAAAACTATGGACTTACCATCATCAAAGTTTCCCACCACTCCTGGGTTCCCTGTGCCATGAATCCCCCTTTCTGACACCCTGAAATGCTAACTTAAGTAGACCTTGCCTATGATCAGCACCTGTTTGGCCACCAAGTGGCATCCCAGCCTCTGTGCCATGGTCTGCCGCTGACTCCTGGGCCAGTCTATTACTGAGTGCAGGGCCATGGTCTCCCTGCTCTGTACCTACGCATTCTATTGGTTCTGCTTCTCTGGGGAACCCTGAGTAATACAGGACTTCCCTTCCCTGACAGTGGATCTGCTCTTTCTCTAGTAAAACCCCCCTGTGGGAGAGCCCGGGAAGGAAGAGGGTGGAGGGGAAGCGAAGCCCTCATTAGGATCCTCCACCTGGATGGCCACTGCACGGACCCTAATTACTGCACCTGAATTATTCTTCCACTTGTAAAGGAGGGCGTCTCTAAGGTCCTTATTAAAACACACGGAGCTTCCTAAGAACGGCAAAACGAAAACACAGGAGTCTTGTTTGCGCTGACAAGAGCATAACTAGGTCCTGAGGGCACCTGATCCCCAGTCACATCCCGCCTGGCCCAGCTTCAGCTGACCTGTGGTGCTGAGAGAAGACCTCTAGGGTGGAGGCGGTGCCTTTCCCAGTCTTTGATCCTGAGGACTGGCAGGAGGGCTAGCTAGGAGCTTAGTGGAGGGAGATTTGCGGGAGAAAGGATAGCTGGAGAGGGCTGTGGAAACTCCAGGACTGGCTTCTGCTACACGTGTGCTCATGGCTTAAGTGTTGGTGGTCCCTGCAATGTGTCACACATGGTTCTGGAAGCAAAGAATCAACAGCAGAAGAGACAGACACTGTGCAAACCTCTGTGGAGCTACAACATGTTTTCAGTGCCTGCCCCTGGCCAAGGCACAGTGGTGATGCCCTGTGTATGGCCACCTTGGCTCCATGGATGGAAATCCATTTCGAAAGCTGCCCCTCCTGAGAACTCAGTTACATCCTCAGTCTCTCCTCCTGTTGTGTGGACGGTGTGTCACCTGTCCCTTGCTGGCTTGAGGCCACCTCAGAGGCATTCCTCATCTGACCTGCAGAAGCATGTATCCACTGATGACCTACTGTGAGCCCCTCAGTCAGTGCCTGCAGTGACAGAGAGGCAAGACCCAGGCTCCTTCCCTAGAGGCTAAATAAACAGCAATTGAATGGGCTCAGCTTCCAGGGAGTGGGGCAGATGTCCGGCAGCACAGAGGAAGGCCCGGGGGACAGATCTGGGAGAATTGATGATGTGTCCCAGGTGTGTGGAGGAAGAGACAGGCCAGCCGGGACTGGAACTGGGCTGCAGCCTGGAGGAGGCAACCGAAGGGTAAGAGACAGAGCCATGTCGAAGAGGAAAACCGGTAAACATGGAGCCTTCCATTAGACTGAAAAAGTTTTGTCCTCAGTCCTTAAAGCAGACAGGATGGAATACAGATGCTGGCCTAGCATCCGCAAAACCCCGAGTTCAGTCTCCAGCACCACATCAACCAGGTGTAGGCAGGAAGAAGGTTTGAGGTCATAGTAAGTTCAAGGTCACCTTCAACTACGTGAGACCTTGTCTTAAATAAATAAACAAACAAACAAATTAATAAACCCCCTCAGACATAAAATCACAAATGGTCCATTTGGGAGGAACCAAGACCCAGTTTCACTGGACACAGAGGTGATTTCTCCAAGGTTGCAAGTGTCTGGCAGAGATGAACCAAGTTGTCCCAACTGTATATCACATCACCTCCTTGCCCCTCCTGTGTTACCTGCCTCCTCCACACTCCAACCTCCTCTCCCCTCCTGTATCCCCCCATACCTCACCTTCTCACCCCTCCTGTATCCCCCACACCCCACTTTCTCGCCCCTCCTGTATCCCCCACCTTCTCACCCCTCCTGTATCCCCCGTACCCCATTTCCTCACCCCTGCTGTATCCCCTACACCCCACCTCCTCACCCCTCCTGTATCCCCCACACCCCACCTCCTCACCCCTCCTGTATCCCCCACACCCCAACCTCCTCTCCCCTCCTGTATCCCCCCATACCTCACCTTCTCACCCCTCCTGTATCCCCCACACCCCACCTTCTCACCCCTCCTGTATCCCCCACACCCCAACCTCCTCACCCCTTCTGTATCTCCCCATACCCCATTTCCTCACCCCTCCTGTATCCCCCGCACCCCACTTCCTCACCCCTGCTGCATCCCTTACACCCCACCTCTTCACCCCTCCTGTATCCCCCACACCCCACTTCCTCACCCCTCCTGTATCTCCCCATGCCCCACCTCCTCATCCTTCCTGTATCCCCCTACCCCAACCTCCTCACCCCTCCTGTATCTCCCCATACCCCACTTCCTCACCCCTCATGTATCCCCCGCACCCCACCTCCTCACCCATCCTGAATCCCCTGTACTCCCCAGTGCCTGTACTTTCATTCCCTCTGAAAAAATTGCATCAATCCCCTGTTCTAAACCATTTGCCTCATTTGGCGTCTGCGCCTGACCAGTAGGAAAGACAGAAGAACTTGTAGCAGCTCAGAAACTTATTCAAAAATTGAGGGGAAAAATGGCCTTTATTTTCAACTTTTCTATAATCCTGAGAATTAAAAAAAAAAAAGCCAAACAGACATCGTGGTCTATGGTCACTATTAGTTTGTATGTGGTTAACTTTTTATTTTTATTTTTCAGTTTGACACAAGCCAGGGTCATCTAGGAAGAGGGACCTTTAATTGGGAAAATGCCTCCATTAGACTGACCTGTAGGCTTGGGGTATTCTCTGGATTGATGATTCGTGTGAGGGGGCCCAGCTCGCTGTGGGCGGTGATATTCCTGGGACAGTGGTTCTGGGCTGTGTAATAAAAGCCACGGAGCAAACCATGGTGAACACAAAGCCAGTGCAGAGCCGTCTTCCACGGTGTCTGCTTCTGCTCTGCCTCCAGGTTCCTGCCATGACTTTCCTTCAAGATGAACTATGAGAAATTAGCCAAGGAAGGAGCGGGAACTATGGATAAAAGGAATAAAAATTTAAAAGAAGGAAGAAGCCAAAATAAATCTTTTCCTTTCCAAGGTGGTTTGGTGTTTTTTCACAGATACAGGGAAGTAAATAATACACTCTAATATATTTTATTTAGGCTTCCTTTTAAAAAAGGAAGGAGAAAAAAGAAAGAAAGAACAAAAGAAAAAAAGGAAAGGAAAGGAAAGAAAAGAAAAAAGAAAGAAAGGCAGTGTAGAAATGGATTTCCCTACAGTGTGGGGGCTGGAAGCCCAAGATCAGGTGCTGGCTGGCTCAGGATCCTCTCAGGCTGCACTCATTGGCTGGCACTGTTGTCTTGTCACCCTGTCCTTTCTCACAACATTCAGTGTCTGTGTCCTTCATTACTTAGAAGGACACCCGTCAGACTGGAGTGTGGACCATGCTATTGGCCTGATTTGCACTTAATTACAAACTAAAAGTCCCTTCTCCCAACAGAGTTAAGTCTGGAGGTGCCTATGGTTAAGGACTTCAACAGGTGAGTTGAGAAGGGGACAGAGTTCAACCTAGTCCTTCAGTTGCCCTTCACTTGTCTCTTGGTACCCTTTCCTTTCGTGGGGCCTTTAGTGAGGACTCTCTATGGAGGACAGTGGTGGCTGGAATGATGGCTGTCCTCTGGCATTTGAATGCTTGATCCTCACTTGGTGGCCCTGTTTGGGCAGGTTTACGAGGTGTGGCCCTGCTGGAGGAAGTACGTCACTGAAGGCGGGCTTCGAGAACTTAAAGCTTGCGCCATTTTGAGTATTCTGTTTCCTGCTTGTGTTTTGGGATGGGTGTTGTGGGAGTGGATGCTCTCAGCTGTTCCCGCTGAGGTGCTTGCTGCCGGCTGCCATGCTTCTCCACTGTGATGGTGGGGCTCTGGAACCATAAGCCCCAAATAAATCCTTCCTTCTGTGAGCTGCCTTAGTCATGGCGTTTTAGCTCAGCAATAGAAAAGCAACTAGCACAGCTGCAACTGTCCTTGAGCCCCTGGAGGATGGGAAACACCCATCCATCGTCCATCATAGCAATGCTTTCTCATGCCAGGATGCGTAGCTACAGGTAGGCCAGAAGCTCGCATTGGGCAGAGACACTGTCTGCGTACCTAGTTGCTAGCACCTAGTCTTGCATAGAACAGATTTTCGATGTACTCTTAAACTCAGCTGCCAGGGAGCTGGGAAGGTGGCTCAGTGGGTGATGGCACTTGCTGCTAAGACTGACTGACCATCTGAGTCGGATTGCCGGACCTATGAAGGGAAAGAACCGATTCCTGCAGGGCGGCCTCTGATACACACACACACACACACACACACACACACACACAGAGAGAGAGAGAGAGAGAGAGAGAGAGAGAGAGAGAGAGAGAGAATATGTTAAGAAGTAAAGCAAACCAGAAAATCAAAGAGCTAGATAATATTTAATCATTAATGTTAATTAAAAATTCATGTCCTGCATGACGGAAGTCCACCCACAGCAAAGTCCCATGACTATGTGTATACAATGCATTTTCCCCTTAGTTTTCTCTGCTTTTATGTTTCTTTTTTCCTTTCTTTTCTGTTTGTTTGCTTTGGGCGGCTTCTTGTTTATTTCATGCTGCTTTCTGCGAGTTTAAATGTGCTGAGTCAGCACTCCGCAAACCACCCTAAGAATTTGGCTATCACATGGTAGAGCTGAACATGGAGGTCCCCCAAACCCAGGCTCATGGTGCATAGAGCACAAGAGGACACCTTCCAGTTCTCTCATCCCAGCCGTAGTTTTCTGGGATGGAATTCAGGTTGTCAGGCTGATGTGGCAAGCGACTCTACCCAGCATGCCATCTCCTAGCCCAGACGCCAGCAGTGTCTTCTGATATGCAGTATATTGTCCTGCACAGGGCTATTCAGATTCTGACATCTCAGGGAAGTATCTGCTGGGCAGACTTGCTATAGTCTATAAGTTTTCCTTATGCACCATCCAGCCAAGCTCCCCCCCCACCCCCAACATGTACTGGAGGCGCTGGCTCCTGTGTTGACAATGTAAACCGCCCAGGAATGCCTAGAGCATAAACAAAGCAATCAGAGTGGTTGATCCTTAAGAAAAGTCATTCCAATTCATTGGTGGTGGGTCATGCTTCTTAACTCAGCCACAGGGAAATCCCAATTCAAGCAAAAAGAATTCTGTCTTCATTATTCTGTAATCTGGTGGTGTTCTATGGTAATGTGAGCATCCCTTTTTGAAAGGAGAATGCATTGCACACATCTTAATAACACATTCCTGTCTGTGTCTTTCTGAAATGCTACATTAGCAACCGCATCTCATTGCGCTGGAACCCAGCTTGGGCCCCCTGCTGATGCTCTTACGGGCCATTATTAATGCAGGCCCCTTGGGGGTTGTACTTTGGGACTCAATTTGCCATAGAAATTGTCCTAAGTGTCACCTTCATAATCGGAGATCATGTGACCCATGAAACACATTGAACTGAAAGATGGAAGCGAACGTCAAATAGTTCCCCACTGTAAAAAGGCACCAGCCATTGTGTCTGATGTGGTCTCACTGCATCCTTAGAGATGTGAGGGATGAAGATTCCTCTGCTTACATCCTTGAGCAGCGCCTGCAGGGCCTCACGGCACAAGAGCACAGCCTGCCCAGTGGATGCAAGAACGCCCAGCACAGCACAGCACAGCACAGCACAGTCACAGCACAGCACAGCACAGCACAGTCACAGCACAGCACAGCACAGCACAGCACAGTCACAGCACAGCCACAGCACAGCACAGCACAGCACAGCAGTCACAGCACAGTCACAGTCACAGCACAGTCACAGCACAGCACAGTCACAGTCACAGCACAGTCACAGTCACAGCACAGTCACAGTCACAGCACAGCACAGCAGTCACAGCACAGCACAGACACAGCACAGCACAGCACAGCACAGACACAGCACAGCACAGCACAGCACAGTCACAGCACAGTCACAGCACAGCAGTCACAGCACAGTCACAGCACAGCACAGCACAGTCACAGTCACAGCACAGCACAGACACAGCACAGCACAGCACAGCACAGACACAGCACAGCACAGCACAGCACAGCACAGTCACAGCACAGTCACAGTCACAGCACAGCACAGCACAGTCACAGTCACAGCACAGCACAGCATAGCACAGCACAGTCACAGCACAGCACAGACACAGCAGTCACAGCACAGTCACAGTCACAGCACAGCACAGCACAGTCACAGTCACAGCACAGCACACACAGCACAGCACAGCACAGCACAGCACACACAGCACAGCACAGCACAGCACAGTCACAGTCACAGCACAGCACAGCACAGCACAGCACCTCAGCTATTATCTCCTTCATTGGATTTTATTTTTTGAAACTTAGTCTCTCTATGTTGTTCAGGCTGGCTTCAAAGTCCTAGGTTCAAACAAATCTTCTAGCTCAGACTCCTGGTAGCTGGACTACAGGCACATGCGCCTCTGGTGAATTTTGGTAAGTCTTACCTTTTAAAACAAAAATTCCTAAGTATCCTAGGAAAATATTTTATGCTTATTCCAGATCTTTAAAAAGCAGTTTAGACATCAAGTCTAGCTAATCATTATGGAAATGGAATTCACAATAAATTCCATTTCACATCCATTAGGGTGGCTACAATTGAAAAAACAAAACAAGACCCCAGAAAACAATAAGCCCTGTGCCGTAGATGGCATGTATCTACCATCTAAGCGACTTGGGAAGTTGGGGCTACATAGCTAGACTCCCACTTCAAACGAAACAAAGGAAGACAACAAACGTTGGCGATGGTGTGGAGAGATGAGAACACTTGTACATTGTGAGCACAGATCTCAAACAGTTTGACTCCTGTGCAAAGCAGCGTGGAGATTCGTCCAAAAATTAAACCTGGCTTGACCACACAACCCAGCAATTCTAGCTCTGAGCATGCAACCAAAAGAACTTGCAGAATATTTGGAAGCACACAGGAAGCAGAAACCTTCCTGGGATACTTGCTCATTAGACCTCACAGCAGGGCTCTTCACAACTGCCCGAAGTTGGGAGCAGCTCAGAAGTCCACCGATAAGTAAATAGACCTGGGAAATGTGACGTAGACATGCACGTGATATTCAGCCTGAAAATGAAACTCTGCCATGTGATACAACATGACTGAACTCCAAAGACATTGTGCTAAGTGAAAATAGGGCAAGCCCAGAAAGATGAGCATCATCTGGTTCCACTTTGCATGAAAACAGAGTCCTCAGTGCACAGGAAAACGAAGAGGTTGCTTTGGTTCAGGGTGGTGGGTGTTTGCTGTTTATAGGGCATTTGCTGTTTACAGGGTGTTTGCTGTTTACACCTCAGAAAGATGAAGCTGTTTGTGGGATGGTGGCAACATGGTGGAAAACAATGTAAATGATCATTAAAGAATACTTTGTATTTATTCTTTGAAAGTTTCACACACATTTGCAATTTAATTATATCCCCCAACTTTCTCCTCCAAATTTTCTCAGTACTCCCCTAACACATCTCCGTCCCAACTTTAGACTCCTATTATTATTATTATTATTATTATTATCATCATCATCATCATCATCATCATCATCATTGTCAACATCATCATCCCAGAGTCCAATTGATGCTACCCATATGCACATGGTTCGGGATTATCCACTGGGGAATGTGCCACCTGCCAGTAGACACACCCAAAGGAAAGAGATCCCCTCTTCCCCCAGCAGCTATCAGCCAGTAGCCCCTCAGCTGGGATGGGACCCCTATATCCCCTTCCCCATCCACACTGGAGTTTTAAACTCCCCATGTTAAAGTACATTCTGGATAACAGAAAGGGAACTGAACACTAGAATAGAAAGACCAAGGGCTGGAGAGATGGCTCAGTGGTTAAGAGCACGCTCTTGGGGAGGACCTGAGTTCAGCTCCCAGCAGCCACGCCAGGGAGCTCAACACCACCTATACACCAGCTCAAAGAATTCTGATGCTTTCTTCTTCTGGCCTCTGTGACACTCGCATGCGTGTGGTGCACAAACAGACACGCACACACATACAGACAAATAAAAATAAATAATCTTTAACGGGAAAATAATCCACAATTTAGTAACACCAGAAAGCAGCTACCACTTCTAATCATGAAAGAATCATATGGAGAGGTCAGTGCCACTGCCAAGGTCAGGAGCCTCTGCATGGCCTGGAGAGTCAGCTGTTGGTTGCTTTCTTTTCCACTTGCTCTTACAATACTGATCTTTCACCCGTGGTTCCTTTCCCACCCTGTGATGGTGTGTGCTTTAGGGTGGGTGTGCACTGCCATAGTGAGGATGAAACCCAGGGCCTTCCCATGCTAGGGGAGCTCTCTATCACTGAGCTACACCCCCAGGCTTGGTACACATCCTTCCAGGTTATGGTCTGTGAGTAATAACTCCTCTTGAGGTGATGCTTTAAAATGCATTCATTCTACCATCATTCCTGAAGGATAGTTGTGTTGGGTATCATATCCCAGGAACCAGTTCTTCTCCTACATTATCTAAAAACACCATTCCTTCTGAGTTGTAATACAGATGGAAGTTAATCTAGGAATCACCACCTGGCAACTGTTTGAAGGCAGACTGCCTTTCTTCCCTTGTAAAAATCTTTAAGATTTTCCTTTTTCTAGCTTTTATCTAATTAATAATGATATTTCTGTTGTTATATTGTTTTTCTTTTTGCTCACCGTGCTTGGGTGTAGCACAACACCTGGTAAACACACTACAATTTGCAAGCCAGGCAAGAGGCTGGAGATTGGAGCACACACACAGACAGAGACATGGGTCATCCTTGAATCAAGAATGTTAATTTTATTGTGTTCCAGGGCAGTTTATATAGGATCTCCTTGACTAATGGCCACGCCCTAACTCTCAGCTGCAAGCTCACCAGAAACCACTCCCCTGTCTCGTGCTCAGAGCAACTGCAAACACAGGAAAACAAGTTGTTTGCTCAGAGCAGCTACAAGCATAGGAAAACAGCTGTTTACAGAAAATTCAGGGTTTAGGGGTCCACAGTTCCCAACACTCGGGGTTCACCAGACCTCTGATTTGTATGTCAATGCCTTTGTCACATTGGAGGGATCTGCGACCTTGTGTGTTCAGGTTGGCCTCTGTATCCTCACCCTTCTCTGTGGTTCTTTGATCAAACTATGACTTTTGTTTAAATATCACTCATATCTTTGTGTTTACTATGTTTTCTATGTGTTCCCCTCTATGAACTCTGTCAGGGACACCTTCTAGCTGTCTTCCTGCCCACCCTATTTCTTTTTTTTTTTTTCCGCTGCAATCAGTCTCTGACAAGGATATCCATTGCCCCTTTGATTTCAGAAATATGTTTTCACCTCTAGACTCTGCATGGCTCTTACTCAAATACAGACTGTCATTTTAAAGATGTGTAATACATTATTAATTCTTTGAGCATTCCATGCATGCACATGGTGTATTTTGATCGTATTCACACGCCCCACTTCTCTGTGTAACTCCCCACAGACCTACCTCTGTCCCTTCCCCACCTGGTCCCTACTTCAAGCCTCCTTCTCCTTCTCATTGAGTCCAATTTGTGTTGCCCAGATACTTGGGTGTGGCAACATCTGGAGCATGGTAGACCTAACAGGAACCACATTCTTAAAACTAGCTCTCTCCCCCGTCCAGCAGACATTAACTGTCAGTAGTTCCTCAAGTGTGGGTGGGTGCTCATGAGCCCCCCCCTTCTCGCTTTCAAGATACGAAATTATTCTTGGGTTCCCAGAATTCTATAATTTACTTTATTCCCATTATGTGAAATCTAAGTCTGTTTCTCCTGGCTTGAATTCAAGCTGCTTTGGATCTCAAGTTCCCGATTACCATGGCCAATGTCATTTGCTGACCTTGAATGATGACTTCTGGGCTTCCTGAAGTCTGGGTGGTGGCAGGCTTGTGTGAAGCCATTTGTCCATTTCTCCTAGAGCCCTGGGAAGCCCGCTGCTTGAAGACTACATTGAATCGGTTTGAAGTGTGATGTCTCTTGCTCAACCCAGCTTTGCCTGCCGAGACAGCGAGCACACACAGCCTTGTCATCACGTGCTAGTGGCACAGGTGCTCTTTGCCACTCCTTCCTTTTATCATTCAGTACACATGTCCCAGCATGGCTATTTCTCCTTGCAGTAAATGCTCAGCCACGTGAGGTCTCAGTGAGACAGGGACAGGATCTCCTCTAGGTCTGACCGGCTCAGGGAGGCCATAGATACTGACTCCTTCCCAGGAAAGCTTCTGATGCCCGAGTCTGTGGCACTTATGAACGCCTTTGGGGCCAGTTTTGGCACTCTGCCATCTGTCTCCATATCAGCTTAGATTTTCCTCCACTGCCCTTAAATTTCTCCAGTGTTTCAAAAATTCACGGTTCCCTTTCCACTGTTTTGATGGAAAGTCTGCTGCAGGACACCTGCTCTGCAACAGGAAGCCATGAAGTGCAGAGCAGGTGTATGGAGTCCTATCTTAAATTACAGACAGAGACACGGGAAAAGACAGATGTGGAAGCTGGAGCCTAGCGTGCGCGCACACACACACATACACACACACACATACACACACACACACACATACACACACACACACACACACACAAAGACAATTTGATAGAAAAATACATAGCAAGGGAAAAATTAATTCTCTCCCATCTTTAATATTCCCAGAGTGGTAATACACTGAGATCAGAGACTAGGACAACACCTTTTAAAAACACTAAAAATTAGTGTTTCCTCTTTAGTTTTATCCTTCAGTGAACAAAAGATAAGCAAGGATTCTAGTAAATTCACAGCAATAGCAGCGGAACCGAAAGAGTCCTGGAAAATGTTACAATAAAGACGGTCTACCATAGAGTTAAGCAAAAATATGACACAAGGAACCCCAGAGAACTAAATGTTGTGTGAAGTTTTATTCTGTTGGCTTTTGGGGGGCCTCCCATCAGCTCCCATATAAACCACATATGGAGGCTTACTCTTGGTTAGGAACGCTCAGCTTTAGATTGGCATGTTTCTTGCCAGCTTTTCTTAATTTAAATTATCCCCGACTACCTTTGGCCTCTGGGCTTTTTCCTTCTCTTACTTCTGTATCTTACTCTCATTGTTACTGCATAGCTGGCTGGGTGACTGACCCCTGATGTGCTCTTCCCCTTGTTCTCGCCTCTTCCTTGTTTCTCCTATTTATCCTCTCTGCCCGTCAGCCCCGCCTATCCTTGTTCCTGCCTTGCTATTGGCCATTCAGCTCTTTATTGGGACCATCAGGTGTTTTAGGCAGGCACAGAATCACAGCTTCACAGAGTTAAACAAATGCAGCATAAACAAAAGCAACACACCTTAACATAATATTCTATAATAAATAAAGCCACATAATTGCCTCATCTGGGAGTATTACTAGGCATGAAAGTTGACTTAGTTTTTAGTCTACATTTATTTTAAAAGGGAAAATAATTTAAAAACTAATTTATTTTTTATTTTACATGTGTAAGCAACTGGTTGTATGTAAGTCTGTGCATCACCTTGAAGGTCAGAACAGGGAAACATACCTTTTGGAAATGAAGTTGCAGATGGTTATGATCTGCCATTATAAGTGCTGGGAATTGAACTTGGGTTCTCTGAAAGAGCAGCCCGTGTTCTTACTTCTAAGCCATCTCTCCACCCCTATATTTACTGCTTAAAAGTTGCTTACAATCAGCATGAAAAGTAGCAGACTTTGTTGTGGCATTTTTATATTTAGGTTGATACATTTGTGGATGGACCCATCTCTTCTACTTCTCTCCCCTTTTAACTTATATGTCAAAAATATTCTATTACCTTCTCCTTACAGTCCCTCAAATCTCCATTTCCCCTCTTCACGGTCTCCTTTCTAGCTTCAGATCCCACGGTGATGTTCTACAGCACACGCGCACATACATAGCCCTGTCAAAGACTGAGGTCTGGGCCTGGGAGGCTAGTCTAGCTGGAGCGGAAGGTTAGGTACGCACAAGACCCCAGAAGGACAGAAAATTATCTCTCAAGGACAGGAAGACTAGATCCAGGGCAGCAATGGAGGGCCTCTTTAGGAGCAGAGGATTTCGAGAGGGCATGATGACAGGAGGCTCCTCTGGAAGGCTCCTCTGCAGCTCTGGGGGAGGAGGAAGGGGAGGATAACAGGGGAGAGGAACGAGGCATCTTTCCAGCAGCTGAGAGACAATGCTGGAGTCTGGGAAGTTTCTGGGAATGGATACGAGATTTCAAAGGTAATTCAGGGGATGGATAGGATGTATTCCCTCGGTAGAGGAGGAGGGAGAGTCAGTAACTGAATGGAAGGGAGATGGAGTCCCGAGGTAGAGACAGAGGAGGAAGAGCTGTGGTTCCTACTGCTTTGGATTAGTATGAACATGCAGTAAGCATCATCAACTTGATGTTTACAAAACCCGAAGAGTTAAGAAGGTGTCCTGATTTGGGGGTGTTGCTTGTTCTTCCATCAGCTTGATCGCTTCTGGACCTCAGAGGAAAGGAGGGGTCATCGCCATCCAGAAGCTTCCTTCAGTGATTGACTGCTCATCATGAGGATTTCACGGTGTTCCACAGACAAGGTCCAGAACCTTCTCCCTGCAGAATCCCAGTGGGCTCCCCTGTGGGAGCCTAACATCCACTCCTGACTGGACTAGAAGGAATTTCCAAGACATCTGGCTCCTGTATGGAATTTCCCGCCCTCCCTGCAGCTAGTCTAACTGGGGGCTGTGGTCTGCAGCTGTCTGGCTGCTGCTCAGAGGAAGTGAGGTCTTAGTAGCCACTGCGAGTGGGTTCCCAAGCAGCTTCCTCCCCACACTCTTGGCATTCATGTGGCACGGTTATAAATTATGCCCGGCGTGTTCATTTTCAGTTTGAATGTGCTCTCATCCCAGAGGAGCGACTAATGGCGTCAAGTTACTGATGTGAAAAAAGTCTGCCGCTGCAATGACTCTGGATTAATGAAACAGTCTCGTGGAGGCTGGGGCCGCAATCAATCCTCAGCCACTGGCGACACGCATTTTAAATTGTGTTCTCTGGCCATTTCCCTCTTTGCCAAAATTATTTTGCTCGAATTTTATTGGGTAAATGTTTACCTCTGCTTAAATATTTGCTTTTTATTAAAACTGGATGCATGCAGGGTGCGCTCGTCCTCACACATCACAAGCTGGTTGAGAGGGATTGCAAAGTCCATCAGACTTTCTCTAGGAGGCGTGAAGACAAATCTCTTAATCCAGGATCATCAGTGACTGACAAATTTCATTCAGAAAGTTGGCAAGTACAGCCATCTATTCATGAACTCTGCCCATGGGTCATGGAAGCTATTCCCCCGACTTTCTCTCAGGGTCTTTGCATTTCCCCAGCAAATTTAAAGGGAATGAACAGAGCAACTCTCTCCTGGTTTTCTTTTCTCCAAAATGTAGCAAGTTTATTTTTTATTTGGTGAGAGTGACAAAGAGTTCACTGACGGGCTCTGGGATGGTCTAAAAATCTGGATCCTAGTAACAAATTATTCTGGTCTGTTTCTGGAAGGATGGAGAGTAGATTTCATCATATTTGTTAAATGTTCAGTGACATAAAGATGGGTTCAGGGTTGCTATGGTGAACGCCATAGATGACACTATCCTCCCGATCCTTGTGCCTGTGCCCCGCAGTGGGACTGTAGCTGTTTCTACAACAAAGGGAACATGGTTTGAAGCTGGCCTTGAGGTTGGCATTGACCTGTGGGACTAAAGCCAATGTGATGACAGCAGGCTTGAAAAGCCCTGGCCGACTGGGGGTTGACAGACTAACTGTTCTTGGAACCCTCCTGGCATGTGGACACAGCTGGTTAGCCAACCTAAGGAGCTACATCACCTAGCCACTCCGATTCTCCAAGCAACCTACCGATAACTATGTGGAGCCATGATTCCTGGGACAAATCAGAAATGTCCAGCTCAAATTGCTGACCTTCAGCAGTATGAGCTAAACAAAATTAAGTTGAGTCTCTAAGTATTGGGGTTGTTTGTTACACAGTAAAATCTAACTGATACAAGTTCTCCCAGACAGTGTTCATTTTGAGGTCATATGGGTTTTATTTGGCCTTTGATGATGGAAAACATCAGAATCATTTAATACATGTTTGTTGAACTGAGTAGAACTGACCTTTCCAAAAAGGCTGAGGTCAAGGTCATCTCAGAGCTACTTAATAAATCTGGGGGTGGGGGTTCCAGTGCATCTGACTTCAGGCTTGTTTCCTCACTCGTGAAACCACCTTGCATGCTACTGTGGTTAGCAGAGACTATGTGTGCCTTACGGATGTGCTGACTGTATGGCAGCTGGGGCATGAGCAGAAGCACCCTTAGGAAAAGGCCTTGGAGCTCGTGGGTGTGCATAAGACATCCTGCACACTTCATTGTTTCCACGGCCAGTGGTTGTTTAGCAGGCAAACCCCGGCTTCCAGCTGTCAGTTTTCTCTGTCATGAAGGTAAGACCTGTTCCTTCAAGCTCAGTAAGACAACTGTATGTCATTCTGACAGTGTCGGACTGCCTCCCTCCCTCTGAGGGTCGCCATTCTGGGTTGTGCATTCATCCCCTGCATCTGTATCCCTATAACATAGGTGAGGATGGAGGCCTGCTATCTAAGGCCCATGTCATCTGCAACAACCCACCGGCCTGATTTACTACCAGAATCTCACTGAAACATGAAGGACCACACTGCTTCCGGGACCAGGGAACCATACAAGGCTCAACTTTTTTTGGACAAGGAAAATATTTTTGCTATTTATCTAAAGCAGAAAGACTGAGACACAGGCCAAAGGGTTGGAAAATAGAAAAGACAACAATAACAGAGGAAGCCAGTCAATTTGAACAGTGGTGAGAACACAGTTTACTGGAGGGCAATAGAGTTTTCTGCTCTGCCCATTAACACACCGAGCCACAGATTCAAGCAATTACAGAAAAAAAAGTTCAAGAAAATAATAATATACACAAAGAATTATAAAATGCTCACAAGGTTTACACAAAGAGCTGAGTTCCATATCTTTTTCTTTTTGTGTGAGGCTTACATACCTTTTCTGGTAATGTCTGAAATGACCTAGAACTGGGCTTTGAGATAGACTCCTGGGTTGGGGAGGTATTCAGAAAGAAAGAAATGTGTGTAGTTATTTATCACAGAGGAGTAAATACAACACCTCAAACTTCTGCTTCTTCACCAAAGATTCAGAACAGATAAAAGAATCTTCGGCAAAAAGAATGAGGCCAGAGGCAACACGGGGCCTCATTTCAGGGTGTACTACAGAGCCATGATGGCAGAAGCAGTGTGGTCATAGAGTAATAAGAGATACAAGGACCAGTGGGACAGAACAGAGAGCCCACAAGTCGGCTCGCACACCTAGAATCGGTTTATTCTTGACAAAGGTGCCCAAACCGTGCAGGCTGAGTGGCTCGCCTCTTCAGCAAGGTATGCAGGGAAAGCGGGCACCACATGCAAGAGATGGAGACTGAACTCTCATCTGTCATTCTGGACTAACACTCAGCTCATGATGGATCAAAAGCCAAATGCAAGATCTGAACTGGAAACACGCATGGAGACACGTCAGTATGGGCAACAGTTATCACAGATGCTGGAATAAGCAATGGGTTTTTTATATTATTATAAAGGTGAACGAAACAAAACCAAAGAGAGACAAATGGTTACCTGGAAGTTCTGTACAGTACACAAAACAACTGAGGAAAAGTCAATCTAGAGACTGAGAGGACTGTTTGCCAACTATCCTCCCAATGAAGGGTTCATAGCCATAATACATAGTATATTTATAGTGTGCAGGGAATTCAAAAAACAAGAGTCTGATTACAAAATGAGCAGGTGCTTTGAGTAGTCACAAGCACACGAGGCACAATCAATATCATCAGTCATCGGGGAAATTGAAGCTATAGTGAAATATCACGTGCACAGCTACAATGCCACTAAAGCCAATAGCAAAGCGAGCACGACCGCCAGGTAACAAATGCTGGTGTGACCACGGAGGAAAGGAACACTTAAACACTGCTGGTGGGAACCTAAGCCAGGATGACAGGTGGCCCTATGAAAACAGGACCACCGTGGAATCCAGCCATCACACGTCTAGGTATATGTCGAAAGGAAATGAATTCTGTAACCCTCAAACATACTTGTCTGTCCACGTCTACTGTGAAGCTACTCATCATAACCGAGGCTGTAATCACCTTAGGCCCTCACCAACACGCACAAGGAGAAATGAAGGATATATAGACAGCAGAATATTATTAAGCTGTAAAGATGAGTGAGGTCCTGTCATCTGTAGCAGAATGAACAGAACTGGAGAAAATTGTACCAAGTGAAGCCAAGTCAGCCGGGGACGGAGATGAGTGTGACCCTTTCTCCCTCTCATGTGAAAGTCAGGGCGGGTGATATGAGAAACGTGAACTGTACAGGCAGGGGAAAGACAGGGAGGCCAGATTTGTCCTGATAGGTGCACATTAGACATGTGTATTCAAGCACTGAAATATCACAGCAAATCACATTATTTAGCACAATTAATACATGTCAATAAAGATAAAAGAACAACAATAAAAAAAATCTGCTTCTTGACAAAATGGACATACGCCTGTGTTTAGGAGTAGAGGTGAAACGATTACTTTAGTCCAACTGCCTCTATATACATACAAAGAGGAAGTTTTAACGTATTCCATCCTATTTCTGTTTTCTTATGTTTTTTTTTTTTTTTTGAGACAGGCTCTCTCTACATAGCTCTGGCTGTTCCTGAATTCACTATGTAGACCAAACTAGCTTTGAACTCACAGAGATCCACCTGCCTCTGACTCTTGAATGCTGGGATTAAAGGTGTGCACCACCACCACCCAGTCTTTCATCCTATCTTTTGGTAAGTTCCTATTTTCAATGCTGAGATTTTTAACATCAAAATCACCCATGAGTAGGCAAAGCCAAGCTGCCAGATGGCATTTTCAACTCTTCTCAACTTTTGTATTTATTGTAATGGTTCTGCTTTACCACGAATGGGTCTTCTCACAACACACCACAGAAACACAGTTACCCACATAAACACAGAATGGCATTTTCTACAGGAGGTTCACATAGCAAACATCACAGAGTGTGTGACCTCAATAAGGCATTCGACGAGGGTGCGCTGCCTCCCCATTCCTCTGGCTGCCTTTAGGAGGCTCTTATGTTGGCATCACATTCTTCCAGGAGAAGAATTAAATCTTCAATCAGGCTGTGCTCTCGGCCATGGGTCACTTTCATAATGTCGAAGGCCTAAAGATAAAGGAAAGGTGACAGATTAATATCTCAAAACAGGCATACCCCTGCCTGGCTTCTCACCATTTCCCAATGATCTAGGGGCCCTGTGGCCCACAGGTGAGCACCTGGTCTTTAAGAAGTTGGCAGCACAATGCCTCACGGAGTCAGAATACAGGTGGCATGGGTGCTGCCTGGGTGCTTAGAAAGTGGGCTCCGCACTGGGCACCCTGGGGCAGCCATGATCTTCAGTGACTATACGAATGTACAGGTTTAGGTGGGTAGTGTAGGGGTTCATTAATTCTCACCAAGACAAGTCAGTTACACATAAGAATAAATGGTAAGTTGCTTCCTCATAACAAAATGTTTTAAAACTTCCACGTATTTTGTGTTGGGGGGCTATGTGTGTGCCACAGTGTGCTTTTGGGGGGTCAGAGGACAATGTGAGGGAGCCAGTTCTCTCTTACTTTGTGGCTCCCAGGGACAGAACTCAGGTTGCCAGGTTTGGTGGCGAGCTCTTCCATCTGCTGTGCCATTCTGCTGTCCCATGACACATTTTTTTTTAAAATCTGAATCACTATACTGTGCACACACATTTTACATGCTCTTCCTGGTGTGTGCCAGCGCAGTGGCAGCATGTAGACGATCCCTTCTTTCAGCCTCCATGTTCAGTCTGTTACTAAATCTTGACATTCAACCCCTTGGATACTTTGAAAATTGGTCTGAGTTTGTGGCTACTCCAGTACGAGAGTCCAGAAGAAATAAAGTTAGCAACTTAGAGGCAAGAAGTCCCTGCCTTGGTCTCTGGTGTTTGCTCCTGAGACACCAGCTTCTAAGCTGTGAGGATGCCTGACTTGCGTGCATTGGCCACATGCGGCGGCTCTGGATGACTAACAGAAGAGCCAAGTCACCGGGGATGTGTCCAGTGAGGCTCCAGTTGACTCCAGCATCCAGGCAGAAGCCAAGCAGGCACCGTGGGAAGGCTGGAGACCATTCCCACTATGCTCAGTTCCATAACCCGGAACTGTGAACATAATCTTATTGTTCTTTGCTCTACTGAGTCTTTGGATGGTTTGCACAAGCAATGAATGGCTCAAACAGCAGCACTACGCACTGTTCAATGGGAAGCAGGGAAGGAATAGGGAAAAGAATTCAAAACTAGCTATCCAGCGGTTCTAAAGACCCTTCAAGATGGCTGGTGGCTGTGAAGCACCACGTGACGGGCTCCAGGGCAACCAACGCACCCTGCAAAACGCACACGCATCCCACTGGGCGCAAGTGCCGTGACTCCCAGCAATCAGCCACTAACCATCGCTCTGGGTTAATCTAAAGTCAGCACAATTGCCACTTTACAAGTGAGTATAAGTCTACCACGTATAGTTTACAGACATTATTTCATAAACTATTCTTGAAAATTTAGGTCACTCCCAGTTGTTTTTGATTAAGACATGACACAGATCTTCCAGCCTATGGATTTCCGGTTGTTATTGTTGTGTGTGTATGTATTTTCCTTTCCCTTTTTCCCCCTTTGTTAAGTATTTGTTGAGATAAATGCTTAGGGGTGGAAGTCTTGGGTTCGTGCATCTTAAAGCCATAGAGATTTCAGAGTTGGTAAGCACCGAGTAGGTCTTGCAGTGGGACCACTCTGTCCTCACTATGTCCATCAAGACAGACACTCTTGCCTCTACAGAGGGGAAGACCGAAGGCAGGGCAACAAAGTTCTCTGACTGATGGCTGCTGGCAGCCTGAGCTCCTGGCTTCTCTTCATGTTTCTGTAGGGGTGTTCCCTTTAGGGCTAAAGAACAGAAAACAAGTGGGCTCTGTTTGTCTGTCTGTCTCACTGTGTGTGTGTGTGTGTGTGTGTGTGTGTGTGTTAAAGGGGCAGGAGGTGGGGAGGGGCCAGGGCAGATGAGGGAACTTGTTTCTTGTTCATCTGCACAGGTCTGTCCTGCTGAGGTTACTGCACACATATCCTGAGGCAGGGCTTGTTGGAGGAGAGGGGAGGGGAGGAGCTGCCCCACCTTGCAGGCCGCCAACTCTGGGAGATTAAAAGCCAACATCTGGTTACCTCATGTTTTATTCTCTTTCCTCTGCACTGCCCTGGGCCCTCTGCTGTGCTGGACAAGCTGGGGTCTGAGGCAGAGACCTGTATGATGGTGTCATTACAGAGGCTCCTGGATCAGATCCTTCATGGCGAATTCTCGAAACCCAGTGTGGTTGTCCTGCCCCCATCTGCTTACCTAGGGCTGGCTAAGCTTTTGTTGTACAGCGGAGGGTGAATGCTCTCTGGGAGAGCCCCCTGCAAACAGGCCCTGGCCCTGCATCCTCCCCGAGAAAGGGCTCCCCTGGCACAGTGCCCTCTGCTGGCATGTTCTCACAGCTCCTAAGCAGACCAAAGGCTTGGCCTCACGGTTGTTTGGGCCTCTCTGTGACTTGACTGACAGCCAAATGACAACGCTGTCTTCTTGTCACCCGGACAGTGGAAGGCTCATCTGTGTCTTCCCGGCATCTTTCTGCTTCCAGTCTTCCTTCCTCACTCCCCTCCTGCAGTTCCAGTCCTAACCAGAATGCTCCTGTCCACTGAAGAGGCAGAGCTACCATCTGGTAGCAGGGCAGGTGCCCACGCTCCACTGAAGACATGGGACCTATGACCACACAGAGGCTGCAGGACCCAGAAGACAGGGAAGCTGCCATCACCTGAGCTCACAGCTCCACTGCCCAGACAGCTTCCTGAAGGCAGGGTAAAAATGCCTAGCCAGAAGCCCTGATCAGAAGAAACGACTCCAACTCGCTTGGCTGACAGGGGGCAGAGTGGGATGCCTAGCTCTCGGCACCCCGTCAGTGACATCCTGTCAGTGACACCCTGTCAGTGTCCTCTCTTCCTGTCCAGCACAGCCTCTAGCTGTGGACAGTGTGGTGACCATGAAGAAACACAGAGTCCTGGATATCACTTTCAGACAGCCTGAGGACCCTGGGCGTGGCCCAGGTCAAGTGACGCTGGCTGTGTTCTGTGTCCTCTCATTTGCTGGGGACCTCAACACTAGGGTCACATGGAAACAGGGCGCTAGTGTTTCAGGATTCTGCACCACAATGGCTAGAAGCAGTGGACGGGAGTATAGGGAGGGGACAGAGGACTAACGTGAAGATCGCAGTCATAGGAGTGGGTGGGTGGGGGACAAAAGACCAAAAGCACATCACTTGTGTAGAAACCAGAGCTTAGATAAATAAGTAGACAAGATTTTCCTGAGGGGTAGTCTTATATGGAAGAAAACAGAATGCTAAGCCTGCCAGCGACTTTCATCTATCTGCAGAGTGAACGCTGTGACATGCTGAGCAGGGAAGACCTGATGATGGAGGAGAACATCTGGTCCTTGTCCTGGGTACCACTTGTGTCTACCACGGTCCCCAGGCAAATACCTGCCTGGGACAGAAGACAGCCCTGAGTGCTTGGGATACCTCTTCAGCCTAGCTGGAAGAAGACTGCTTCCTCTCACCTCCCCCCCCCCGCCCCAAACGAAGCTGCTGTAAATCTTGGGCAAGCCAGAGCAACTGTTGCTGGGAGCTCTGAGTCTCCCTGCGCTCAGCACCTCCCAAATGCTACACATGTGCATGTCAGAGAGAACAATTCCAGTTTAATTTCCTGTAGTGGCGTATAAAACAGATTAAGGAAATATAAAATTGGAGCAGGCTCGGTTTGGGGAAAGCATCTCGCTTTCCATTAAATTTTATTTTTTAATGGCAGCATTTAAAGGGAGCCTGCATACAATCAGGCACGGAGGATTCATTTGAAGCTGCCAGTTGATGTGCTGCACCCACGTACGGATTCTAAATGTCACACCGGAAATGGCAGTGTAGATTGTCTGCCACATGAGAGGCACAGGGCTCTCTGCTGAGAAATAAAGAAAAGGGCCCCAGAACTGATTTCCATCTCATCCTATTTTTTAAAGTAATTTTAGAATTGTGGCCATGTATTAAATAAAATGAATGAGATCAAATTATGATTTAAAGTTGGAAACAATATGGCTTTCTTATTAATTTTTAATATAAATATATTAAGCTTATCAAGGATCTCATATGCTTTCTACTGTGAGCCTGGGGAATGCAATAAATGACTTCCCCAAGCATGATTTAAATATGGATATAAAAATCAGAAGGAAAAGAAACATGTGCAAGATAAGGGCCTTTAGATCAGGTCACCCCAGGGGACACTGAAGCGAATTCTCCTCTTCTCTCCATGCCAAGAAGAAAGCCGTGTGTGTGCTGGGGGAGGTGGCCTGGGCATTCAGTAAGGGACAGGCAGTGGATTTATACCCACAAGCCACTCCAGAGCCACTGAGCCTCTTTGCAATGGGAAACAGGAAACCCCAAAGCCTCTGAGGACCCATGTGAGCTCAGCAGCTTCCCTCCAGACCCCACTCCACTCCTACCCCTTAAAGACTCACTGCAAGTGTCCGTTCCCCTTGCCAGGAATGCGCTGGGGGAAGAGAGACCACCTGCCTACTCATTGGCCCTGTACTGGCAGGCAGTTCCAGTGAGTCTGGGTTCCTGCTGTGGAGGGGCAGGAGGGGCTCTGGCCTTGTCAGTTTGGACCTATGAGGTCACCACGGTGAAGGCAAAGTGCTCAGATGCCCACAGGACAGAGGGCTACAGATGTGGTGAGCTCTGGGCTGCCTGTCAACAGCAGAGAGAACAAGCCAGGAAAAGCTGCTATTGTTGGGGCTGGAGTGATGATGGTTCAGTGGTTAAGAACACTGAATGACTTACTACTCTTGCAGAGGACCTGAGTTCAGTTCCTGGCACCCACAAATCTGCCCACAGCAGTCTGTAACTCTAGTTCCAAGAGATCTAATGTCTTTTTCTGTCCTCCATGGGAACTGTATGCATATGGTACACACACATACATTCAGGCAAAACACATGCACACATGCACAGAGTTGCTATTGTGTTACTATCTTTATATAATATGTTTTAAAAAGACTTATTTTTATTCTGTGAGTTGAGTGTTTTGCCTGAATGCATATATGTACACTCAATGCTTGTCTAGCCCCCTCAGAAGCCAGAAGAGGGCAATGGACCCCCTGGAGTTGGAGTTACAGGTGGTGTAAGATACTGTGTGGGTGCTGGGAACTGAACTGAGATCCCTTGAATCTCTCCAGAATCAACTCAATAAGCATTAACATAGTCCCCGAGGGCTCTGAAGGAGTCACACACATTCCCAGGACATTGGTGTCATCAAATGAGTACATTTAAAGCACGACTCGGGCTGCAGTAGTGGT
The DNA here is from genome assembly GCF_982192425.1 of Myodes glareolus. NCBI lineage: Eukaryota > Metazoa > Chordata > Mammalia > Rodentia > Cricetidae > Myodes > Myodes glareolus. Next base: position 16,394,110 of record NC_142030.1, on the reverse strand, counting down.
GGGACACTCCCTCAGACAGAAGGGGAAGCAGATATTTGGTCTGTTTCCAAGTACTGCTTTAATTTCTGTTTTGATTCCACTGGGGTTAGAGAATTTACTTTGTGTGACTCTTACACTTATGAACCTTTTACATTTATTGGTACTTGTTTAATGACCTGGAAGATGGTATGTGTTCTACTCTGACCTGTGTTCTTTACACACTTGCAAAGGACCTCTATTCCACTTTTGTTGAGGAGGGCATTTTATAAACATCACTAAGGTCCGACTGACCAGTCAGAGTAATAGATTTTCCTCCGTCTTTGTCGGGTTTTCTGCCTAGTCATTCTCGTCAACTGTAGACAGCGAGGCTTCACGCTGCTTCTCTCCTTGGGGTTTTCTAGTTTCTGTCAGATCTATAGGTTTGATTTGGTTGGGGTTTGAGACAGAATCTGCTGTGCTACCTAGACTGTCTTGAACTTGCTAGGGTGCACAGGCTGGCCTCCACCTAGTAATCTTCCTGTCTCGGGCTCCATAGCAGAGCTCTACAGATTTCCTTTCCACTGCTTGAAACCGTGCAGTTTGGGGCAGGCGTGTTTGGTGTTATTATAGCTTCTGAGCAGATGACTTGGTCTCTAGAAAAGTTTTCTTTGCCATGTCGTCTACTTATATAATATAAATATAGCCACTCCAGCTATCTTTTGATTATGTTTTCATGATGTGTTTCCTATCTTTTTACTCTCAATCTGTCCATATCATTATATTTAAAAGTTTCTTATAGATAGTACATAAGTGGGTTACTTTCAAATACATCTATTCTACTAATCTTTGTCTTTTATTTAGATAATTTACATAGACTATATCATTCACAATGTATTTATTACTACATTAGAATTTAAATATATAATTTTATTTTTTGTTTGTTCTTTCTACCTTTTGGTATTTGTTTTCTTTTTTGAATCCCCTTGTGTTCCCATATCTATTTTGTAACATGCTTTTTAAAGATTTATTTATGTAGGGACAAATCCCCACCTAGCCTAGGCTGGCCTTGAACTTGCTGAGTAAGTAAGAATGACCTTGAACTTCGCATTCTACTGCCTCTCCCTCTCCGGTGCTGAGGTTACGTGGGTGCACCACCACATTCCTGTAAGGAGATGCTGGAGATCGAACCCCAGGCTTGTGCGTGCTAGGCAAGCACTCTACCACCTGAGCTATGCCACCCATCTGTGGTGTCTTTGAGTACATTCCTTTACACAGTTTAAGAAGTGGTTGCTTTAAGCCCCCCCTCCTTTCTCATTACAGACTAATGGTGTCCTCACTTTAGCAGTTGGAATCTGGTATACAGACCTCCCTCTTCTCTATCTTTTACCTTCCCCCTTGGAGTGTAATTATCCAGCTGTTTTCACTACTTACTTCTAGAATCACCTCAGACGGCATCAGAATTTTGGCTTTGACTGTCAGCACAGAAAACTGAGGGGAAGAAGGACCAATCCGCTTACTCACACTTTTGCTTACTGTAGTCTTCCTTCCTGATGCTTCGATATTCCTTCTTCTATTGTTTTCCTTTTGTTTTAGAGGATTTGGGTGTCAGTTCTTTTAGGAGAGATCGGATGGTGATGAGCCCTTTTAATTTCCCTGTGACTGTGAACCGCTGGATCTCCCTCTCAACGTTTGGCAGAGGCTATTGCTGAATCTGGGTTTGGGGGTTGTCAATTCTTTCCTCTCAGTACACTTGAAAACAGTGTGCCATTTTGAAGGCTTTCTGGTGAACCAGTCTGATTCAGGTTGTTCTTCCCCAATCGTCAGGACTCATTCATCCTCTCGCTACTCTGAGGACTGGCCTGGGATTTTAGTTCTATTCGAGTAATAGATCTGAATGTCTTTAGGTTTAATTCGGGGGATTTACTTTTGCCAAATTCAGGAAGTTTTCTATCGCTTAAGAAAACTATTGCAGTAAAATATGTAAGTACTATCCCAAACTTTATCAGGTTAGCTGGCCTTCAGCTGTGTCAGCTTGGTAACAAGTTCGAGTCATTGGGGGAAAAGGAACCTCAATTGAGAAAATGCCTCCACCAGATTGGCCTGTAGGCAAACCTGTGGGGCATTTTCTTGATTGATGAGGGAGGGCCACTGTGGGCTGTGTCAACCCTCAGTCGGTGATCCTGAGAAAGTGAACTGAGCAAGCCAGAAAGAGCAATTCAGTAAGCAGCACTCCTCCATGGCTCCAGCTCCAGCTCCTGTCTCCAGCTTCCCGCCCTAAATTCCTGCCTGCTTCTCTTAGTGATGGACTTACAAACTGTTAGGAGAAATAAATCCTTTCCTTTCCAAGTTGCTTTTGGTTATGGTGTTTTATCATAGCAATAGGAACCCTAACTAAGACACCATGTTGGCATCTTTAGGTATACTGGCTAGTGGCACAGGTGCATTCACACTTTAGGGCAACCATGCTTGCAATCCATGTGCAGAACATCTGCACCATGCCATGCTGAAAGGGTGTGTCTGTCACATAGTGAGAACCTACCCTAGGAGCTCCCCTTAGGCCCTGGTAAGCATTGCTCTGCTTGCTGCTGCTGCGTGCAGCAGTTCTAGGTGCCTCACAAACGCAGAATCATATAGCAATTCATGTCATATGTAATTAGTGTGATACCTTCAAAGTTCATCATGGCATAGCATGTGTGAGAGTTTTGCTGTGGGATAATGCTTTACACTGTAAAGATTTGTCACTCATATTAGTTTACTAAAACACTGGCCAGTAGCCAGGCAGGAAGCATAGGCAGGGCAATCAGACTAGGAGCATTCTGGGAAGAGGAAAGGTAGAGATGCAGTCACAAGCCAGATATAGAGGAAGCAAGATGAGAATGCCTTACTGAGAAAAGGCACCAAGCCATGTGACTAAACATAGACAAGAAGAATGGATTAATTTAAGTTGTAAGAGCTAGTTAGTAATAGGCAGTTTATAATTACTGTAAGTCTCTCTGTGTTTACTTGAAACTGAAAGGCTGTGGAACTGGGAGGGACAAAAACTTTCATCTACAGAGTTTCACTCTCTTTAAGGCCAAACAATTGCTTTTGTGTGTCTATAGTCATATTCTTACTCCTTTTAATGCATAATGCTTATTATTTTGGTGACGTTCATTTTGTTGACCACTAGGTCTTCAATTGCCCAGTTCTTTGTCATAGTCAAGTAACCACTGCTAAACCCAAGGTCTTGAGGTTTTCTTTATTGGTTTTAATCTGTTTGTAGTTTTAGCTGTTACGTTTAGGATTTTGATCCACTTGAGTTACTTTCTCCATGTGGTGAGATGAGTCTTGCTTGATGCCTTTGCCTGTTGACATCTGTTTCTCCAGTGGATGAAACTTGTCAAAGTAACTGTCCTCTCCTTATTGAGTGGTGCTGATGAAAATTACTTTTCCATATGTGTGAGGGTCTCGTTTTGCATTTTTATTGTGTACATATTGGTCTATGTGTCCATCTTTATACCAGTAACATACTGTTTTGATTACTATAGCTTTGTAGTAAATATTTTCTGAAATCAGGAATTGGCATTCTCCAACTTGGTTCCTTTTTAAAGATTTGTTTGGGCTATTTTGTTGGGGATGAGGGTGTCTTTTAAGTTTCATGTGAATTTTAAGATTATTTTTTCTATTTTGTAAAAAAATAGATCACTTGATGGGAATGTGTATATCATTTTGAGCAATGTTGATATATTCAGTTTTCCAATCCATAAGCATGAGACACTGTTTACATTTTAATATCTTTCCTTCATTACTTAGGTTATTTTTAAGTATTTTATGGTATTACAAATGAAAATATTCATTTTCATTTTTGTTAGTATATAGAACCACAAATGGCTTGTGAATGTTGATTTTAGATTATACTAATTTACTAACTAATTTACTAGTTATAATGTGTGTGTGTGTCTGTGTGTGTGCACACACATGCATATGTGATTTCAATATATAAAATCTGTCATCTGTGGACAGAGACAAAACTTACTTTTTTTTCTGGTTTGGATGCCTTTACTATTCAAGTACTTTCTGTACTTGCCCTATTTCTCTTCTCCTCCTGGGAGTGTGATGTCAGATGACTAACATTACTACTCACTGGTTCCCAAGACCCCAAGGCCTTGTTCAGTTTTACTCTTCTATGCTTTCCTTCCTGTGCGATTGCTTTCAGAGTGGGCGGTCCCTCCTTCTTTCTGTCTTTGAGTTTCCCAGTCCATGCTGTGACCTCCCTTCCTGTGCTGAGTTCCTCTCCACTATTTTGCCCACTGAATTTATGGGATCTTAAATTTCTATTTGTTCCTTCACATCGTCTCTCTCTTCACCTTCTTTCTATATTTTTTCATTTGTTTGGATAGTATTTGTAATTGCTCACTGGAGCATCTCGATAATGGCTGTTGTAAAATCACTGTCAAATGATTCCTATGCATCTGCTAGCTCAACGCTGGCATCTGCTGATCGCTGCTGAAGATTAAGACTGGTTCTTTGTACGGTGAGTGATTTTCAACTGAAAGGCGGACCTTTGGAGAATCTGAATTGTATGCAAACCTTGGTCCACCCGGCTGTCCCTGGTATCACTCTGTAAGGGGTGCAGGATGACCCTTGATGACCACTGATGGGGCCAGCCAGAGACACAAGTCAGGTTTCCCACCCAGCTCCTTGCCACTACTGAGTTTAGCATTGCTAACAGGGAGATTTGTGCTTATTTGCTTTAAGATGGCTTTAACCACTCCACCTGCATTTCATCCAGCATTTGATTTGGCTGTTGTGAAGGGCGGGAAAGCGGGGTGCAGTCTGGAGTGGAGACCAGCGTGGCTGTGCTGTGGGATCTGCCTGGGTGAGTGGGTGCCGCTGACAAGTGTACAGGACATGAAGCTTCTCCTTCCTGTTTAGGACCAGGAAAAGCCAAACAGACCCCCATAACAAGAGGAGAAGAAATACAGTGAACCTGGGTAGCAAAAGTTAAAAGGAAGGGTGACGGTGTGACTTCTGCTGGCAAAGTACCACAAGCAAAGGAACCAGGCTGGGACCCAGGGTGGGGAGTCAGCAGCAAACAAATCCACAGAAAAACATCTGCCCGCTGACGGTGAGGCTGAGGCAGGTGGCCCTTGATGGCCAAGAAGTCAGATTAGTAACAAAAGCCTTTGGAGGAACATACGGGAAGAAAGGAGAGTGGTGGAGAGGAGAGAAGGCAGACGGAGCACTGTGCAGAGCCTGCAGGGCTGCTGTGAGCAGTCAGGAGGAGCAGGTTTCAGCTGAGCAATGAGTAGACAGCAAACTACATCAGAGCTGGACGAGCGGGTTCCGCCTACAAGACGCTGGATCCGAGCTGAACCTGTGACACATTCCTGTTCTTGTTTCTGAAGACACTCTCAGATCTGTGTTGTGCTTGGGCTTTGAAACCATATGGAAGCTGTTTCATTATTCCCAGGATTTAGCCAGGGAGCCTCTCTGAAGAGGGTGACTCTATTAGCAAGGGTGAAGCCGATGGCTTCCTTCCTGCTTTCCAGGCTGCCTGAATGCCGAGGGAACGCGGGAGGCTTTCTGCTGGAAGTGTCTGACCTGCACCTACACTCGCAGGTCATGCGTGTTCTCATGGGCCAGTGTTAAGTTTGACTCATCTGCTAGGAAATGCTCAGAAATAGTCAAGAGGAAGGCTGCTACACACACCGCTTAAAGAGCAGGGCCCTGCTGGGGCTCCTGCTCACTAAGAAATTCATTCACTCCAGCACAAATTTGTTTGGGTGGATGGTACATGTGTCTGTATTTGACACCATCAGGGGATACATAAGACACATCAGTCCCTTGAGGAAACCCCATTCCCCTTGGGGGTAACACCCCAAGATGAAGGATGTAGTTGTTCAAGAGGAAGCTCGGTTATGATCCCAAACTGTAAACACGATTAATAAAGGTTTCAGACAACAGGAACATAGTCTCCAAATGCTTTAGACTGGCAAGCCTACCCTCAACACTGCCTCAACCATGTATCTAAACAACTCCATAGAAGAGTTATTATCCTCATTTAAAAAAGAAATAAAAATCATAATCAGAGAAACTAAGTGTCTTACTTCAAGTTATAAAGTTACATGGTCGCACTAGAACCTGAGCCTGTGACTCTAAACCTGGCACCCTTGGTGCTCTGCCATGTTGCCAGGGGACATATTTGCTCTTGGGGTTCTCATAAGAACATACCAGAAGCCTGGAGATTTATCTCAAGTCAAATAGTGTTCAGAAGCAGCCTGGGCCTGTCTAGAGTAAGACAGGTTGCTTGGGTGAGACCATGTTCTAAAATCAGAAGCATGGCAGATGACCCCAGGTTCCTCCCAGAACACCCTTCGCTTGGCCTTCCTCAGGACTCACGCTTGGGCTTATTTCTGGTGCCAAGAGCAGGGAATGTCAGGCAGGCTTCCAACAGAAGCTTCTGGATAGGGTGTGGCAACCTCACAAGAAGGGGACAGGCATGACAGACAGGTAGAAGTGTCACGGCAACAGGAGGGTTATCAAGAGGTTCTGGTCATGGCCTGCAAGAATTCTCCATACAAGCCGAATCAGCCATAGGCCCACACTGAGATGTTCGCGTGGACTGGCTCACGGTTGTCTTTGAAGCTGGGGGTGTTTAATGTCCCCAGCGGAAGCTCTACAATGATGGCAAGAATTCAGGCCCCGGTGAAGAGCGGAAGAGGGCCAGACATGCTCTCATGTCTCCCCAGCTTGCCTCCAAAATGGCATCAGTGATCCAGCTAGGCTTGAAGGCATTTCTGAATACTGAGTGTTTCCAGAAAGCATCATTTCCTTAAAAGGGACAGTTGAGAGACGGGAGGAGTCTTGCATTCTAGTGTGGAGTCTTAAAACCTTTTCACATGTCTGTCTCCTCCATTAAACTGTGGGGGCGATAATGGGTCTCATTCTAAGTAGCAGTGTTATTTAATCAGCAACTCACATTGAGTTAAGCAGAATACACAGAACTGGCTGTGCCTCAAAGAGATTTAAATGGGCTTTTACGCATCTCCAACTTAGTGTTTCATTTTCCAAACACGAATGGAAACATCCGTCTTGCCTTCAGCTGTTATCTGTCATGAGGACCAAGTATAGCAGAGATGCAGAGTCTAGAGACAGAGAGCCAGGTCCTGCCTACCGTAAGAAGAGACATACTGTGTTCAGAGAATGTGGAGAAGGGGGATTTGTAAGTCAGGGCACGCGTGTTGCGGTGTTCTGAGGCTCACACCAGTTTGTAAGTGTGACTATGAGAATCATAATTAGGAGCCCAGGGAGATGGTTCAGTAGGTTCAGTGTCTGTCATGCAAGCATGAAGACCTAAGTTTGAGGCCTAAGACCCATGTTAGAAGCTGGGTATAAATGAGTGGACTTGTAATCCCCAATGCTGGGGAGATGGAGACAGTCACGTTCCTAGTGCTCATTGGCCAGTCAGTCTGGCCCAATCAATGAGCTGCAAGTCAGAAAGATCCTATGTTTTCCCAAAAGAAGGTGAATGGCTCTTGAGGAATGACAGTTGGTTGACCTCTGGCCTCCACATGCATGTACACACACTTATACAAGCACCTATACACATGTGTGTATACACATGCACACATAATACACAAGCAGGTTGATTCTGTACTGGCAGTGTAAAATGAATTACATTTGGGTACATTCCTACCACAGAAATTGGCAAGTGTTACAAATGTTTTTAGAGATGGTTGTTAAACATTTACCAGCACACTTGGGCGCATGTGCGTGCGTGTGTGTGTGTGTGTGTGTGTGTGTGTGTGTGCGCGCGCGCGCGCTCACACACTAAAACAGAGCTTGGCAGTTACCAAGTAGAGGCCTGGCAACAGCTAGAGGAAAGTAGACCAGGCAGAACCTGAGTCTTGGCACACTCACCAGCCTCAGATTCTTCATGGCTTGGGGAAACATGCCTTGATGCAGCTGAAGTTTGCCAACTTTCATCACTTGCACACCTCTGACGGGGTGGCTTCCGGGGAAAAAGATCCTGGAAGAGATCGGAAGGGCAAACAGTGTCAGTAGCTCTCACCTTCACAGTCAGTGTTGCATCGGAAGACTGGGGAACAGGGGGATAGCTGGCTGTGACTGTCAATCAGCTCCTGCAGGGAAATTAGCTTGTGATCCAGAAGCCAGTGCTGAGAGGAACTGATACACAACAATCTTTCTTCAGATGCCTAGAATCCTTATGCCCTGGGAATGGGGTGGGGTGATATAACTGGGTGGCTTTATGGTTAACACTAGGAAAGAGAAATCCATCTGGGCCTCTGCAATTACATCTAGAGGATGCCGCACTGCGTTCTGGACTCTGAATCTGATCCAGGTCCTCTTTACATGAAGTTCCAATGCTAGCCTGGCTCCATCAATATACGTGTGTGTGTGTGTGTGTGTGTGTGTGTGTGTGTGTGTGTGTGTGTGTGTAATAAATACAAGGGATCTGCTACACAGGAACATTTAACCACAGGGTGTATGGGTTCACAGACGAGGAATGGCAGAAGCAGGGAGAGCACAGGGCCAGTATTTTCTAAGAGATAGTTCTAAAGATGGCCACATGACCATCCAGGCAGGGCCTCCCTCCTCTGGAGAAGCAGCACTGGAGCGGGGGGTTTCCACATACTATCACTATACGTTTACTGGCTAAATGGGTGAGCATTTCTCCAATTCTAAACAGACGCTGCCACAGCTTCTCTACAAACCCTTTGACTGAGTCTCGGTTGTGGCGCCCATCACGGTCCACCTTCCTCCAGCTCCTGTGTGCGTACTTTCTCTCACCACTGGTTAAGGTATCCCGGTCTGTATGTGTTCTCACCACGCCCAACATGTAGAACTCAACTCATATTTAAGGTCTTTTGTATTGTTTCAGTCTCTTCTCCTGTTTCTGTACTAAAATGCCACGACAAAAGTAACTTAAAGGAGGAAGGATTCACTGACTGACAGTTCCAGGCAACAGCCCATCCTGACAGGGAATTCAGGGCCGTGGAATCCACAGTGACAGTTGGTACTGCTATGCCCATCCACAGTCAGAAGAGGAGAGAAATAAACCCATCCATGCTGCTACTCAGCTTGCCCTCTCCATTCTACACAGCATGGGAGCTCGAGCCCAGGGAATGGTCCTGCCCATCATTGGGGGGGGGGGGTCCTTCTGCCACACTGACACAATCAAGACAATTCCCTACAGACCTTCCCAGAGGCTGACCTGTCAATGCCCCCTCCCCCGCACAGGGGTGCCCAGGGGCGTGTCTCCTGGCTGTCAAGTTAGCAATTAATACCGACATAGAACACAGCATAGGATGGGCGTGGTGCTGGATCAAGAATGAGGACTTAGCACTGTGTCGTATCATACTGGATCCTACAGCATTGTCTATTCTGCCTCCAATGGGCTCTAGGCCAGTGGTTCTCAACATCCCTAATGCTGCGACCCTTCAATACAGTTCCTCGTGTGGTGATCCCTGACCATAAAATTATTTCCATTGCTACTTGATATCTGTGATTTTTGTTACTGTTATGAACTGTAATGTACAAGTTTTGGGAAGACACAGGTTAGCCAAAGGGGTTGTGGCCCCACAGGCTGAGAACCGCTGCTCTAAGTGAATGCTGACTTTCTGATGTCTATGAAGGATCATGTCCAGGCTCAAGGGGAAATACTACTTTGGCCAGACATGAGTGTTTTCCTCAAGGCCCAGTGATCCCACCAGATACAGAGAAACATTCATACAAGAGTTAAAACAACATTATAGGAAGGAGAGTGACTTAGTGCTCAAATCCTGCGAGTCGTATACTCAGTTCCAATTTGATGGCCTGAGTGGAGGGAGAAAATGATAGCGCAGCTAATGCAGAGAAGTGACTGGAGGCTGGGCGGACTGGAGAAGGACCTGTGCGGTAAGCGGGTACCCAGAACTTGAAATGTCTGTGCTAGAGGAAGACAGATGGGCATTTAGAGAACCAGGAAGAGCAAGCAGGACACCCCCCCATGTGGGGACGGAGGCACCTGTCTTTATTGCCCACAGGCACCCACAGTCCAGGAACTGTTGACAGCGCTGGCCCCCTGTGGCTCGGCTGCAGCTGCCCTTCATCTGTGAGCCCAGTGAATCCACGGGAAAGCTCTCCTGTGTAACAGGTCCGCTGCACCTCCTCTGCTTGCTTCAGCCCCTCCCCATGACATCGGATATAGAAACCTATCCATTCATGCTCTTACAAAGGGAGATTGCCAACCCCGGTGGGGGCAAGCACGGTGCCACAGAAGGCGGCCCATGCCTCTTTAAAGACCCAGAAAGGGAGGAGAGTGGGAACAAAGCAGACACCTGGGTCCCTGATCACCTTCATCTCTGGTGTGTGCTACGGGGTCACCCACTTCACCTCTTGTCCCTTCCAGAATGAGCATCATTATGGAGTTGTATGGAAATGATTTCAAGAGCCTCAGACAAAAGGCTTAAGTGCCGGACGCCATTATCAGAAGGTAATTGCCCCAGACACGTTCCCCGGAAAGCACACCTGGATTTGGGGTTTTATTTTATTGCTGTGAATATGGTATAGTTAAATTTAAAGGCCAAAAAGTAATTTTATACTAATAATCTCTCCGCTAAGTGGGTGTCTGTCATGTCATGGAGCAGGAGGAAAGAAAATCTTCAGTTCAGCGATGGCAGAGAAAGTGGTGCATAATTACGCCATGACAGGTACCTGCCTCGGTCACCGGAAGATTTAAACTGAGTGGAGTTTCTTAAGGGAGGGCGAAGGGGAGGTTCCTGTGGGGAGCGGGGGCTGGGGGACGCCCACACAAAAATTCAGTGAGCTGGCTCTTAGTTGGGGGTCTGCCAGGGACTTTGGTTCCTGGAGGTCTCCCAGCTGACATGTGGAACCAGAGTCATGCTTACTGGCTGGAGCAGCACCCCGGGGAGCTTGGAGGGGGGCTCACTCATGCTGGGTGGCCCACCTGGGGTGTGGGCTTTCCATGAACCTCCCACACACACAGAGAAGTGATGAGAGAGGAGGGTCTGCTGGTCCTCACCTACAGGGCTATCAGGTGTCAATCAAGGCTACACAGAGAACCTGAAGGTTTGCTGGGGAGGAAGGGGATGAGGGTGTGAAAGTGAGGGGGGACAGTATGGCTGTGTGATGCCTGGTTCTGGGCCCAGGACTTTCAGGTTCTGCAAGAGTCCAAGGTGTATTCTTACCCTTGGTGGACACAGAGCTAAGCTGGAGAAATAAGGTTTATGTCACAACATAGGGAGGGGCATGAGTATCCCTTCCTTCCCCAGACACAGCAGAGACATGGGCGTTCGGGGAGCAGCAAGGACCACAGTGACTTGGGGAGCAAGTAAGGGGGAGCTAGTTTAGACTGAGAAGATGGGGTGCTGGGTTCAGCCTGTGGAGCATAGGAAAGGGCAAGGCACTCTATCCGTGGTTGGGGAGGCTGGATGCAGATCTGGAGGGGAGGTGCCTGAGGCCAGGCTGTCCACTGCAGACATGCCCAGCTCCCACGTCTTCCTATCAATGGCACTCTCTGGAGGGCGTGAAGAAAGCTTCACCAGATAGGGAAGACTGAGAACTGGAAAAGAAACCCTTATGGCAGAGACACTGGGGTTAAAATTGGTCACAAAAAAAGGGAAAGATTTGAGACAAACAAGGTCATAGAGTTGATTCAACAGGATCTGGGCCTTCTGGGATACACAGCCCCCAGTCTTAGAAACACCTCAACAAAAACACACAGGAGAACCATATAATACCACAGTCAGCTTACAGAGCATTGTTCATCTCAGCATTACAAGTTTTCTTTTTATAAGAATGAGGCAAGTGGGCCAGAGGGTGGTGGTGCATGCCTTTAATCCCAGCACTCGGGAGGCAGTCACAGGGGGATCTCTGTGAGTTCGAGACCAGCCTGGTCTACAGAGAGAGTTCCAGGGCAGGTTCCAAAGAAACCCTGTCTTGAAAAATCAAAAAAGAAGAAGAAAAAGAAGAAGAAGAAGAAGAAGAAGAAGAAGAAGAAGAAGAAGAAGAAGAAGAAGAAGAAGAAGAAGAAGAAGAAGAAGAAGAAGAAGAAAACAAGCAATCCCATGCCTCAGACTGGGCAAAAACTACCCTCAGGGCTGTTGTGAGGAAGTGCATGGAGGGAATGAGTCTGATAGAAGGACTACGCATGTATAGCTTTAGTTCCAGTTGATTCCCAGCTGTAGGCACACAGGTCTTGCTCTCAGCTTTAAGCAGAGGCTGAGGGTCAGGGAATTGGAATAGCCGAGAATTCAAAGGACACAGAGAAAGAAACCCATGCATTGCCTTTGCTGAATGCCCGGTTTTCTCCACGTGAGACAGCTTCAGAAGTGATTGAGCTTGCCATATACAGGGAACCTGCTTTTAAAACCTGAACACAAAGCATTTGCTGGTTCTTAGACGAGAGCTTAACCTGCCTGTTGAATCTGCATGAATATATAGATCTAGTTGTATGGGTTTTAGCTGAGAAATGTGAACCAGTGATGGAGCTTGAAAGACCAGCTTACAACTCCTGAAAATCTGGTCCAGGGAGAAAATGTATCACTAGATAAAGCTCCCAGATGAAAGGATGCTGGGGAATCTTCCAGTGGTGGGTTAGGCTGCTGCAATCTGAACCCACTGATCAGTCACCGGCGTGGGGCAACCAGACATGGAGTGCTGTCTGATGGGACGTGGCTAAAATTATTTGGCATTACCTATACAGCATCCTTGCCAAACCAAACAGAAACCAACAAACCCAAACAGAATCTAATGGAGCCCATAAAGTTAAATTCCATTTTATGGGAAACACAAGCGATAAAGGAGAGCGTAGAGGCAGCTGGCTGCACTGAGGCTGTGGGAACCCACGGTACTCAATGCAGGGTCCTTAACAGGTCATGGAAGGAAAAGGAAGAGATGACAGGGGAGAACAGTTGGGATTTAAAAAGACTTAAGAGATGTAACAAGCACATGTAATAGGCAGGCCTGGTGTATCTCGATTCAAACGGAGCAATGATTAGAAGGCCTTTCTCAGATATCGAAGGAAATCTGAGCAGCGCTGGCATTTGAGCATTAAGGGACTGTCCACCTGTTTTGTGTTAAATGATGTAATGTCTGAGATGTGATTTAAATATCTTCGGCAGAATCCCGTTTCCCAGCAATGGTGGATTAGCTTGCTTCAGACCGACTCCTGCTACGAACAAGAAAAAAATGGTAAAAATATCTTTAAAACCCTGTTTGAAGGTAAGCCAAACCATGGGAGCAGCAGGGTCCTAACGGCTCACAGTTGTGGAAAGGACTGGAAGCTTAAGGAGGTGAGGCTGATGAGCAGAGCTACTCCTTCTCCTTGTAGCTTTGAGAAGAGAGCCAGGGCCAGGCAAACCAATCAGCTGCGCAGTGGCTCTGATGGCCTCGCCGACAGGGCACACAGTGACCTACACTGAGGACTCAATAAGACTCCCATCAGTGGCTCCCAAAGGACTGTGACCTAGGAATAGTTGGGTAGACAAGAAATGGAGCAGTCGCTACCCAGAATGAACCACTTAATCCAAACCCTGTCTGAATTAAGGTGATACCTTTTTACCTTGATTGTTAGCAGTAAGAATGTGCTTCTGTGAAAGACATAGCATCATCTAGGTCTCGAGCTGTCTGTTCGGTTTCTCTGTATGATATTCTGCAGTCAGCACAACTCTAACCAGGTGCACAAGAAGACAACTGTCAGAAGACCAAGGGAGAGGGAACACACACAGAGGAGCAGACCTTTGTGGAAAACATTTAAGTTCTGACAAGACTGTTAAAAGAACCATAATATGTCAGGTGTGGTGGCGCACACCTTTAATCTGCGTGTCAATTCAAGGGGCAGAAGCAGGCGGATCTTTGTGAGTATGAGGGCATCTCGATCTACATAGAAAGTCCCAGGACAGCCAGGGCTGTGTAGAGAGACCCTGTCTCAAACAAGCAAACAAACAAAACAACAATAATTAGTATATTTCAAAATTTAAATAATAAGGAAGACTATTAACAAAGATCAGAATTATATAAAAGTTGGCAACAGACACTGTAGAAGTGATAACTTAATAATTTAAGATCAGATTAGTCCTGCATCTGCAAACTGGAATGCAGGACAAATGGATGTATTTATCATAATTCACAGGAGGGAAATGCATGCTAGCTGGGATCTCAGAGGAGAGAAGGGAAGCAGAGGGGCAGAACAAAGTCCGAAGCATTGAGTGTGAGAAATTTCACAAATAATAAAAGACAGCAAGACAGATTCAAAGAGACTGCGTTGTGAAGACAGTTCACCAATGGGAAAGAGCTGGGAAGGTAAGTGATAACCCGTAACAGGAGCCGGGCATGAAGGGTTAACCTACTACTGCACGCCTGCAAATGTCTGACAGTTTTCTTAATTGAACCAAAACAAAAGTACCCCGGTCACTGGATTTTACATTCTCCCTTCAGAGATGGCGATGCCTTCTCCTTCCCAAGCCTCCACAGTGTTTGCATAGGTTCATTGCTCATGGGCTACAGACAACCTTGGGTTGACTATATTGATGGGGTTGCTTGACTGCAGCCTCTGGGCAGCAGGTACCCTGGAGAAGTATTGCACATCGTCTATGTGAAAATGAGATTGAAGACAATCCTACCCCATGAGAAATCTTGACAACCTGGTACAAAAAGCAGGTATTACAACTCTACCTTTCATGAGGGAGGGAGGGAGAGAGTGAGGGAGGGAGGGAGGGAAAAAGGGGGGAGAGAGGGCGGAGGGAGGGAAAGAGGGGGGAGAGAGGGAGGGAGGAAGAAACAGACTCCTAAAGCCACAAGTCTCCAAAGGTGCTGGCGTTTTATTTCACTCTGAGCCTTAAATCGAATTGATTCACACAGTGAGTGGGGTGCAGTGCTCCCCCACTCTGTTCCAGACACAGACCTGACAGGTAAAATGGCAGAAGCAGCAGCTTGCACTCAATACTGAGATACTCAGCTTTGGGACTCCATTCACTGGGAGGAATCAGCGTCAAGCACCACGGGTAACTGGGACGGCTCTGTGAGCAGCCTCAGGCTCCTCCTATGCGGCCCAGGCTCTGTTTAACTTAAAGCAGCTGTTGTATGGAACTTATTTATGTCTTTGTGACAGGGAAGCTTTGATTTGTAACAAATAACTTTTTGGTTGTTTCCTTCTCCTGCTCCCTCTGACCCTCTCTAACAGGAAACAAAGCCAGAGAGGAAAGACAGACCACACTGCCCAAGAAGCCATGGCCATGGCCTCACTTAACCCACACTATTAGTCTGGGAAGCTGCTAATCCCTGAGTGGATGGACCATCCCTGGCACTGGGGACATCAGCTGGGATGCCCACTTGCGCCTCAAACCCTCAACTCCTACTGTACCTGTGACACGGGCTACCAGTGTCCCACGGCACCGGGAAAGTCAGATGTGTCCCTGCTACCTCCGTGCACTTTACTGAGTGTGAGAAGAACACTCACAGAGCCACACTGTAACAGGACCTGACAACATTACAATGAGGTCTTTCTTGGGTTTCTTTTACGCCACAAAAGTAGTGAGCAGGACCGTTTCTGTACTCAAAATAACACATCTCACATTTCACGTCTCTTACACACTTCCAAGTAGGCCTTTTGCCCGAAAGGAGGGGCTTTCTTATTCTTACAGATCTGATGGTCAGGGGTCATTTGTGTATGGTCCATTGTTGAGATGAATCTCTAATTATTTATTTTTTTTTAAGAATCTGAAGAAGCTTTTTGTTTAGTCTAAATGTCCAGGCTCCGGAGCAGAGCCTGGATGTCAAAGCAGCAAATTAGAGAGAAGGAGACAGAGAAGAGGGCCGCAGCAGCTTTGTGACCATGTCACTCCCCACTGCCCAGGTCTAGGAGAGCAACAGCACAGTGTTGTACGCACTGGGAAAGTGAGAAGGAGTTGGGGGAGGGGAAGAATACTATTAAAGTACATTGTATAAAAAATAAATTAAAAATATAAAGTTAGATCATTTCTCCCTTTTCCTTCTTAACAACTCCTCCCATGTTCCCTATCTCCCTCTCAAAACAATGGCCTCTTTTTCTCTGGTGTTCATTATTACATAGATACATGCACACACACACACACACACACACACACACACACACACACACACTTAGCCAACTGAGTCTATGTTTGTTGCTTGTATGTGTATGACTTCAGCCAGTTAAAAAAATGGGCTAGGCATCTAAACAGAGAATTCTCAGTAGAAGAAATAAAAAAAATAGTGAAAATATTACAGAAAGGGCTCATCATCCTTAGTAATTAGGGAAATACAAATAAAAAAATCTTTGAGGTTTCCTCTCACCCCAGTCAGAATGGCTAAGGTCAATAAAACAATGACACAAGTGTTGTGGGGAGGAATCCCACTGTTGGCTGACTGCAAACCGGCACGGCCAAACAAATCAGTTATGGAGACTCCTCAAAAAGATTAAAATAAATCTACCATATGATCCATTCCTTGGCATGTGCCCGAAGGACTCAACACCTACACCCCTGATACTTGCTCAGCCACGTTCAAGGAAATGGAGGCAACCTAAATGCCCTTCAGGAGACGAATGGATAATGAAGATGTGGTCCATATACATCATGGACCGCTACTCAGCTGACAAGAAAACTGAAATCGTGAAATGTTCAGGTACACGGCTGGACCTAGAGACGCTTATGCTGAGTGAGGTAACACAGACCCAGAAAGACAAACACCCTGTGTTCTCTCTCACCCAAGGTTTCTATTCCTAATCTTCAGATGTGAGTATACAGCATGGGTTAACTACAAAAACCACATGTAAAGGGACCTGGTGTGCGGGGCTGGAGGGGGACATGGCAGGACGCAGGAGATAAGAAGAGAGAAATGGAAATTGGAGCGGTGGCTCCACCTGGGGAGGACGGAGGGGGCAGAGAGGTGGCTCCACCTGGGGAGGACGGAGGGGAATCAGAGAGGTGGCTCCACCTGGGGAGGACGGAGGGGGATCAGAGAGGTGGCTCCACCTGGGGAGGACGGAGGGGCATCAGAGAGGTGGCTCCACCTGGGGAGAACAGAGGGGCATCAGAGAGGTGGCGCGACAACACTACAGCCATTTGGTAAGGCCTCAGGAGTCACATTATTTTATATTTACTATTCTCCATCATCAGCCAGTGCATTCACTGACGAGGGACTTCCTCTTACCTCTATCTCAAAGTTTAAGAAGCACTGGGACACAATCTTCCAGAGTCTGCTTAAGGTTGTGCAAGTAGTGTGTGACTGGAAAGCAAAGCACTGGTTTTGATTTTAAAATATGTGTGTGTGTGTATACACTATCTATCTATCTATCTATCTATCTATCTATCTATCTATCTATCTATCTATCTATCTATCGAATATATTATGTGTGTATATATACACATTATTCCAATCTTGCATGAAAGTGAATTCTTTTTAAAAACATAACATTTCTCTATGTGATTGGAAAAAACCTAGCCTTTAACATCAAAAACAAGTATTTTAAAAAAAATAGTTAAAAGACATGTGCTTATTAATGATCTCCCCAGAGTTCCATGGTGTCTAGAAAAGAAAACACATCTTCTCAATACTTGAGTCTTCAGCGCTTTCCCTGCTAACAGGCTCTACTCCAGCAAGCCAGTCAGGGAGACACAACAGGCCAGCCCTGCCCTTCTCTGGAACCCGAATACACAGCCCTCCCTTTGAGACCACTGCATTGCGCATGCATTTCGTGTGCTTTGTCGTATAACTAAATCCCTCCTTAGAGGTCAAAAGTTCTGGAGAAGTCTTGGCAGTCATGAGTGACCTTCCTTTATACTTTTAACTTGCAAGATTTTAACACTTTTCCACAATGCAGACATCAGACATCTAGCCAGTATCTTTATTCATTTATCTCTCTCTCTCTCTCTCTCTCTCTCTCTCTCTCTGTGTGTGTTTGTGTGTGTGTGTGTGTGTGAAGGGGGGTGCAGGTTCATGTGCTACAGTGCATGCGTGGTCAGTGAAAACCTTTGGGGAGTCAGTGCTTTCCTTTACCTTTAGGACAGAGGTTCTCAACCCTCCTAACACTGTGACCCTTAATACTGTTCCTCATGTTGTGGTGACTCCAACCATAAAATTATTTTGTTGATACTTCATAGCTGTAATTTTACTACTGTTATGAATTGTAATGTAAATATCTGATAAGAGATATGGCTAGTGCCTTATCCACTGGGTCCATCTCCCTAGACCAAAGACAGCACATTTTGAAGGCTCTGAGAAAACTCCGTTTTCTTTCTTGCCCTCTTGTTCGCTATTTGGTATTTACTTACATTCAGTGATGCAGTGACTGAACTCAGGTCCTCACAACACTAGGCAGATGCTCTAGGCTGAGTTGCACTCTCAGTCTGTGACTAGTCATATATAACAAAATTAGCAATCATTCAAGATATCAGGACACCTGATGTATATATTATATACATACATACATACATACATGCATGCACATATATATTCATGCAAATGTATCATAGAGTTAAAATGGAACCTGACAAATTAACTCCATTACAAAACTCACAAGTAGCTATTAAAATATTCATTAAGTCATAAAAACAGACTTTGAATATTTTTTTAAAAAATTTCAAAGTGAAACTCAGACCAGTGCCAGACACAGAGAGCAGCTGCCTAATGCCTGCGTCCAGGATGTCTCCTGAGCTCCAGCATTGCTATGTGCAATACATGGTGTCACAGAATGTGAATAGACCTGCCTGCCTGAGTGCTGGGAAAGACCCCTTCCACCCTCTGAGTCATGGACCAGATTTGCCAGTCTAGACCAAGCGGGGATCTACACAACTGATCGCCGTGTGAGAATGGTCTCTGCAGCAGCCCTACGGTCTTCCTAGCCCACCCTCTCCTCAACCAGCTCAGACCTTGACTCTAGGGACAGATTGGAACTCTTGGGAAATGACAAGACAGAGAGAGGTGGGAGGTGGCAAGACTGGAAGGCTGGGTGCACCAACCTGAAAACTGATACAAATACGGAGCCAAAGAATGTGATAAGAGAAGACTGAGATATAAAGAAGCTCGGCAGAAGTGGATTCTGGGTGCTTGCTTTTCAATATACATGCTTCATGTACCAGAGACACATGGCCAAATATGTCATTTTAGTCAACAAGTTCCTAATGGACAAAACCACACATGATTACAAGAACTAGATATACATCAAGCGTACCCATCCTTTGTCCACTTACAGATCTGATGCAGAAGTTTGAACATCACTGGACAAAGGGCAGTTGGCATATGATGTCACTGGCAACCGTGAAGGCTGAATCTTTTTTCTCTAACACTGATGCTAACACAAGGGTGTCTGCTGTCATCACTCCAACCAGGGCAGTCAGATGGGACAAGAAGAGGGCATGATACAGATGAGAAGGGAAGAAAATGTCTCTAATTAAGATTACATGATTAAAATAGGTAGAAAACAGACAGAAAATACCAAACAAGTTTTAAAATCATCCCAAGAAGCCAGACTTGGTGCACAGACCTGCAATCCCAGATACAGGAGAGCCTGTGTCAGGAGGACTAGACGTTTAAGGCTGGGTGGGATACAGACTGGCTCAAGGCCAGCCTGGTCAATCAGCCTCAAATTAAAAAGGGCAAAGAGGGTGAGGGATATAGTTTAGGTGCTGCATATGGAAGACCTTGGATTGGATCTTTGGTTCAATCAAACAAAACAGAATGTTCCAGAAGGGAACAACTGAATTCAGTACAGATGATACAAATTCCATATACACAAATTAACTGCATATTTATTTTCTACAACAAATACATGAAAACCCAAATCAAAGAGCAGACAAAATTATTTATATATAAAGAAATATGTTAAAATATACATATAAAATATGCCAGGTATGATATGCATATGCTGAAAATTACAGAATGCAAAACATAAATCAAAGATCTAAACAAGATGGAAAGCCATACTGGGTTCACATGCTGAAAGGCAGAGAAAGACACCAACTCCCTCCATGCTGATCCACCAGGTCAAACAATTCTTACCAAAATCCCAATAAGAGTCTGTGGATATATAATCCACAGAATTCTAAAACTTGTGTGGAAAGACAAAAGACCCAGTGTAAACAACACCCCCTTAAAATCAAGAAGAAAACCAGGGGATCCAAACTATCTGATTCCAAATATCAGAAGTATAGTAATCAGGTCAGGGGAAGAGGCCTGGGCTCTTTCCTAAGTCCTGGGCATGTCTATTCCATGACCCTTAGTCACCAGGTTTCCACTGCTCCTCAGGAAACCCAGTGTGGCCATGATGCATACAGGGAGTCCCAGCCACCTACAGCTAAGTAGGATCTGCTCCAATTACTCACTGCTGTTCAAGAAACCCCTCCCAAATGCACAGATAGCAAACAATCAGCTCCTCCCTCCATTTACTTCCCGTGTCTGAATGTCAGAGAGAGGGTGGCGTAGATGTCTCTTCCCTGCTCCATGACGTCTGGAGCCTCAGCTAGATGACCTGTTTGTCTGGAAGCATCTCACAACAGTTAAAGGGCATCCCACCACCCACACAAATGATTCTACAGGCCCATACCATTTTTCTAATGTGCTCTAGTGTGTCTCCTCCTGAGGGGGGCTCAAAAGAATAATTTCGAGAGTATTTCACTCCCATCCTCCATTTCTATCTGTGGATAGACATTATAGGGATTTATCCTGCTCCTGTGATCCTGTATTTCTTACAGAACTTTTTTGAATACTTTCTAAAATAGTATAAAATTATTAAATAATATTTCACAATTTTAATTATTTCAATTGATACGAAGTTTTCCTTTTTATTACTTACTTGTTGATAATATACTTTTTAACCTGGGAGGAGCGTACGTGCCAAGGCACATGTGTGGAGGTCAGAGGACAACTCGTAGGAGTCAGTTTTCTCCTACCATGTGAGACCCGGGGATTGAATTCCGGTCACCAGGCTTGGCAGCAAGTGTCTTTACCAACTAAGCCAATTCGCCAGACCAAGTTTCTTTCTTAAGAACTTTAGGAAATGCTGGACAGTACATTGCTCCTTACGCCTGAGACTGACAGGTGAGAGCAAAGCTCTGCAGAGATAGTGCTGAGCAGAGAATGGCGGTGATCATGGGGCCAGTGAAGGCAATGGGGCATTAAGAAGGTAAAGAGGGTTACAGAAAGTGGGTTTGGGTGCCAAAAGACTATGTTATGACTGTGTGCTTAAGTGTATGCTTTTCATGTGCTTTGGGGCAATTTCATAGCCACCAACTTCATTGACCACTTGGAAAAACTGCATTTTATTGCCATGATTACACGGATGTGGAGGCCAAGATACCAGGAGGCTTCGTGATTTGCCCAAATCACCTCAAGGTCTCGCTAAACCTCGTTTACCCACGAGCTTGGTCTTAGGCAGCTCTGTGCACTGGCTTAATGTCTAACAGTGCACGATAACATTTCCAATCAGTTTCAATAGCCCCTAATGTGCCCTGAATCCACTAGGCACAGAAGTGCCCGTAGCCCAGCATTACCCGACCACCAGGAGTCCGCAGGCAGAACTGAATTCATCACTTAAGTGAGAGACAAAGAAGCGTGTTGGAGAAATGTGAAGCCAATGAACCTGCCAGCATGGTTGTTTCTCACGGAAGACCCGGAATCTAGCAACCAAGCAAATCACAGACCGCTTCTCTGCCAGCTGCGCTTCCAGCTCTAACACCGTTTGCAGAAAATATTTATGACAGTCTTCTACTGTCTACACAGAATCAGAGAAAATGGAGAAACGCCAAATCATATCGTCCTCAAAAATCCTGTCGTGGAGGAACTCAGCTTTCACGAGCTACTCTCTGAAGAGCTGACTGGTCTCCAGCAGGCTGATGGGGGAACAGAATTTTCTGGGAAGGGGGGCGGCGGAGGAGCAAGCAGAACTGTGCTCATTAGGGTGGCGCCTTTGCAACGCGCATCCCATTCTCGCCACTTTTCAAGATCGCGCATCATCTCCCGTGCGGAGCCATTGCCGTGTTAGGGATATTTCAGGAATTTTACAGTTGGAAGTGCATTTTTAACACTTGTGCAAATTACTGCTATTCTTGCTTTAAAAGGCTCACTTCTGCTGGCGGGGAAAGCCACTCTGTCTCCATCTCTCTGGAGTATTCTGTGGCTGCTGTTTGCATGTAGTTCCCATTACTTTTGAATCCCATAATTCCACAGTAGCGATGCCTTCTGCAATCACTTCAAGTCCAGCCCTGATGCCTGGCCAGCGCACATCAACGTTCTGAAATGTGTCATTTGTCTTCACCCTCCCCCTCCAGCCTCTGCTTGCTGACAGCCTTTATTTTTCGCACTGATGTAAGACTTCTCAGTGGCTTTCTTACTGGTGTCTCCTTCCCTTGGCGAAGTTCTCCCAGCCAGCTTTAGAGAAGGCTGTGCTCACAAAGGCCCCCTTGTTAGGTAGCTACATTTCTCCACAGTTGTGGAGCGCTTGTAAGGTTCTAACAAAAATGGGAACGGCGTCCAGCAGGCAGACCTACTGGACCGTCCCAGAAGAGAGATTTTTGTTGGAGACAGGTTGATAGATGAATCAAAATTGGATTGACTGAAAAAAGAATATTTTGAGCAGTGGGAACAGTCCATACAAAATTCTGGTTCCCAAACAGCACAAAGCTCTCAAAGAGTAGATTAAAAAGGGAAGTTAAAGAGCGTCCTGAGTATAGAACACGGCTGTAGAAATATCACTATTATGCTTGCCGTGTAAATCCCACATCACTATGGATGCTAGACCAGCTGAGTCAATGCGTGGGTTCACTGTGAACTACCTGCTTTGGTACTATGAGGTCCAGGGGAGTGTCCAGCCAGAGTCAAGGGCAACAAAGTTCTTCAAGGATGGAACTGGGTCCTGAAAGTGACTCCACAACCTATGCCTTGCT
Source organism: Myodes glareolus (assembly GCF_982192425.1). Lineage (NCBI taxonomy): Eukaryota > Metazoa > Chordata > Mammalia > Rodentia > Cricetidae > Myodes > Myodes glareolus. Next base: position 16,371,248 of record NC_142030.1, on the reverse strand, counting down.
CCAAACCGAGCCACAATGACCATCCAGGGATGAGAACGCTTTCAGAAAAGTCAGGAACAAATTAACAGGAAGTTCCTAGAAGAGGCCAGGCTAAGTTTAGAAGCCGGTAGATCAGGAGTTTCTGACTTCACTTGAGCCATCTGAATGGACCATGCCTATTTTTGTTAAGGTGGCTGAATATCCCCATGAATCACAAAACTGCTGAGATGAAACTTGGGGCCCAATCAGAATCTAGAATGGGACTGCAGTCTGCTTCATTTAGTCAGGATACTTATTGGTTTCCACTTTGAGGTAAAGATATTTCCTGCTTAATCCACTCTATATGTCTGGACAAATTCTTTTCCAGGGAAATCGAAAGTGGTGGTACAAACGCGGATTTGGTTGCTGTTAGACGGCAGGAAACGCAGGAGCTGTGGCCGTGATGGCGCTCCTCACCCTGTCTGTGCCCATTTAATAGGCTGCACTGTGAGGAAGCCAAGTTTAAGGCTGGTGCAGCTGCTCCCAGATACCCCAGAATACCGACACCTCCTCAGTCTGGCCACTTGCCTTTACTAAATTGCTCCAAGCATTTGATGGGGAGTGAAGTCAGTTGGAAAAAAGGAAAATGGTATTTCACCCAGGAAGAGAGGTCTGGTCAGCACAGGCAGAATCCTTCCAAATCCCCCATTGGGCCTCAGAGAGCTGCTTGCAGTGCCTGCTAATGCAGTGGGTTGGCTTATTTTGTGAACGCCAGGACACTACAAAAGAGCCCACGGAAACGGCAGGAGTTCCAGAGTCAGGGCAGAGTGGCACTGTGTCTCCGTGGGTAACCAAGGTTTATACGCTCACTGTCTGTGTTTTTCTTGAGTGGGGCTGTGGAGCAGGGCTCTGTCGGGTGGATTATCATTTTCTGTAGGTAATGATTTTATCTATCTCTTAGGGGAGAGCGAGCAGAGAGGAAGAGGATGGGGGAGGGGATGAGGTAGGGGGAAGCGGAATTATGCACACTCCCATGAGCATCAGGAGGGACTGGCTCTGCAGAAATTCAATTTATTCACCTGCTCCTTTCTAGTCTCCCAGCCAGACTGTTTCCTAAAACCACTCAATCCGTGTTTTGGAAGCCACTGGAAAAGCCCAGCAGAGCCTCTGCGTGGCACTGCCAGCATCGCCCTGCCTGCTGCCCCATCACCGTCTTCCTTCCCCTACCATGCTTCTGTTTATGTCCCTCCAGAATTCCCACCACTTTCCTTTCCTCTGAGCCACTTCCTTCCACAGTCAGCTCTCCCTTCCTCCCTAGGAGTTCTCACTGTCACGCTTAGCGACACAATTAGACCGCTTCATAAAAAGTCTAATTTTAGACAGGTGTAGGTGTGTGCGTGTGTGTGTGTGTGTGTGTGTGTGTGTGTGTGTAAGAGAGACAGAGAGGGGGGAAGGGGAGCGGAGGGAGACAGACAGAGAAGGAAGGAGAGGGAGGGGGAGAGAGAGAGAAGAGGAGCAGGAGAGAGTGTCCTGCCCAAGGGCTTAGGATGCAGCTAAGACCACATCCTAGGAGCCTCCAAGTGGTTTAGACATTCATCCATTTCATTAAGAAATAGTTATTCATGGCCTACAATTAGCCCGGTACTGTTACAGGGACTGAGTACTGCATAATGAATCCCCCAGCTGCATGGGGGATAAACATTACTGTGGACATTCTCATTAATATGTGAGAAAATTAAAATTCACAAAGTTGATGAATTGGCTTAAGTCACATAACGCAAGATACTGCAAAGTGAGTCTGTGCTAGTGTGTTTTGTTTTGGGGGGGGGTGAGTGGGTCATGCTTAGATCTGTTAGCAGCTAGGGATTCTTTTGCAATCGGATTTTTTTAAAGTTTTTAAGCTTAATCTCCATGGCACAACAGACCCCAAAAGAGGTCTGTTTGTGATAATAGGCACCGAACAAACTCCTTGTTAAAGCTAAGAGGGCATATTTCCATCTATGAACCCCTCTGGAAACATGGAATTTTGACATTCAGCTGGTTTATCCTTTTCTGGGGGTGCCAGGCCAATGGGGCACAGAGTGAGACCATGAAAACACTGCTAAGCTATGATTTATAAATAGGCCAAATAGTCTGTGGCTAGCACACAGCTTTATTTTGTTTTTATTTTATTTTATTTTATTTCAAAGAATGTGACCCTTGTAGCAGCAAAGGAGGTGAGAGAGATCCACAGAGCAGGGGGAGCTGAGCAGGGGAGGTATCTGGGGAAGAAATCAAGTTCAAAGGCATGGACCACCTTTAAGTGTTCCTTTGGCTTTCTTCCTTCATCTCAGGAGCTGCTGCCACCCACACTCACAATGGTGATGAATATATCCCCTTACGTATCAGATACACACTGAGCAATGGTCCTTGGCAAAGGCTTGTGTTCTGGAGGTGCAGGCAGCATGCTCTCTGCACGTTTGCTCGGGAGACTTCCACCTGCAGCCTCACTTGCTGGCAGGGATGGAGCGGTGCCAAGGCTCTCTGCTTTCTAGGCCAGGCTCGGGCCCAGAAGAGACCTGGTGGGCATCGTTCCTACTACGGGCATCCCAGTCTGTATTCAGACTCTCAGAAGTCACACTGTCATCTGACATGGATGTGCCCAGGCACATCTCTTTTTAGCCCTCTCAGTTTGTCATTGCTCTTCTTTTAAAAAAAGACCTCACTGAGGATCCATTAGCCCAGTCTCTTAATTGCTGCCCTGTTCAATGTCCCTCGTCCCCCTGCCTCAGCCCTATTCTTGTCCTTCACTTCCTTCTTCCCACCCCCTTACCTTGCTTCAGGAAGAACAAGAACTCTTAACCACCAAGCCATCTCTCTAGTCCATAAGTTATTTTTAAAAATATTTTTTTAAAAGATTTCTTTTTCTGTCCAACTAAATTCCTCAGTTCTCTTTTTTGATTCATTATACAAATTCGTCGTTTTATTTCGCTGACTATAGTTTTCAGATTTCTAATTGATTCAATTTTCCCATCTTATTTGTTTCACTTTAAGTGTTGCAATATATTTAAGACTTCGAGTCTACTTGTTTGTTTCCATATGGAATGAATTCACTGCTATCGGCCGTCTTGACTGTCTTTCTTGATGTCTTCTTTTCCCATCACGAATGGACTCCTCAGTGGTGGCTCAGACACCCTACTCTCAATGACAGGGATGGAGGTCTGTCACTATGGTGGAAGGTAACTTATTTCAGCCCACATCTGGATCCTCTCCCATATGAATCCTGTACCTCAAGGACACACAGGCTTCCCAGAAGCCATCATTTCAGGGTCAACAGCCACCATCGGCACCTCCTGACACCGGTAGCTCGCCTACACCCCACTTCACAGGCCAGGCTGCCAGCAAGTCCACTGTGGTTGCCCAGAGCCAAGCAGCCAGGATGCAGCCCCAGTCTCGCTCCATGGTCTTTTTCTCAGCCAGGGCGTTCATCCTGCTTTGGGGTCTGGCTACGTCCCTCCACTTGCCATTGCTCTACTGGTGGCCTAAAAGCTCGTTCTAACTGTGCTGAGTGACTGAGGGTCCCTGAGCTCTGGCTTTACCTCATCTTTGGCCCATGTGTGCCAATCACTGGCATCAGTGCTTCTGCTCTGTGGTCCATCCAGACTTCTTTCCCTCAGGACCAGAGCATGTACGGTGAGAAGGAACTCCCCAAACCCTCTCCTCAGTTATTCCCTTTCAGGTAAAACACTATGATCTCACATGCTATTTTTCTGATTGCTCCTTCTTGGTGGCCCTGCCTCTAAGTAGCTGATCAGCATTCTTCAGATCATATTACAAGTAATCACAATAACCCCCAAACAGCGGATACAGGATACACTTCCATCCTATTGAAGAAAAAAAAAACTTACACAACAAGGACATTAAAATTAATGCATAAATCTGAAGGTCAAGAGAATCCATAGTGCGCCACAAAGAAAAAGGAAGCATGGATCTTGGGATGAGACGTCTGATCTCTTTTCAGGACTAAGACGGAGTGGATTATCTGGAACTTAAATAATGATGTACAATAATCAAAGATCCTGTCATTCCAACACTATATTGAAAACAAAATGCAATGCAAATTTACAAAACAGGACTAAGTGGGATGAGGGAACATCGAAACGGATGGCAATGGGAAGCTCTGGATTCTCCTAACAAAGTGGAGATTAGTCTGTGTGAACCTGCGCAACAGCAGCGAGCAACGGCTGACAGCAGTGCCAACCAGAATCTCCGTGGGACTGCGCTAACGCACAGTAAGGGGCTAGCTATGATTAACTATGTTTATTTGGGGTGGCATGCTGGAATAGCAGCAGGAATGGGCTAGATTGCCTCTGCCATTTCCTACAGATTTATCATTTTCTTAAGAAATACATTTTTCTTTCTACAGACACCAGGACTGAAGACATCAGTCCCAGCCTCCTCAACGCCACCACAGATCAAGTCCAGTGAGTCCAGGCTGGCAAAATGCATCATGCACGGATGCACGGATGCACGGATGCGGAAGCATTTTGCTGAGAATGATTGTGAGCGTCCTGAAGTGTCCCTCACTCTGCCATGTCCTCTGCATCTGTGACTCACTCTTTGACCACTGCACCCTGCCCAGCCAATGTCTGCTGACCTGAGACCTTTCTGATTAGTCAGTCCGAATGGGAAGGTCACTGGCAAGTGAGGGGGAGAAGCCACTAAGCAGAATGACTGGAGTAGCTCCCACAGACAGGGACCAGAGACCAGAGGAAGCTGCTTCAGCAGTAGTGCCAATAGGGTTTGTGTGTGTGTGTGTGTGTGTGTGTGTGTGTGTGTGTGTGTATACATGCATAGGTTCAAGTGTATGTGGGTACACATGTGTCTGGGTATAAACACATATACGTGCATACATTGAGGGAGCCAGATGATGACAATTTTAAGTGTCCTTAGGAATACCATCTACCTTTTTGTTTGTTTGTTTGTTTGTTTTGATTTTTTGAGACAAATTTGGCTTAGTAAGCTAGGCTTTTTTGTTTGGGTTCTAAAGATTCATCTTTTGCTCTCTTGATGGCAAGGTGAGCACTTTACTTACTGAGCTATCACCCAGTCACATAAAAGGAGCTCTCAGCCCAGCAACAGGGACAACAGTGAGGACTGAGGCTCTGCTCTCTGGCAGTACAGGAAACGGTCTGAGAGCTCAAGCTGGGCTACAAATGTCCTGACTGGCATGTTTCCAAAGGTGGACCAAGATGGGACTTCTCAGTTGCTTCTGGGTTCTGAAAAAGAACTGGATCAAGAGAATGCTAATGCTTCTCATTCAAGGGCTGTTTCCTGAATTCCAGAGAATTCTACGATCTTCAAAAGCTATAAGACTTTCCATGACATGGGTTCAAGGATACTAAGCAGCTTGGATTTGCAGCTTGGTGTGCAGAAACCTGAAGAGTTTTGTTGACTATGCATGCATGCCGGATGTTCCTCAGGGGAAATGAGTTAGTCTAGAAAGTGGAAGCATTGCTATTTAAAAAAAATATGCAACTCTCAGTTGTTACTGTCTATTTCAGAATCCAGGAAACTCCGGGGGATTCTTGGATCCAGATGTTTGAAGAAGGTGAATGTGGCAGCCCCTGGTTCCCTTCTTCCTTTGACCTGGAGTTTGGGGTCAGTGACTTTACCAAGCAGAGCCTGCAGCTTAGTTACACTGGGCAGCTTCCACTATACTCTCCATGAGGGAAGATGCTTCAGTCTAGAAACACCCCCATCTCCCACCCCCCACACACCCCTGCTTCCAGTAAAATTGACATCATGACAGAATGCAAAGAGTCTGGGAAGTGACTAAGTAAAGAGCAAGATTATGCAAACGAACAATTCTTTATTGGAGCATTAATCATGTGAGTAAACGGCCATATATGGTAGATTGCTCTTGTATTTTGGCCCCTGATGCTGACAGAGGAGGCCCTGTCTGTCCTGTCCTGGGCAAATTTCTCCCTGATGTTTGTTAATAGTGATCCAGAGAGCTGCTCGTAAGATACCTCACCTAGAGATGTGATTCACAGGAACTGTGTGAGCAGCTGGCACTTCCCACCACCCTAAGGAGTCATAGCAAATCTAGAGGAGACTGCTATACAGCGTCCACCTAAGACGTGACCAGTCTCATTCTGGACCACTTGTCCTGACCCTTCCCATCACACAGCCTCCGTGTCTGGTCTCAAGGAGCATCCTCCCTCAGGCCACAGGCAGGAAGATGGATGCCTGCCAGCCAAGACCCCTTCACTTCACTCTTACAACAGTGTTCGCCATGAAGCTAATAACCGGAGATGAGCCCCAAGGAATGGAACTGACAGGGGCTAGGCAGGCCCCTGAGGAGTTTCTCACGGAGAGAAGAAGGAAGAACCAAAAAGATTCTCTGCAGCCTTGAGCAATGACTGGCCAATGTGCTGGAAACAAGGGCCTATCACAGCAGAGTGGGCAGGTGGGTGTGGCTTACGCCTACATAGCAGGGCAGGAGGGGACACACTGAGCTGCTAGGGACCCTGCTACTTCTCGGTGCCCTTCTGTGCTTCTGCTCCCTAATTTCCACGGCCCTCTGCTTCCAGGTGACAGCAGAAAGTCTGCCATCCTGAGGTTCCCCAGAATAAGACACCCTACTTTTTCATATTCTTCAGGAGGATGAACTCAGGTTGGTTATGGAGGGTCATGGGCACGGCAGCCCCTACCGTGAAGATCCCATGACAGGGTGTCTTTCCTTCCTTGGTGTAATTTATAACTATATGCTATGTTCTGCAATTATATCACTATTGTCTGCGGCTCACACGGCATGCTTAGCTATGTGCTGACAAGGTTCATATATGATACAGTGCTGTATCTAGCGCTGTGTGGCACATGGGCCTGCCATGCAGATGTGCCTCTGTGGACAAGCCAATCTCTTCTGCAGATCAAACCGGCTGAGAAAGAAGACATCTGGAATACCAACTCACGAAAACTTTCTTCTTGAAGAATGATCTTTACACAAGCATAAGAAAAGAATGAAGATTTCGCTCAGTTAGTAACAGGGACCAGCCAGCAAGCTGCGGACATTCCAGAACCACAAAGGGAAGGGATGTACCACAGTGCAGGCCCTAGGGAGTGGGAAAAATCAGATTGCCTAAGGACAACTTTTTCCCTTGGCCACCAGGACTTTAAATTAACAGGAGGCAGAAACACAATAGGCCCTGCTTATCTTGGTGCCCACTGAATTTCATTAGCATCTGCGGTGGGCTCATTAGCATATGGGGTGGAGTCATTCCCAGCAAATTCTTTGCCCATTACAGAAGATCCTGGGAGTCGAAAAGCTAGGAAATAATGTGCAGAGAAAAAACTGACTGGGTCTTGTTTGGCTTTTATAGGCAAGTTTCTGGAGGAGAAGCCCAATTAACAGATCCATTTAGAGAACACGACCATAAAGGAGTTTACTTTCCTGGGCTGTGCCACATTATACCAGGACCAATTACAAACATTTAAAATAGTTAGACTTTTAAAATGTGCCAAATGCTTTTTTTATGTAGAAGAATTTTCAAAAAACAACAACAACAACAACAAAAAAAACAAAAAAAATAATGAGGCCAATAAAGGGAGAAGCAGATTTGATACAAGGTGAATTACACCACAGTGGTTCAGAAACTTCCTAGAAGAGTATCTGGGGTCGCGGGACACTTGAAATAGCCAGTGTGGCCTGGAGCGATCCAGCGTCCTTAGCTATAGCTGAAAATACTGAGGATGAGTTTGTCAAACCTGCACAGCTGCAAGGCTCAGGAGGACTGACGCTTGCTCCTGAACTCGACAACCAACCCACCAGGGACTCCATTTTATCACCCAGGAAGAGAGGATTCTTACATTCTCAGAGTCACCCCAATGAAGACCAACGGGCTATGGAAGGAACCTTCCTTCACACCAAGAGTGGCAGAATCGGGAACTTTTAAGACTCAGTTTAGACGGCTGGGCTAAGACTAAGCCATGATGCCGAGTTAAAAGGGGAGCTGAGTCTACAGCTTCGACTAAATTACTCCAGCTGGGGACTCAACAAACAACACCACCAACAAAATCATGTCACAGGAAGGAAACAAAGAGTCATAAAACCTAAACCAAAACAGAGACCACCCGAACCGAAAGCTGACTTTGAACAACACCAGACCGTGTTCTTACAGAACACAACAATGTCATTTGAAGACCTTCAGGAAGGTCCTGCTCTGTCTGTCAATCAATCCCTTTGGCTAACAGACAGACAGCTGCATCCTGGTGAGCTGCCTGTGGGAGTATGTCACCCTGGCTGTCAACCTAGGCCATGGTGATACGGCTTTGTACTTGAGTTGGTTCCAGTGTGAGCCTTCATTAAGAAAAACTAACTACTAAAGACCTAAAGAATGAGAGAGGCGTGACGTAGTAGTGCCGCCAACAAGGGATTCTATAAGTTTATAATGGTCACAAGGTCCTCAAAAGCCAACCGCTACGAGTCTCCTGAGGTTCTAGTGTGAATCCTAACATCAGAGAACCAGAAAGTGATTCCGCTAAATCATAGGATAATTATTCTTAAACATTTACAAAGATTGGGGCTGGAGAGATGGCTCAGTGGTTAAAGACACTGGCTCTTCTTCCAGAGGACCTGGGTTCAATTCAAAGCACCTACATGATGGCTCACACCCATCAGTATTTTCAGTCCCAGGGGTTTGGACATCTCTGGCATTTGGGAGCACCAAGTAGACACATGGTGTGCAGACATATATGCAGGCAAAACATTCATACACATAAAATTGATTAATTAATTTTAAAACAACATAAAGAATTTACAAAATAGCTACTTGATATGAAGATCTTACCCATTTTATGGTATACATTTATTCTTAGAAAGTTAGTTGTTATTTCTAAAATATTGATTTCTTCTTAAAAATCATACATCTTCCCAAGCCTGGTGCATTGCAGTACCATAGACAGAAGTAAGCATGTTTTAGATGCTGCTAAGGTGGCTGCAGCTTCCAATACTCTCTCACGTGCCTCCACAAAGGCAGCTAAAAGAGGGTGGGAAATGCATCTGATGTCCCCTCTGGAAGGCAGCAGTGATCTGCGGAATGATGGCTGAGACAGGAGAAGATGGGCCAGGACCAGGAGCCTCCGGCTTCTTAACCAGTTCTGGCTACAGGCAAATTCCTTAGTGCACCGAGTCATGACAGCGTCATCCAAGAAGCAGGGGTCTGTCTCTGGACTGTCTTTTCCAGCTCTGAAATTCTATCATCTTCTCTAACTGCCCTGGCACACACAGACCAGCTTCTCGGCAATGCCTGGATAGTCCTATCCTTCCTCATTACTGGAGTCACAGAAGCTAATTTAATGTGAAATCCCAGACTGGCATGCAGAACCTCCACCAGCAACAGGAAAGATCGCCATCTTGGGCACAGGACCCCGTTATGAATGGCTTACCATATGCTCCAACACTCTGCTATTTGCCTCCAGCTGTGTACACATCCCACCAAGGTTCGGGAGAGAGGCCAGGAACAAGTCACCAACAACAAAATGAGAAAAACCATCTATGCAAAAATTAATGTGAGGCTTCCTATGTGCAACGGCTGCTGCTGAGAACCCCTGCCACTCCAGACCTGCTAGTTGGGCTGGGCTGCACGAACATGCCAATTCAGTCAGCAGAAATGGTTGACTAGCAACGGTGTCAGAGAGTGAAGGCTACACAGGGACCTGTGATGGCTAGGGAGAAGGGAGTCCTGCAGATCTCCGTGTGCGGGGAATGACAGCAGAAAGGAGGAATGACAGTCCAAATGCAGAGCCTGGCCACAGCGGGACAAGGAAGAAATTCCTCCTGGGAGGTTCCAGAACGGAAGGTTTCTTAAGGAAAAGAACAAATTACTTCTAGAGACAGCAAAAGTTAGAAGAAAAATGGCCAACATGCACATCATCAGTTTAAAAAAAAATCCTCAAGTCCCATACGCCTGACTATGGGGCCGACTCAAGGAGAGCAGGAGATCCAGACGGTGTCCTGCTGTGTTTTCAGAGCTCTGAATGCAGCCATTCCCAAAGCCCGACACTCATGGACTTCCCTGTTATATGACCTAATAGATTTCTTCAGAACAACACACCCTCATATATACAAACACACAGAACAGCCACAACATACAAAATCTTCCAGTGCCACACCTCTATTAAAATGTTCACACAGTAGGCAGGACACATCTCATATTCAAAATTCAAGAGTTTAGGCTTCTATTCTGACTCCTGAATTCATGGTGTCGAGGCAGAGGTACTTAAACACATGATAAGAAGCTTTTCCAAGATTCAAGGAGCAAGGGGGAAAGAAAAGAATATGTGGCCTGTCCAAACAGGACAAATATACGGGGAAATTTCTTTCACTTGTGAATTTAACAACTATGCTTCGATCTACCACAGAGAAGGCAAGAAACAGGCTATTCCCATCTTCCTGATATAAGAAAGACAAACTCAGTATGTCCTTATCATAGGCAAGAAACTGCAGGGTGAAAGAGTCACGCAAAACTGCACAAGGCATGAGGTAAACTTGGCCCTGAATGAGCAAATTGTTGTTTGTTATAGGATTAAATTTATTAGAGTGCCCTCACGGGTTTCTAATAAAATATTAGGCAAGGACTTGATGCTTCTCAGCCCTTTCAGTCTTTTCCAAACCACGCTGAGTATTTGCCACACATGAAACAATAGCCAGATGCTCACTTGGGTCTCACATTTTTCTGCATAAATTCTGCTCTTCTAATGTATCTGTTTTGGGCAACTAATAACGGTTGATTTCAGTTTATTGCCCAAATCTGCGGCACCCACCAGAGAAAAGTTGGAGTCAACAAGTAGTTGGCTTTCTAACCATTTATTAGTCACTATTTCAAAACCCAGTACTCAGTGTTCATCCTAGCCATGGGTCCAGGCCATCTGAAGAGCTAGATGCCATTCCCATATGAGCTGGTTCTGTGCTGCTGTGCTGTTCTGTGAGCGAGTGTGTGAGTCAATGTCTGGCGTCCTTCCTGGCAAATACACCTTAGGCCTGGGCACATTACTTCTAGAATCTATCAGATAGATTCTATATAGAATCTATATAGCTTTAACATGACATATATTCCCAAATTCTTATTACCACCCCAGGGACCGAACAACTGACTTGAGACAGAAGGATAAACGACACCATCATATAATTCATCTGGGAGATTCCTTTCACCCCCGTGGCCATCTACAGACTGAGTGCCTACTATGTGCCAGGGAACTCATTAGTAGTTCCTGGGGGGACACTAAGAATTAGGAGTCTTTTGAGCCATTCAACTTATTTGCTACTCACAGAAGATAAATAGAAGAAGGAGGAGGAGGAGGAGGAGGGGAACATTTGGGGCCAGAGTTTCACAATGGAGATGCAGGCAATGCAGGCATTAAAATCTGCTGGATTGACAGCAAACACAATACCATAAATCATGGCCTACTGTCTTCATTTATTCAACTCATACCCTGCCAATTTCAGCAATTTTAGACCTCTCTCTCTCTCTCTCTCTCTCTCTCTCTCTCTCTCTCTCTCTCCCCCCTCCCCCCTCCCTTCACCCCTTTGCCCCCACTCTGTGTATGTGTGTGTGCAAACACAGAGCAGGGCTCTTGGTGTGTACTGGGGATCTGGACTCAGGCCCTCATGTTCCTGTCATGAGCATTATGCAGACTGAGCATCCCCCATATGAGATTTCTGTAACATGAATTTTCATAACAGATTTAGGAAATGGTGAGTCCTATCTTCTCCAGAATTAGAATGAGTCAGGGCTGAGGGTAGTATCTGAGGACAGCAATCACAACCCATCAGGACCAAGGATAGTGTCTGAGGATGGTGATCACCACCCATCAGGACTGGGGATAGTATCTGTAATCACCACAGGAGTACGCTGTGTGGTTAAGCTGTGGTACCTCTGTTTTCTTAGAATCTGCTGGCACAGGCGGCGGTGCTGGACACCAGTGTCTTGTTGTTGGTGGGCTGCAGGAAGAGGCCCTTTCTTCTGCTTCCAGCTAGACTACTCTCCTTGGCACAAAGATCTGGTGAGGGCATGGCTTCAGGTAAGCAAAATGTCTTTCAGAAGTAAAACATGATTAACGCCACAATCCTGCTCTGCAAAATCATTTTTAACCAACAAAGAAAGAAAATGTAGGCAAGTGAGAGAAAGAGAGGGGAGCCAGGAACATTTGGCCAAGGCCACCAAGGTGCCAAGCAATTCTGTCTCCAAACTCTGGCCAAATGCTGATGCCTTGTTCACTGGTGACAACTCAGGAATGCCCCAAATTGCACAAAACTACTTGAGGGAAACTGGCCTGGCAGGAGAATGGTAATTGTTCGCTTGTATTGGGAACGGTGGCCACTGCCAAGTCAAAACTACACTTGCAATGGCCTTACTTCATAGCCTGCTGGTTATTTTCTGGTCTCTAAGAAACCAAATAAAATTTAAATTCACCATTAATAACAGAACAACACTTCACACACCCCCACTCCCTTTTAGAGGCCCATCAGTGGCGGCATCGGATCAAAGTTGAATTATTAAATGTCTATAGCTTAATCCTATAATTCTCAAGGGCTCAGGGTTTGTAATTCCCCTGGAAAAAAACAGACACAATCTACACCGTGGAAAATTTAATTGCACTTTAATTACTAGTTAAGCTGAATGGCATGAGATATGGGTGCCTTCCATTTTTAATAGCCATTATAAGTCCAAGAGGATTTTGAAGGGAAATAATTGAATCTCAGGGGAATACTCTCTTCTTCTGCTACTGCCAAAATCAAACGGGAGCAGGAAAAAAATGTGAAGGGCGATTCAAATTCTTCCAGATCATAACCCAGGACAGCCCCTAGCAATAATAAACCGGCCATTCCCAGGCAGCTGCACTGCACATTTCGTGATATGCTAATATGGAGCTGAGTTTCCCGCGGTCGAGTTCTGCTACATTAAACAGATAAAGGCTCTTGGCTGGGTTATCATACCCCCACCGCACCCCCCCCCCACACACACAGGATAAACCCATGCATGCCATACTTTCATACTTATTTCTTCAGTTTCTCAGAACTCAACACTGACATGGCCGCACAGCCCCCTCCACACCCCAGAAAGCCTTCAATGTGCACACACAAACCCACGTCCCCCACATGCACTAGAGGGAAGTGTGACCAACAAAATCTCTAACAAAATCAGAAATGCGCAGGGCTAGATGACGGTTTCAGAGGACATAACTTTAGCCTTCAAACAGTCACTCTGTCAGAGAGTCACTGCCTTAGGAAGCGGCAGGTGAGGGCGTGGGGGGTAGAGTGCATTAGGTGACCATGCTCACCCTCCTCAAGTGCATGGTAGCCTTCTAACTTTACTAAGGTTCTTGACCTTTGGGGTGTGTGTGTGTGTGTGTGTGTGTGTGTGTGTGTGTGCATGCACACTGAAGCATGTCCAGTCTCTCCATGGGGATACTGTCCTACCCCACTTCATAACTTGTTTATGGAAACTAATTAGGTTACATTTTAAAAGTTAGTTTGGATATAAGCGGAAGCTTTCCTGTGGTCTTCGGTGAACTTGGGGCTCCGGGCTGCACCTGGTGCCTGCTGCTCACTAATCTCAAATACAAGGCAAGTGTGGACCTTGTTACTAGTGATCACATGGTAAATGGCTTACAAGTTCATCTGTCAGGAAAGGAAGAGGAGAAGGAGAAAAATCTGTGTAGGACTGGCTGTCCCTTTCCCAACTGCGCATGCCCTTCCCTCCTCCCTGTCTCCACACGGACACATGTACTGTGTCTTAGCTAAGTTTCTACGGCACTGAGAAAGGCACCGTGACCAAAAGCAACTTGGGGGAGGGGAGGTGCTTGTCTGGGTTACAAGTCCCATCACTGCCTGTCATCAGGGGGTGGGTGGCTAGTTCCAGAAAGGAAGGGAAGAAGAGAAAAAGGGAGCAATGTTAGGAAATACTTTTCGAAACTGCCAGGGAAGGACCCAAGCTTGTGGTAGCAATGAGGCAGGCATGCATAGAGGGCAGCTTCGCCACCTGGGACTCTTTTGGTTTGGGCTATCCACATTCCCCTCTCCAAATGCACCTAGCAACCTGGAAACACCACCTGTAGGATTTACACATACCTTCTTTGAACAATGGAAACAGGTTCGCTGCTCTTAGCAATCCATTAATAATGGCCCCTTTCGGCTCAAGCATATCCCGGAACACAGTCTGAGAGCTATGGGTAGTGAGCCAATCCCGCCCAGATTGATTCTAAGTGCTGGCTCAATAGACAAACTCTGTCCTCTGAGTGACCTCCTAGAGGGATCCTCTAGGAACCACCTTATGCCTAGGCATAGTTGGGCGTACCTATGATTAAAATCAGATGCACCAAGGGAAGGGACTTACACAGTGAGCAAAGATTACATAATCCACTCTTGTCGATCAAAATAAAAGAACCGCCCTCACTAAACCTCTCAGCAAACAAATTTCTCCTTCCGTTGAACCCCATAAAAGAAAGACACAAACGGCAATCAGGGCTCTTGGTATCTTCAGTCATGTGAACCACTGTCACTGCTGACAGGATATATCTTCCGATCTGTACATTGCTGTGCTTTTAATAAGGTATCTGGGTTCTTTACCATCTGTGTGCGCCTTTTATTCCATAAAATAAAGACGTCAAGAACCTGAAAGCACCTGGCCCAGACCCTAACCACCTGTAACAGCAGGACACGAGACTCAAAAGACAATCCTCTACCAACCAAGCTGTGTGTGACTGGGACAAGGAGAGGAGATGCTGAGGAGGACACAGCAGAGTGGCTGTCCCGGGGCTACACCACTCTGTGAAGCCTCTACAGTGAGGAGGTAATGGCAGGACAAAGGTTTCTCCATGTACTCAGCAAGTCCTTATTTGTGAACATGTAGGACCACCTGCAGGCTTCATTCCCAACAAACGACTCTCTCTCTCATTACCACACAGCTCCGGGGGTGGGATTTGTCCCTGGAGCTCACACTGGCCTCACAGGGTAAACATTCAGGAAAAAAAAAACCCTGAATGTGTGAATGTGTTTCGCACACACACTGGTGGCACTTCACACAGGTGGAGGTCAGAGGACAGTATGTGGGAGACAGTTCTCTCCTTTGTTCATGTGGGTCTCAGGTCAGAGGTCACCAGCCGTCTCACTGGCTGGGGGCATCCTTCTTGATTCCCCCTGTCTCAGCACAGAACCTGATTTCTCTGATGTACCAGCTCCTCTGACGCCCTGACTCTCCTGACAAGATACTATCAGTTTAGCACAAGCCTGGAGGGCTTGCCTCCCTGCTGGGTTCCATACTGAGGCCTCTCACCCAATACCTGAGGAGAACTGTGACAAAAGACAGACCTACGGGATCCAGATCGAGAGAGCTCTGTGCTGTGGCTGTGAGGCCTGCTGGCTGTCTCGCACAGTCAACGCTGAGAGCTTCTCCCTGGGAAACGATCTCCCGTGGCTCTGGTGTCCTGGAGTCAGGTGTCCATCTCACAGTTTCCTCTCCCTAGATGAGGACAGTTCATCCCTGGCGAGATGGGACAGGTACGGGCACAGCTGTGATCGGAGCAGTCTGGAAGCCAGTCTTGTAGCACTGCATTGGCCAGGGTTCTCCCCAGCTCCACCACGGCCTCTGCTTCGGCAGTGACTCTGAAACCCAGAATCCCCCGGAAATGAGCTGTTGCTGCCTCTCTGCTTTTGAGTGCTGGTCCTGAGATGTAGTTTTAGGTGTGAGAATTGGAACAGTGAAAGCCCCTGACAGTGTGTGTGTCCAGGTTATATAAGGCTGGGATCCGCACTAAAATGCTGTGCCTGGAACATCAGGAGAGATCTGGGTGTCATGGGGAAGTGGCTGGTTTTGAAAGCACTCCTTAAGGGAAAATGAAAATTTGCTGATACTACCATACTGCATAGAAATGAGGTTGATAAAGCCAGGGTGGTCCCAGAGACCAGGAAGTGCATGCTAAGGTGAGAAGAGGAAGGGAAAAGGGAAGTGGAAGGGGAAGAGGAAGAAGAGCAACTACAACAACAAACAATAAAAAAAATTATGGAAGCCCTCTTCTCCCCCCCACCCTCTTTCCGTGTACGTGTGTGTGTGTGTTCGCGGGTGGAGGCCAGAGGCTGGTATCAGTTGTCTTCCCCAGTTTCCGTTCACTTTGCTCTTTAAGACAGCGTCTCTCACTGAACCTGGAGTTAGCCAATTGGGCTAGACCATCTGGCTAATCCAGGATCCTCCTGCCTCTGTCTCTTCCAGCTGGCATTACAGGCACAGGCCACTGTGTATGGTTCATAGTTTTTAATCTGGGTTCGGTAGACTGAGCTTATATTTCCATGGTTGCATGGCAAAGAACTCTACCCCCTGAGCTATCTCCCCAGCCCCTAGGGAAGATCTTTCTCAGTGGCTATGGGGGCCAGTAGATGCTCTGGAGCGTTCATTATCCTTCCATATCATCTCCTCAGCTCTCCTCAGGCCCACTGGCTCACCTTCCAACCCAACACAGCCTCTCATCTCCAAAAGAAGAACGGGTTCTTTCCAGAATTCAGAAGTGTGGAGGCACCATCTTAGCTGTCACATTCTGGGTACCACCGATGCAAACGCCTCTGGCCTTTCCAGTTCTCGGTGTGTTGCAAATGAACACTGCAGCAGGTAAACAGAGCCCCGCAGTGCAGAGTACAACTCTTATTTATAGATCAAACACCTGCCATCAATTTAAACAGTAGTTATCTAACTTGAAAGTTTGGCGAGATACTGAATGCCCCCTTGAAGCAAGCAATTTCCAAGTAGCAGTTTGCGTATACAGATGTGTTTAAAGCCTACTTCAGAGTGCTGTAATTATCATCAAAAAGACAGATTCCATTAAATATCTGTTATGCTTTTAGTATCTGCACTCCCAGACAGATCTGAAATGCCGGAAGTCTTGGGCTTCTTAACACTATACTTTTAACATTATGTATTCAAAGGAGCTGGGAGTTTCAGAATGTGGAAGGCATCTCTTATCAGAAGTTTTCTGGGCAGTTAACGAGACAATGTGGCTATAGCCTTTTCAAACCCGGTTGACATTTCCAGCCTCTCTCTCCACCAGGCACACAACAATCCTTACATTTGGAGAAAGCTTTTTCCAAACAGGAACTGGTGAAGAGTGTGCACACGTCTCAGCACTAGAGACTCAAAACCCCTGCCTCCTGAACAAGAGATATTCAGTGATGTGCTATCCAGGGGCTCCAAGGTGTTGTCCCGTTGGTTTTGCTGATGAGCTCCTAAGGGCGATGTCATTGTCTTCTTCATTTTCCAGATGTTGGAAATTGGCCTTCTTGGAGGTTATGGACACTGCCTGAGATCATTTGGCTGGGAAGCAGCAGGCACGGGTTGAACATGTCTGGTTTCCTACAAAGCCTCCCTTGGAATGGGCTGCTGCCTCTTGCTTGGCTTGTTTCAAAATAGCCCTTCCACTGACAGGTCATCGAATGTCACCGTGGAAGAGGGTGATAATTATTTTCAGTGGCTTGAGCCCGGCTTGACCTCTGGCATGAGTCACCCACTGGCACAATCTGGTAGCAAGCCACACAGATCAGTTACACGTGAACAAGACGCTTTCGCTCTGTGGACCTTTCTTCCCAACCAGAAAGTCCTAAGAACAGATGAGAAGCTTTGTACAGCTTGCTCATTCTGCAGTTTTGTGCCCCTGGAGTCTGTGCATCGCTTCCGCCTGTGAAAGTGATGGCGGGCTTGTGGTCACAGTGCCCAGCAATGCTGTGGGGCCACCCTCGACACCAGGAACCAACAGTCCCCTAGCAGTCCCTTTCCGCCATCATCAACCCAGACAACAGCACCCCTTAGTGGGAGAAGCAGTATTTTAGGGTCCAGGGCCATGGGGCTGCCTTTCAATTCTGGGTCCGCTAAACCTGATGCTCCCACACTTCAGAACGGAAAGACTGACACACAACAGCACTCTGCCGGGCCACTGGAAGAGTCACGTACATGCACTCCAAGTTACTACTGATGTCCTTGCCCTCTGTGAGGAAAGGCCCCCGTGGACTGGGGTCTGGGACCTGGGAGCTCAGCTCTTGTGGCTGTGCAGCATTCTTTGCATATGGATTCACTCTGTAGCTGAGGACAAGAACTCCCCTGCCGTCTTCTGTGGTGATCCCAGTGACGACCGACTACCGTGGGTCCAGCCCTGCTCTCCGTTTGGCTCACTTTGTGCTTGGCACTCTCAGCTTCTCTTCCCTCTGCGGCCGAAGACAGCATTACACATGCAGTATAGAGCTTCCTGTCAAAGCCACTCTGCAAATCTACCAGTGCAAGGTCAAGTCCAGGTGAGCAGTAACAGAACTGCGGAGGGGAGACACTCCCCTGAGCCTCTTCCAACAGCACAGAGAGGCAAGGCAAAGGATATAGACACTGTTGGCGAGGGGCTCCTAGCCTCTGCCTCCCTAATTATTACACTTTCTGTCTGTCATTGCTCAGGCTTGTGAGTTGACCAGACAGCTCAGCTCTTTGTTGTGAAAACTGACAGAGGAGTCTGGCTTCCGAGGAACAGAGCTGGACAGAGATGAACAAGAGGAAAGACAATCAGAAGAACCATAGTAGAGGGGCCGGCTCACGTTTTCTTGCTCTCTGCTGGGGTGTGAGTGTGTCTCCCAGACAACCATGTGTTAGGATCTGCAGCAAGATCGGGAGGGAAATGGAGCCCTCTGAAATGGGTTCTTGCCTCTCTTGCAGGATTAGTCATCTCCAGGGGCGTGGTCACAAGGGAAGGCTGCGCAGCAGGAAGGACTTAATGGGCCATACTTGTGGGATTTCCAGTCTAGAGGCCAAAGAAACTTTTTTCCTTTTATAAATATCTAGTCTTGAGTATTTTGTTGCAGCGACAGAAAACAGACTACAATACTCTTCCATCATTTTTACAACTATTTCAAAGTCAATTTCTCTTTCTTATCTACTCTTGTCCTAAGTTTTCTCAATGTCTCTCCATCTGACACACACAAATACACATACAAACACACACACACACACACACACACACACACACTTGGTTTTTTGAAGGCTCTAGGCATCTAAGCCCAAAGAAGTCCATACTTGAAAGAAGAAACTAGGGAAAGAAAACATGTGCCCTTTAAAGCCCCTGCAATCTCGTGGGCCAACTGTTTTGTCTCGGCAAAGCTCCCACCCTTGTGAACCATCCCAGCAGGACTTATCCAATTCAGCTATATGGATGGTTTTCATAGATGTTCATTCAGGAAGTCCTCACTAGCAAACTTCTACGTTTTGGATTCACCTCCTAACCCCCACACCCCCATCAGAGTATTCGCCGAAGTTCCTAGGTGACCTTCAGGACAGCCCGTAAGGCATGAGTTCTGCTCGCTCCTCTTCTGATGGGAGGACAGGCAGAATGGCAAGGATGCCAAGTGGGGAAAGAAAATTGGAAAGAATTCTCTGGGTTGGTACCAAATTTGCTCCAGGATAAAAGTGCACTGTATGCAAAGTCCTGGCAGGCCACCAGGTACTGGAGAGTGGCGGGGATCCCAGTTTCCACTTCCTCAAACTGACTGTAGGAGGGAAAGAGGGATGCTGCCAGAAAAAAAATCACAACGTGAGGACCTAATGCAGACAAGGTGACAGCAGACCCCAGCTCTTTACACTCAGGGATCCAAAATGTTAGCGCCACTTTTTTTGTTTCTAACTGACCGTTAGCTGCTTCTTCCACTCAGGGCTCAGGGACTGGTAGATTATGGCGCTTTTGATCGCTGCCAGCTCATAATCAAGTGTCCAGGCGCTCCAGGAGCCCATATCTTCTAGCAATGCGTGCCATAGGAAGTGAAGGCATATTTACTTCTCCCGGCTGTGTCTGAGTCTCTCACAGATATTCCTAAATTCTGCCTCTCCTTCGTTCTGTATGGCCAAGTGCTACTGCACACACAAGCTCACAGGTAGTACCACACACCATGCCTGTAACTCTCCAGGAAGGGACTCGTGTTATCCTTCCTCTCCACACCCTCGGCTGCCAAGCTCTTGGGACACCCATGCTGGTACCATCTCTCCAGGTTCAAGTGGGCACCTACTCAAGACATTTGGTCTGTCCAGCAGACAGGACCTTCCACCCTCCGGTTTTCCAGGATGTCGCAATGAAGGGCCTACCTGCTCCTCATTCTGGCACACTGATCTTTATCGATAACAATTTGTTTTCCAGACACCTGCCTTCTCATCTCCCCCAAGGAACAGCTGCTGCCTGCCTTCTCCGGGATGACAGTCCATGGGATGCCTTTCCAGCCACACCTCTCACTAAACATGGACACCTGGCTCTCCCCTTCTCTATGCCGCCCCATGCCTGCAGGAAGTAGCCAGATTTGAATCTACGCCCTTTGTTCCCAGAGAGAGCCTAAATCTTTGTCATAATTACTATTCCAATTTTCTGTCACCCCTATATCCAAAGAGTCTGGAATGTTAAGTTGGGATTGTAGGTCCCAGTCCCTCGCATCTATCCCAGCCCCCAGGCCTGGTCTGGGCTTCAAATCCCAGCAGGCCAGATCCTGACCCCTCCCTGGGGGTGGGGTCAGGACCCCTCCCCAGGTTACTTAAGTGATCCCCCCAAAAAGAGAACACGTGGTCTACCTTTCTTCCTCCCGGGGGTCTCGCTCCTGTGGCTTCCTGGTTTTCCCCTCGGGGCCACCCGAGAGCGAGATCTTCCATTAAACCTGGATATTTCTTAATTTGGCTTGTTTTGATTTGGCTTGATTGGGAATTTTTGCGTCGTCAGGGAGCTAATATTAAGAAATATTCCTAACACTTCTTACATGTCTTAACAGCATCTGGAGGTTGACAAGTCACTTGACAAACTCCGTGACTGCAAATGCCACAAGGCTGTACAATGGAAGAGCTGGATAGGCCCTGCTTAGGATGGATCCAGAGACGTGAAGGGACTCCATGGCTTCCTCAAGGCCACTCACTCTCCCCAGCTTCATTCCAGAATGGCTTTCACACCGAGAGGGCCACACAGTCCTGGTTACAGAACTAATTAATGCAGAATAGAATCTAAGGACCCAGGCTTTTGTCTCTGGTTGGTCCTCTCTTGCTGCTGACTCTAAAAAAAAAACCTACCCAGGATTCCTCAGGATTTGTCAGCATCAGAGCTGTGATCTAAGGCCTTGAGTGGGCAGACACAATAAGGAGGAGTTAAAGTCCATATTCATTCATTTTAAGGTGGTGTGAAAGGACTGACAATTTACTACTATGGGGGAGGGGGGGATGAAAAGGAATAGTGAGTGGGTGGAGCAAATTCCCACTTCTTACTCAGATACTGAACCTCTGCAAGGCAGGCTGCATCTGCGTCTCTCACTTCCTCCCTTCAGCCTCAATATAGCTGCTCCAAAGAAGGGTCACGGAGAAGGCTCTTCGCTCCCCAGGAAAGTGTGAAAACCTGGAGAGGGCATTAACTTTTTATGACCTCAAAATTCTTTAATAAATTAACTTTATTAAAGGATCACTGGGTTCTTTAGGATCTTGAAAATGAAATCACACCTCCCAGAGACTACATATTCACCTCATTTGCAGGTTTGCTGGCTTGTTACATCAATCCACAGCTCCCCTAAAAATCAAAGGAATTTATTTCTGTAGTGTTTCATAGTTTTTTTATAAATTGTTTGAATGCATGTCTCTACGGTGTAGCCCAGGCTAACCTCAAACTCCTGATCCTCCTGACTCTATCTCATCAGTATGGGTCACCACAACTGTCTGGACACATGGCTTTAAAAACATTTATCTTTATCTTTAGGCTTATGTGGTGGAAGTATTATATATTTACCCAATCAACAAATATTTACCGAGAGCTTCTTGTGTATTGAGCACTATTCTAGGCCCTACGGGTGTAGGATTAAACAAAGCTCGGGGCATTCCTGCTCTGCTAAAGTTTGTATTCCAAGGAAGAGGCAGGTAGCTCAGAGGCAAAGCAAGTTAGGGAGTGCCAAGGGAATAATGACCATTTACGGAATACCTGCCAGGCTTCAGGCGCCAACACTGTGCATGCCATTTAGGATATCCCATTGACTCCTCAATGACCTTGCAAAGCATTTATCATTAAGATGAGAAAAGAACACCCAGAGAAGCTAAGCACCCCCTAAGGTTACTACGCTACTAAATGGGGGGTGTGTGTGTGTGCTGTCAGGACGTCCACATTCTGAATAGCAGATCAGCCTGCACATGCTCAGTTGTGCTGAAGGGTGGGGCAACATTCAGTGCTCAAAGACAGTTGGGAGAGTGGGACATACCAGCTAGGCTGGCTTCAGAGTGGGATGCGATGGTGGCCTCTGTGCTCGTGTGACACCTAGTTCCAGCTATAGACTGTGGCTGTGTGGGTAGGTGGGCTCCTGTCAACAAGAGTGACTGCAAAACAGAGGTGCCTGCTGTCCCTCTTCAGAAATGTGATGTATAACAATTTGGGTTCCATGCAGAATGGGGCTGGCCCATCCACATTTTATACACGTGGATTAGCACAAAATGAATCAAATACCTAAATGTCAGAGCAAAAGCAAAAGTGGATCTTGATGTCTTTGTTTGATCCGAGATTTCTTAGAGATGATGTCAGAGGCAGCAACAATAATAAAAACCCCATAAATTTGACATCATTAAAATTTAAAAATATACAGTTAAAAAGGCAGAAATAATGACCCAGAGAATGGAAGAAAATACTTGCAGGTTATATATGTGCTAAAAGGCTTGTCTTCGAAATGCATAAGAAATTACTAAGCCAAGCATGTGGTGCACATCTGTAACCCCAGTGTTCAGAAAGCCAAGGCAGGAAGATTGCCAATCGAGGCTACAAAGTGAAACCTTGCCTCAAAAATCAATAAGCCAATAAAATAAAGTAAGAACCATTACAACTCAATAACATAAAGACAAACAATGTAATTAAAATATGGGCCAAGGATCAGAATAGACATCTCTTTAAAGAACAAATACAAGTGGCCACTAAGCACGTGAATAAATGTTGGTAGCATCACCCGACAGGGAGGCGCAGATGAGAATCACAAGGAGACACCGCCACATTCCCAGAGTGATGGTTAGAATCAAGACAGGCAAGGGCAGGCTCTGGGTAAGGCGACCCAAGCTCACATCCCCTGCATGGTCATATCCCTTGTAAACTGGGGGTGAGGGAGTCAGACAATCTGAGCCTGCTATTCAGCTAGCCTAACCAATCAGTGAGCTCTGCTATCCAGCTAGCCTAACCAATTAGTGAGCTCCAGGTTCTGTAAGACTCCATCTCTAAAAATTAGGTGAACAGTGATAGAGGAAGACTCATAATAACGACCTCAGACTTACATGCACACAGCCAACAGGCAAGCATGCCTGCACACACACGTACACACACGTGTACATACATGCAGACAATACTAGGATAAACACAGTAAGTGAAAGTGATGGTATGCAGCAATTATAAACCTCACATATTATTGATAGAAATGTAACGCTTTATATATATATATATATTTTTTGAAACCAGTTTAGCAGTTCTTTAAAATGTTAAACCGAAGTTACCAAGTGATCAAGTAGTTTACTCCTAAATACACATCCAAGACCAATCGAGCACACTTCTCCCCAAGAACTTATGCAGAAATTTCATAACAACAGTATTTTTTGCCCCCAAAGGAAAAGAATGCAAATGATTATCATTTGCTACCTGGATATATAAAATGTGGTATATTTATAAAATGGAATATAATTTGGCAATACAAAGTATTAATGTGTGTCACAACATGGATGAACTTTAAAAATATGCTGCATGAAAGAGTTTGGTTCAAAGGTTACATAGAGTATTAATAAATTAATATAAAATATATGCAGAAGAAAAGCCTAGAGAGGCAGAAAGTGGATTATATCTTATTCAGTGACTGGGGAACTGGGAAGACTGGGGTGTAGCTAATGAGTACGGGTTGCTTAGAAGAGATGAAAATATTCTACAGTTGTAGAGATGCTTTCACTACTCTGTAAACACATCATAAGCCACTGAGTTGTGTACCAAAAGTGCGTAAATTGTATGGTGTATGAATTACCTCTCAATAAAACCGTCAAAACACATAGTCTACTATGAAAACATGCTGAGAGCCACAGCAATGAGTGTGCAAAGCAAATGCCACAACTTGTTTGTCTTCCGCCAATCTATACAGAAGGTTTCTCCGGGGAACTCTCTGGACCAGATGATTTGCCACAGAGCATAACCAACAAACACTGCCCAGACTGTAATACAAAGTAGGAAGCTTAGAGACAACAAGTTTGTTCCCAAATAACATGTAGCCATCAATAATACAATAATCCAACAGAGTGGCAAGAGCTGCATACAGATTTACTAACATCTCATCCGATAACCAGAACACATCCTCTAAACCAGAAGAGGCCGTGTCTGTCTGACACTATGACCGAACACCCGGAACAACCAACTCAAAAAAGAGGAAATGGCTCCCAGTTTTGGAGGTCTCAGTCCACAGTCTCACCAGCACCGATGATCTCACTTCCTCCACTACCCCCATCTGTTAAAGGTTCCGCAGCATACCAACACAGCTCCAGGCTGGTGTCATGGGGAGGGCATTCAAGACAGAAAGGGATCACATGCAGGTGTTTCTTCCACCTGTACTGCTTTTCAGAAGTTGTATTTAGAGCGAGGTACACGCTTGGCCTGGTGGGTAGCCTCTCAGCCTGGCTTCTCAGTTCACAAACTTTCTCTTTGTCTCGTCACACATAAGAGCATCAGTGATCTCATCCACTCCACAGGCCTCTTAACCAAACTCAAGCTTACCCCCAGGAAACTGCACTTGAACTTTAGAAGCCTGGCTCCATACATTTGGGAGTGACACACTCCATTAGCATTGCAGGAGGGCTCACCCACCCTTGGTGACTGTTTTCCTACAATGACAGGCTCTGCCTTATATATGATTCGGCAATACAAAGCACTGATATATGTCACAGCATGGATGAAATTTGAAATTACGCGGCGGGAAAGACTGACGGGGCTAATAAATGATTGCCCTTCACAATGGAAATATAAAAAAAGCCTCCACATGATGCATTAGTTAAGATGTAGCTTTTCTGTTCCCTGTGATGGAAGGTTAGCCATGATGTGTACACAGTAAGAAATTAAGTGGCTTTACTCGTCTGTACCCATGGGAAGGAGCTAGCCTTTGGCCAGGAAGTCTGGTCAGAGCTACGGGTCTTCCCTACATCTCTGGTTATTTCTGGCATGCTTGAGTAATGTCTCCCTCATCAGTCACTCTGCTACGTCAGGAGCCAGCTCTGCCCACACAGCAGTGTCCCAGAAGAGCCATTAGTAGCCTGAAGTTCCCATCAGCTAGGGATGCACCTGCCAGGCGGCCCACTTTCTTGCATCCCTCATCCAAAGGCAGCAGCGTTTAGACTCAGTTCCCCCGCACAGCGCTTTCCATTTGGTTGAAGTTGTTTCCAATGTTTTATTGTTGCCCAGCAATTGAAGGTAAAGTCTGGAGCACGACATGCCATTAATAAAGCCCCTGTGAGGGCAATCACTGAAAGGACAGTTTGACTCATCACTGGCCAGGGGACAGGAACTGCCAACCATGCCCCAGTGGGCCATCGTCATCGAACTGGCTGTAGCTAAAATGGTAGCCATCCTGCAGAAGGCCAAAGGAGGTAGGCACAGGCATGATGTGAGCCGTGGCTCACAACCAAGGAGCTCTGAACTTGAATCTTCGCTAGGATCTCTCCAGCTAATACACAGAGGGTTTTGACTCCTCTCTTGGTGACAAGTACCAGCTTCCTGGAGGGGTACTTCGTGGAGGAGGGTGGCTTCTGCCCCTCACACCCACCTCCTCACTTCTCAGTTTTACTTTCTAATAAAAGGGCAAATCTGGGGATCCTTCCCACATGTGGTCTGCCTCATCTAACCTGGTCCCTGATTCAGGTATCACCGGAAGGCCCTTAGGCCACACTCTACAGGGCTCACTGACAGAGGAGCAGCTGTACACTCAAAACCTGCAAAGAACAGCTGCGACACACTCTTTTCCAGACCTAACAGCTGAACTCTTGAAACCATTCAGACTGAAGAGACATACTCTAGCAAACAGAATGGGATGCCCTTCCCCAAAGTGTGTTCTGTGGAACCCCAGGCTTCCATGGGAAGTTAACGGTAGTAAAATGGGCTCCATTCCTGATTCTAAGAAGTCTCAGCTATAAGCTCCTCATGTCTGTAATAACAAAGACCTCTTCTGTGATGGGGTGGCAGGGTTAAGCATGTAGTTACAAGAATACAGTTTTATTTTTTAATTATGTGTCTGTATTGGGGTGTGTTGTCATGTTGTTACTTTCTCTGAGAGAAAACCCTTCATCTCAGAGGAAAGCTCCTGATTAAGACATGTGGTGTTCTGAAGAGAGGTAACCATTCCATCGTAAAACACAGCTGCAGGCAAGCTCTTTAAGCTCAGGAAGTACACAACACAAAGTCTTCAGGAAGTCCCTGAGACTGATGGGATTCACTAGGCCCCTCCCTCTACAAACACAATGAGAACGGCTAAAAGTCTGTCTCAGACAAGCTGAGCTACCCAAGAGCTTCAGAGCACACAGGCTGCCTGGAAGAGACACCCTCCAAACGGCTGCAGATTGTGCAGTGTGCTCCAGGGTTGCAGCTCTCACGAGCCACCACCATGCGGCAGCAGATTTTGGCTAATGCAGCTGTCTTCAAGCCATTTCTACGCCCGCGACCTCTCACCTATACTTATATAAGCAATTCAAGTAAAACTCACTCATCAGTTGGACTTTGATGAGTTACTCTGAATAAGTGCTATGAATTTTGGATATTCTCAGATTTTGGAATAGTTAAGCGATCTTGGGCAGATTAGAGCTGAAGTCTAATAAATATATGCCTTGTAACACAGTCTGAAGATCATTTTACAGATGACCTAAATAGTTTTATACGTGAAAGCAAGTTTCACAGTATGGCACTTTCTACACGGTGGTACCCGAATTCTAATAGAAGTTCAGGTTTTCGGAGCATTCTCTATGAGGGATGTTCAAAGTGTACTTACTTCACCTGAGTGTTATCCGTGAGTTCCTGACGGGACAGACTCTCATCATTGGGTCTCCCTAAGCCAGCATGGTCACCAGCTGGTTTAGGTGGAATGTGGTGAACTTTTAGGACGCTGGGCCTAGGGGGAAGAAGTCGGGTAACTGGGGGTAAACCTAGAAAAGAAATATTAACTTCTTTTCTCATATTTTGCTTCTTATCAGCCATGAAGTGAAAAGGCCTCCTTTACCATATGATCACATCAGGACATACCATGTTGCCACAGCAACAGGGTCACATACCCATTCGCTGAAACCTACAAAGATGCTGGTTAAACAAACCTTTCCTCCATTTTAGCTGACAGTCTCAGACTTTTTGTCAGTGATGGGAAACTGGGAAACTGAAGAACAAATAGAGCTCTCCAGAGGGAGCAACCAGCTTTCCTGAAGCCCTCAGCACCTGCTGGTCACTCTGAAGCTTTTGGTTCTTAGAGACTTGCTGACCTCCATCTCCTTCAGCTACTTCCTGTTTGTGACAGAAAACTAACCTTTGTATTGCTGACACATGACCTTTTTAAAGCTAGGCATTTTGTTTTGTAATGATTATGGAGTAATAGACTATTATTATGAAGGTTGCACAGAGTCCCCATGAGTCCCTTCCTGTCATTAACGTGTCACCTGACTAAGTAAGAAGCACTTCCCCCAACTACGAAACGATGCTGGGATAGTATTGTTAACTAACTCCAGGCTCTAATCGACTCCTGTGAGTCTCCCACCAGTGCAATTTCCCTTCCCTGGAGTCTGCATTACCCATCCCGTTTCCCCAGCATCCACTGCCACCCGCACTTCCCAGTCTTCCACTGACGGCTCTGAAGAGCAGCGGTCAGATGCTCCGCACAGCTACTTCTGACCTGACCTTGCTTCATCTCTTGCTTTTCTCAAAGCTAAATAGTGTTCTTCTCATCGCCCTGATGAGAGGAAAGGCGGATCCTCCTCCCACCCCTGATGAAGCCAGCCTCGTCCCATGGCTGTAAGGCACAGTCATATATATATATATATATATATATATATATATATATATATATATATATATGTTTATATATATATATATATAAAACATTCTAGAAGACATTTTAGAAGACGGTGGAAGGCTCACCTAGACTTAAAGCTCAATTGGTGAACTCCTTATCCTAAGGACTCACCCAGGTGCCATCACAGCAAGAGGTAGATAGTCATGAAGACTGGCGAAGTGCCCACCTCTTGCGCAGGTCAGGACAGGCTCCTTGCATTTGACACTCCCCTCTAGCTTGGTGCCAGGCAGGTTCATTTTGATCAGGACCAGTGGATGGGGTGGGGGTGGGGGCAAGGTACCGAATAGAGTCCCTACTACGATCCTGTCACATGAATCTCATTCCCCATGCTCACCCTGTTCCCACACTGTGTCTGCATCTAGTCGAAAACGCTTACATTTCACTAGTTAGTCTGATCACACGCCCTTCTCTTCTAACTTTATTAATCACGTCTGGGGAACTGAGGATTGAGGAGAGGTTACTGAGCCAGGGTTTCCTACTGACTGCTGTTTGCCCAAAAGTTGCTCTTCAGAACCTCTGGCACCTTTAGCCACTTTCTGCTGCATTTAAATAGATTTATTTGGCCTTCGATACATGGATGGATGGAGCTATGGATGGATGGATTTTCTCAACATCCCAGGGAGTGATTATTCCTTGGAAACATGTTGAGAAGTAACTGGTCTAGATGAGCAGTCAGACCCTGAAACAATGACCCCTTCCCCATCCAAGATCACATGAGACCTGCTTGAAATAGCACTGTGAAGAGGGATGGGCTACACACAGCCCCTCACCAACTTGCCTATCTTGTAAGTGGCAAGACCCATGTGGACTCTTAAAGAGTAGATTTTAGCATCTTTGGTCACCTCTGATGAATGCTGCACTTGGCAGCCTGAAAGTGTAGGAAAAAAAATTATGATGGACATCCTAGACAGTCTCAGTTCACAGTCCCAGGTAGCCTTGATGGGACAAATGTCCTCCTCAGACCATAGCTGCATACTTAGTAATCTTCATTTCAGTTCATGAGCACAAGACCAAGAAGGAAACCCAACGTTGTTCAGACGGGCACTGCCTCAGCTACTGACAAGGTCTTTCAGGACACAGCGTTGTTTTTCCTAGTAAATGACAACATTAAGCATGCAGCGTGTACACACAGGTGTACGGGGCCATTCATCAAATAAACAACTCACACAGGGAGTCTCCAGGGGAAAGTCCCCATTATAGGGATGTGGGCCTTTGCAATTATACGATAAGGTGAGCAGAGATAAATGAGGCTAGCTATTCATCCCTTGCCTTTTATCAAATCAAGACTGGTATGGGATATCTGCCCCCCCCCCCGGCCCCACTGCTGGGAACGGAAAAATCCCAGGACTTCCTGCACGCCTGGCACGAGCTGAACTCTACCACTGGGCTAGAGACCCAGCCCTGCATGGCGGAAAAGCAAAACAAAACCAACATGACAACAGAACAAATGAGACCAAATCTTAAAGAGACCAAAGTTCCGATACACAGAATGAGAGTGGGAAACCACGACTCCTTTGCTAGTCTCTAAAAGACCGGAAGCGCAGGAGACTAAAAACCCCGAAGGTTTAAGCCCGAGCAGGCAGATGGCTACAGAAGCCTTACCTTCTAGGTACCAGTAGATCCCTGCATTGCTAGTGCTTGGCAAACAGACTTTGACAGCCAGAGCTTCCACATTTTGGCCTCAAGAACCACCCACTCTCATAATACAGATGTCCCCAAAAGGCAGGCTGAAGCAACAGCAGTCAGAAGAGCCATGGGAACAGATGTACAAAAGAGTGTGCTTTAGGAAGATCCCCGGGGAGAAAAGAACAAGGCTTACTCATATAGTAGCCAGAGGAACAGCAACATGGAGGAAGGAAATACAAACTGAAAAGACAGA
The DNA here is from genome assembly GCF_982192425.1 of Myodes glareolus. NCBI lineage: Eukaryota > Metazoa > Chordata > Mammalia > Rodentia > Cricetidae > Myodes > Myodes glareolus. Next base: position 16,341,303 of record NC_142030.1, on the reverse strand, counting down.
AAAAGAAGGTAAGGTGTCTCTAACCAAGTTCATTCCAGAATGCCCAGCACTAGAGCCAATGAACTCAGGTCACCCACTAACCTTGGGGACAGTGACAGACCTGTATTCTTCACGCTGCTTCATCTGCCTTGTTGCCCGCCCAGAGCCACAGGTGAGCCCAGAGTGGCCGAGGAAAGGCTCTTTCAATGGTTTGGTCCTCCATACGCCATCTACATCATCTAGAAGGACTGCCTCTTAGATGATGATCAGGTTTCCTTCAGATACAAGGGTCCTAACTCCTACCCGGCATTCTGCAGGGTGTCACTTCCCAGGACTCTCTCCCAAACCATTGATTTTGCTAAGTTAAAAACAGATCTATCCATTTTGGATATATCTATATCTATATCTATCTATCTATCTATCTATTATCTCTATCTCTATCTCTATATCTATATATACTTCTGTGGTCATAATAGGCACATGACTCTGTTTGGACTAGATACAGAGGCAGGAGTTTAAGGAGGGTGAGATAGGAGAGGCAAGCTCCAACTGAGTCTAAGACAGCCTAACTAAAAAGCTGAGGAATTCAAAAAAAGTTGGACTCTGAGGTCCAGATACACCTCACCTACAGTCCTGTGTTCCAGGACTAGCCACGGTCACACTGCAGGGTTTGGGGCCATGGTGCAGATCATTCATTCTGAATGATTTCTTTCTGGGAGCAGATCTGTTCGGGAAGGTTGATCTCAGGCTCAGCTAAAGGCCACCCAAGGCACACCTGTGTTGTCATGTTCTGTGCACTGTCCTAACCCTTCCTAGCTGCAGACAAATGGTGGCTGCCTTGGGTAGGCACACATCCCCAAGTCTCACACAACGAAGAAGAGGAGCTCAGTGCTGGCTCCCTCCCAGCCACGACTGACACCATCATGATGAAAATGCGCTAATATGGATTTTAGATGGCTCCAGCTCCCTCCTTATTCTGTGTCCAAAGCTCTCAGCCAGCAAAGGTATTCACTGACCTCTGCTTTTGATCTGCCAAGGAACTAGGACGTCAGAATGGAGTCCACTGTCCATCCTACTGGCCCAAGCAGTCAGAGTTCATCAGTAGTGGCAGTGATTTTTCAAGTATAAAATTTAATTAATATTTTAATAATCATGCATTGAATATGCCATAGTAACTAGAGGTAAAGCTCAATGATACATGGTACATGTGAGGCCCTGGGTTCTGTTCCTAGAATAATACATGTGCATGAAGACACATATGTCCACAAAGGGAAGATGTATTAAGCAGTGTATTTAGAGAATAGTTATGATCAGTTAGAGCAGCAATGGACATAAAATCCCCTGTAGTACAAGGAAACTGCTGACTTAGTTCTTGGACTGTGGGAAAGTCCTATGTGGCTGTGCAGAGGGGTGAGGCTGTTCACCAAGTGGGAAACAAATACTCTAATGCTGTAGGGAGCTCGTGTCCTTACCAGAACTTCTGGTGGACCTCAGTCTTGGGAAGGGTGGAGACAAAGATAATGCAGGAGGAACAGGGATGAAAGGTAGCTTCAGCAACCTCTGCATGAAATTGCTTTGAAATTCCTTTCTCTCAGAGCTAATACCTACACTCCTCAAAGTGTTCCACATAATAGAAACAGAAGGAACAATGCCAAACTCTTTTTATGAGACTACAGTTACCCTATACCAAAACCACACAAAGACTCAACCAAGAAAGAGAATTATAGACCAATCTCACTCATGAACGTAGATGCAAAGATATTCAATAAAATACTGGCAAACAAAATTCATGAACACATCAAAAAATCATACACCATGACCAAGTTGGCTTCATCCCAGAGATGCATGGATGGTTCAACATACATAAATCTACCAATGCAGTCCACCATATAAATAAACTGAAAGAAAAACACCATATGATCATCCCATTAGATGCTGGAAAAGCATTTGACAAAATCCAACACCTCTTCATGATAAAGGTCTTGGAGAGATCAGGGATATGAGGAACATACCCAAACATAATAAAAGCAATATATAGCAAGCTGACAGTCACCATCAAATCAAATGGAGAGAAACTCAAAATGATTCCATTAAAACCAGGAACAAGACAAGGCTGTCCACTCTCTCCATATCTATGTTCATAGCAGCATCATTTGTAATAGCCTACATGCCCCTCAACCAAAGAACAGATAAAGAAAATGTGGTACATTTACACAATGGAGTGATACTCAGCAGTAAAAAAAATAATGACATCTTGAAATTTGCAGGCAAATGGATGGAATTAGAAAAAGCCATCATGAGTGAGGTAATCCAGACCCAGAAAGATGAACATGGTATGTACTCACTCATAAGTGGATATTAGCTATATAGCAAAGGATAATGAGTCCATGACCCTAGAGAAGCTAAGTAACAAAGTGAACCCTAAGAAAAACATATATAGATCTATCTGGAAAGGGGAAATAGACAAGATTGCCTGACAAAATTGGGAGCACGGGGGCCGGGGAGAAGGGAGGGTGGAAGAGGAAGAGGAGGGGAGAAGAACTTGAGGGAACAGGATAGTGAAGATGGAGGAAGGACAGAGATGAGAGCAGGAGAGAGATATTTTGATTGAGGGAGCCATGATGGGGCTAGCAAGAAACCTGACACTAGAGAAATATATTCCCAGGAATCCACAAGGATGACCCCGGTTAAGACCCTAAGCAATAGAGGAGAGGGTGCCCGAACTGGCCTTGCCCTTCCACACAGAACCTTTACCCAGTACCTTATGGAAACAGAGGCAGAGACCCACAGTGGAGCACTGGGCTGAGCTTCCAAAGTCCAGTTGAAAAAGAGTGGGAGGATGAGAATATGAGCAAAGAAGTCAAGAGCATTATGGGGAAATCCACTGAAATAGTTTACCTGAGCTAATGGGAGCTCACCAACTCCAGTCAGACAGGGAAGGAATCAGCATAGGACCAAACTAGACCCTCTGAACGTGGGTGAAAGATGCATGGCTGGGGTAGACTGCAGGGCTACTGGCAATGGTACCAGGATTTATCCCTACTGCTTGTACTGGCTTTTTTGGGAACCCATTCTCTTTAGATAGATATATTGCTCAGCCTAGATATAGTAGGGAGGTCTTGGACTTCCTCAAAGTAATGTGCCTTACCCTCTCTGAGGAGTGGATGGGGATGGGGTAGGAGAAAGGTGGAGGGAATGAGAGGAGGGAAGGAAGTAGGAACTGGGATTGGTATGAAAATGCAAAAAGATAATTTGTTTTCTTTTTTAAAAAAATAAAATAAAAAGAAGTTCCTTTCTCTCCACAGGAATTTGCTATATAGTAGTCCTTCTGCCTCTGCTTTTCCCTCCTGGGTGCTGGGATTCCACATGTGTGCCATCACACCTGACCAACCTCTGAACACATCCCTATTCCCAGCCTAGAGTGACATAATATCAGCGAAAGAGTCTCAGTAGGTGTGGAACCCCCTAGAGCCCATTTCTCTACCAGTGCAGGGGCAACTCAGCCTGCAGATGCCCGGAGATTTCTGCTAGTGCTGGATAATTCAGCCAAGCCTTCTGACAGACAGAAACCTCAGACACCACCTGCTCAGATTTCCACTCAAAAACACATACAGTGTGTCTGAAGAAAGGCAAACATGAAATATCCTGCACTGAAGAGTTGAAAACCATGGAGGGGCAATTAATTTCCCGAGAAGAAGGATTCTGCGGCTCGACACAGCGGCACGCACGATTCACCTCTGCAAGGCAGCCATCGATTTTCCCACCTGGGAGCTGCACTGAATTAGCTGGGGGTTGGAAGCCTGATCTCCGACTTTTTTCCAGTCCCCACAGATCTTACATTTTATTTCAAGACTGGGAAACAACATGAGATGGAGAGTGTCATTGAGAAACCGAAGGGGAGAGGATTCGGTATTTCTGTTGCTCAAAGAAAATAATTTCAAAGGTATTTCATAACTGAAACTGAGATGGGTGAGGACAGGGAGGGCATGCAGATTTCCTGGCTCGGTTCCTCTTGGGCAAAGGGGTAGTATCCCTCCACCTAAAGCAATGCCAGGACCACCAGGAAAGCCCTATTTTCTGAACTAGGTCCTTGGACACAGGTATCACCCCGAAGCTGCCTGTCATCTTGAAGGACAGGTAGTAGAAGAATGTTTCAAGTGTGAAATAATTTGCCCCTTACTGGGTATGTGGCCTAGGGTAAGGCATTCAGCTCTCTGAGCCAAAGCTTTTGGCTCTAAATGGAGACAAATCACGTCTGTTGTACGCAGAAGGATGGATGTAAGTTTAATATGGAAGATTGCTCAGTTAAAAAGGTGTCAAAATTTTCTTTGAGTGATTGGCTGAAGCATCTGTCAAAAGACAGCTTACTGAAAAGGAGTCAATGATGCCAGATATCCCTTGGCTTAGAACTGATGATGAAGGGCTTTTTTGTTTTGTTTTGGGTTTGGGTTTGGTTTTTGAGACAGGGTTTCTCTGTAGCTTGGGAACCTGTCCTGAAACTAGCTCTTGCAGACCAGGCTGGCCTCAGATTCACAGAGATCAGCCTGCCTCCGTCTTCTGAGTGCTGGGATTAAAGGTGTGTGCCACCATCGCCCGGCTCTGATGAAGGGATTTTTAAGACTCAGGGAAATTGCAATGCTGGAGTGGGTACGCTGTGTAAAACCTAATCTTCCCAAACAGGAGGGCCCAGAAGACACACCCTTCACTAATCCTTTAAGATACAAAATGGCAAGAGGGGCGCCAACACATTAGAAGAGTTTTGTTGTAGCCCCTGTCCCTTGTGCCAGACCTAAGGCTGGAGATGCTGAGGCTCAGTTGGGCCACAAAGCAGCAGGGGCCAGGTGGCAGCACTGAATCACCAAAGGCAAGGTGATCCTAGCGATTGTAATGGGCGATATAGACAAAGCCATGTCCAGAAGGGCCTGACCCATGATGGACAGCACAGGCATAGTGACTTTTATGATGGTGTGACTTGTATGGCCCTTTGGTACTGGCTGGTGAATTATGATGGTTCCAGAAGTGAAACAGATTAAAAAAAAAACAAGAAAAAATCTATTGCATTTTTGTTTGAGCTGTATAAGCAGAGAAATTCTCAGACAAAAGAAAGAAAGGCTAAATCGAATCATGACAAACGGGAATCTTGGTGTGTTAACCAAGTCCCAAACATGAGGCAGTTTGTAGACCCAGAATCCCTTGAATGAAGGGATGACCCAGTTCTGCCAAGGAAAGACCTTGATAAAATGCCTAAAATTTGTACTGTTAGCCTTTTTCCAATCCTTCCCCAAAGGGACCTTTGGCTGTTTGGATACTGGATTTGAATAGATGCTGATTCTGGGGAACACCAAGAAACATTGTGGCTCTTGAGTTAAGGTAGGGCTGATGGAAGCCAGTTGATTAATGGAGTTTTGGCTGAAGTTCGACTTACAATAGGTCTAGTGGGTCCCCAAAGGTATCCTGTAGCTATTTCTCCAGTTTCCGCATATATAGTTGGGACAGGTATACTCAGACATTGGCAGGATTCCCACATTTGTTTCCTGACCTAAGAGGTGAGGGCTATTATTGGTTGGAAAGGCCAAATGGAAGCCATTGGAGTTGCCTATTGAGATAGTATCACATCCCAGGAGAAACTGCAGAAATTAGTTCCACCATCATGGACTTGAAAGATGCAGGGGTGGTGGTTCCCAGCACATCTCCCTTTAATTGTCCTACCTGGTCAGTGCAGAACACAGACGGGTCATGACGAATGATAATTGACTATTGAAAACTTAATCAAGTAGTGATCCCAATTGCAGCTGCCATAGTAGATGTGGTATAGTATTTCCTGGTACTTGATATGTAGCCATTGACCTAGCAAATGCCTTTTCTTGGTACTGAAGCAATTTGCTTTCAGTTGGCAAGGCCAGTAGTATACCTTTACAGGTTTACCTCAAGGACATATGAAGTCTCCAGTCTGTGTCATAACTTAGTTCAAAAGGATCATATGCATCTGTCTCCTTCACAAAATATCACATTGGTTCATTACATTGATGTCACTATGCTAATTGGACCAAGTAAGCAGGAGGCAGCAACCACTCTGGACTTGGTGGTAACGCATATATGCATCATGGGATGGGAAATAAATCCAACCAAAATTCAATGTCCTTCTACATCAGTGAAATTCTTAAGAGTTCAGTGGTGGGGGGCATGCAGGGAAAGTCCTCCTAATGTGAAGGATAAGCTATTACACCCGAACCCTCTCAACACCAAGAAAAAAACCCACAATGTTTAGTAGGCCTATTTGGATTCTGGAAACAGCACTTTCCCCGTTTGGGTGCATTACTCTGGCCCACACACCAAGTGACTCAGAAAGCTGCTAGCTTTGTGTGGGCCTGGAGCAGGAGAGGTCTCTTCAACAGGACCAGGCTGCTGTGCAGGCTGCTCTACCACCTGGACCATATGATCCAGCAGACCTGATGGCACTTGAGGTATCAGCGGCAGATACCAATATGTTGAAAGCCTTTGGTAGGCCCCTAAGAGAAGGGATCTTTGGAATTAGGATTTTGTTTAATATATAATGTGTTTGAGATTGTACATGGGATAGTTATATCATGTTAGTTATAAATGGATTATTGTTTTTATTTAGAAATTAAGCATGACACAAGAAGATATGATGGTGTTTCAAGTTAACAAAAGGTGGACTTGTGATGGTTATTCTTGGTTGTCAACTTGACTACATATGGAATTAACTAAAACCCAACTGGCTGAGTTCACCTGTAAGGGATTTTTTTCTTAATTAAATCATTTGGAGAGGGAAGAACCATTTTTAATCTGAGTCTTTTGAGGTTGGAAGATCCACCTTTAATCTGGGCCATACTTTCTGCTGGAAGCCTATTAAAAGACATGGAAAAAGAAAGCTTGCTTTCTTTGCCTGCTTGCTCTCGGTCTCACTGGCAGGTTCATTTCATCACTGGCATTAGAGTCTACTTCTTCAGGATTTTGGCACATATTGTAGAAAAGCCGAGACACCCATCCTCATGAACTGAACAACTACTGGATTCTTGAACTTTCTGTAGGTAGACAGCCGTTGTTGGACTAGCTGGACCAGAGACTATAAGCCACTCTAATAAATTACACACACGCACAAACACACACACACATGCTCAACACACACACACATGCCCATTGTATCATTTCTGCTCCTCTAGAGAACCCTGACTCATACAGGAATCGTCCTTCCCACCTACAGTAACATCAGGCCCACCTCAGAGAAAGCCCCATCTCCTGTGTTAGGTTCTTGAACACAGGTGTCACCTTGAAGCTGCCTGTCATCTTGAGGAACAGGTTGTAGGAACAATGTTTCAGGTGTGAATTAGTTTGCCCCTTACTGGGTGTGTGGCCTTGGGTAAGGCATTCGGCACTCTGAGTCACAGCTTTCAGCTCTAAATGAAGACAAATCATGTCTGTTGTATGCAGAAGGATGGATCTAGGTTCTGATCTTCTGGTGCCTCATACTGAAAATGTAATGCCCTGGGCCTTCTTTAGCAAAATATTGCTGACAAACACACAGTAGCAAGCCAGCCTCATCCAGGTGTTCAAATAAGATGAGATAAGCATGTGAACACAGTGTAAGAAGCAAGCATCAAGTGAAACAAGCATCAAGTGCATGACCCTAAACTTACCAATGCAAACCTACTGTGTGCACTGAACACACCAATGCATGGTATCTACTGTGTGCACTGAATCTACCAATGCATGATACCCGTGTGCTGGGTCATTCATGCAGGAGACAGCTGCAAACAGAACAGATTCTATCCTATCACGTCATCGACAACAATGCAATGTTTTCTGACTTTGAACCAGCTCAACACAGAGCAGCAGGACAGCCCATCTGCCGCCCCAGTTCTTCTCTGAACTCTGTAGTCCTGATCCCTACCATTGGCTTTCCTTCCTCCCCTACCACTGGATTTCATTCTGGAATCCCAGAGGCACAAGCCAGGCTTCCTAACACTTTATTACAAAAATGAAGGTACAGTTATTGCCTGGTGGGTGGTGGTGGGAGTAGCTTGTGTTTGAGAGGACTGGATAGAGACCCCTCAGGAGCATGGACTTTATTTGGGGCAATATAATAAAACTATACTAATGGGTATGTACCCATGTGAGGACGTCAAAGCCAATGGACTATTCTTTACATGGAGGGATTATGTGGTATGTGATTTACATCGATAAAGTGGTTTCAAAATATAAGCAATTAAGAAATATCAAAAATTCAAGAAAAATTAGCAACAAGGAAAAAAGGGGGAAAACTAAAATCATCTAGAAAATGGAAGAGAATTTTTTTAAAAAAAGACTTAGGCTTCCAAGATGAAGAATCCACAAGAGAAAGAAAAGGGGGCTGGAAGTAACCTGGAAGATAAAGTCTAAGAGAGCCTCTAAACACAAAGCAAGGGACACAAGGCATAGAAACAGCTTAACATGTTACCAAAGTATCTTCTGAAAGCCAGAGAAAACGAAAAGAGAATATAGACAAAGTTCCACAGAGATGATAGGAAGACAAGAGGGTTTAGAATAAAATGGCCTTGCATGAATGAAAGAAAAAATTGCCTAGGCCTAAACACATCAAAGAGCCATGCTAGACCACTTACAGTAGGACAAAGTTGGGAGATCAAAGGAATCGAATCCAACAGGCTCCTGAGACAATGGCTCTCAGGAGCCCGGCAACAGGTCTTTGTGTCTGTCATTGAAAATGACTTTGAGAATTTTATATTCAAGTTCTCTACAGTGAATGAGCGAAATGAGCCTCCATCTACCACAGCTGAAAGTAGGGAAGCTAGCCGCCGCTCCGAGAGCAAGAGAGAATTTGCATTATGTTGTTTGATGTTTCGAGGCAGCCAACGAAAGAATGATTTATTTTTAATGTAAAGCATGATGAGAATTGGAGAGAATATAATTCATTTAGTTAGTTTGAATTTATTTATTTATTTGGCAGGGTCTCATGGAGCAAGGCTGGTTTTGAACTTGCAATGTAGCCAAGACTGACCTTGAGTTACTGGCAACTCCATCTTCCCAGGGCATTAAGTGCACCACCTGGTTTACTTTCATGCTTTTTTTTTTTTTTTAAAGCTTAAAAACATTTCATTAGTTGAGAAAAGTTTGAGAATATTAAGGGATCAAAATAGAAATGATACTAAGAACTCAAAGGAAGTAGCAAAGGCGAGACAGTAGCAGATGCAGCTGGGTAGGGTAGGCCAGCTAAGAGTCAGAGAAGCAGCCTCTGATGTTAATATCCCAGGCTGAACATTTCTGATGAAACCGCCAAGTGATGGCTGACAGATTTACATACTTGGAAACAATACATGGTGATCTGGGTCCAGATGGGCTGAGTCTTGGTATCAGCACACTGACCTGGAACCACTTTTAGCTAGCCCACCATTTCACAAGCTCGGCAGAACATCCTCTCCATGGAACTTACTCTGGAGAACACCACTTAAACAGGACTAAAGATGGGTGCCTGTGCTTGGGGCCCTGGGAACAGACGGCGATGGATGATCAGAAGCAGTCACACTGACCAAATATGAAAAGATTCTTTGACGTAGATATTGTGTTTCTATAAATAGATTACATCTTATTAGCCTAACTTAATAGGTATTAGCACCTGTTCTTTAGTTATTTTTAGATTAAAAGCCATCTTTCCGTTGAAAACTCATTGCCTTCTTTCTTTTCTCTGGGTCTTTGATGGCCTGGGCAGAAGCTCCTCAGCTTTCCTTTGTCCACTCACTGGCCACCGTGGAAAGGGTCACACAGTTCTGGCAGGCAACGCTGAGAGTTTATAAAGAAGCCCATGGTGGTCAATGGACCTAGATGAGCAAGGCAAGCCAGGTAGGGGTCGGGATCCCTTACAAATGCCAGCTAAAAAGACAGCACCTGCCCAGAACTCTGCTTTGGGGAAGTGCAGCCACTAAATAAATTTCCCAGTTCCCCAGCAGTCAGAAGTCTGGATGCTCTTAGGACCTAAAGTCTAGCCTCTAATGGTTAAAAACTATTTTAATTTTAAAATGCTTGTCATACAGCTAATCAGAATGCTTCATATGCATTAATTACACACACATATATCTATACAGAAACAGATGTCATTTGTATTACCTTAGTGCCACTTACAAAACTCCAGATGTAGACTATTGACATACCCCCACTCAGTTTTGGTACTGACCAAATGTTTCTGATTAAAACGATGGTTTTGAGCCTGGTTTAGTCCCCTAAGATATTATTTATTCTTCCCAGCACTGAATCCCTTGAAAAATATGATATACATAAATTCTACTTATTCATCATATTCACTCAGATAAAAATGTTGACTTAGACCATTTTTTAAAAGGCCACTTAGAAGCATATCCCTATTCATTTCCCCCAAACAGTCCATCAATCTGCTAATAACTAGGGAGCAGAACGGTTGCTTCAAAGGTGTGACTACATCTCACTGGTCCGTGGTTTTCTATCTATAGGCTATGTCCCAGAGCTGCTTGCAGATATTTTGCTGCTATCCAGATGCACTCTCCTGGCAACATCTCTAGCATGAACAGGGCCGCTGACAGCCAGAAATGGGCGATGCACAGCACAGCCCAAGAACCTTGCAGGCCCACCGGGTCTGTGACGTCTTTCCCACAGCGGTGACTTTGCCCGCCTCCCATATATTTTTAATCAAGTCTTTCTTCCAAGCAGCCAGCCTGGCCCAAGAGAGTCTTGGTGCTGCTTTTGAGATTCTAGGCACCGGCTCTTGCAGAACTCCAAAGGGATGGCGCTGCAGCTCTCTCTGTCTCAGTCTTGCCTTTGGGTCTCTTTTTTTCCCTCTGAGTTCTCTTCGATGACACTTTACTAGGCTGTTTCTGAAAAGAGCACCGTGGACATTGTTTCTCTAGTTCAGTATCCACTTACTCTCAAGGCTACTGAAGAATAAATGTCCCATGCCAAACCCACACTGGTCTCGAACCTGCCTGTCTCCCGAGGGCTGGGATTAAAGGCATGAACACCAGTGTCAGGCTCCAAACCTGGCACTCCTGATGGAGCTGTCAGCACCTGTCTCTCAGTCCAGGAAAGGGTGTCTGTGAGACTCAAAGTGGTCTCTCTTAAATGCACACTCTTAACCGTGGCTCTGGGCAGCAGAGAAGACATCTCTGCTGTGGGGCTGGAAGAATGTGAACTGGGGCTTCTGGAAGCTGTCTCCTAGTGTGTGTGGGAAAGGGAAAGGAGGATATCATGTGGCTGAGCCTGTACTCTTGCACCCTGGATTCTGACACGTCTTGGCGCTGCCTGACTGTGCAGTTGAGTGGGCAGCAGTGCCCGTCCGTGTACACACGCGCCTGCTGGATTTCTATCACTAGGACAGTGGGAAGGGAGGGTGGGAAGAAGAAAGCCCACCACAGCTTTCCGCTTTATAGCCAAACAAATCTGGTGTGTCAGACAGCTTCTCCCTCACTGTGACAAAATATTCACCCCGCCCCACACCCCACACCCCGGCCCATCAAGCTTGAAGGAGGAAGGGTTTGTATGGGTTCATGGTTGCAGCGGTTCATCCCACAGGTGGCTTGTTCTTTTAGGTCTAAGATGAAGCAGAACATCACAACGACAGCATGTGTGGTCAAGCAAAGATCTTACCTCACAGCAATGAGGAAGGCAAGAGAGGGAGGGAGAAAGAAGGGAGTAGGGGGGAGGCCAGGGACAAGACATACCCTTCATTTAAGTCTCATCTTATAATAGTCATTCAGCTATGAATTCCTTAACAGATCCATCCATTGTTGAAGCCCAAGCCACCATGATCCATTCAACTTTAGCTACCGCGGAACCAAAGCTTCAACACATGGCAAATGTACTTTGGGGACATTTGCTATCCAAACCAGAACTCAAATTCACTCTGACTCAAACACTCTTGAAAAGAAATAAAATAGACGGAGCAGACGGTTGCACTTGAAGCCATGGTTCTATCACTGGAGGATCTGTCATGAGAGTACCTGCCGCATTCTCTAGAAGGTCGGACAGACTAAGCTTCTCCTCACCGGGGCTGCCAGCAGTACAAGAATGGGCAAGTGCTTGGACCACAGCAGCTTCTCAATAAATCACAGCCATTGCCGTTTGGTTTAAGAAGGCTGAGGTGGAGGCAGACTCCTCTTTCGCCTCTTCCTCTATAATGCTGATGTAACAAATAGCCGGCAGATGCTTTTACAATCGGCGGGCTCCATTTATCTCACTTTGGGAGGACATCACAACGATACTTCCCATGACAAGTGAGAGGAGACTGTTTCCTCTTTAATTCTGAAGGGCAGTGTTAGTATGATTGGCGTCCTTTGTGTAGGAAGAGCAATTTCTACCAACCATTTCACTCTCCTCAGAGCAGGGCACTCTCTCCACCCCGCCCCACCCACCACCACCAGAGCAGTGTCCTCTACTCCTTCTGGGGCTGGGGCTGTCACTGTCTTTCTTGGCAGCTGGCTGGGCCGCTTCCCTCAAATACATTGAACAATAAAATTACTACCCATTTTTCAAGACAGTCTGCTTTAACAAGCTCAAGGGCTCTATATTAACTAGTTCAGAGGGTGTTTTTCTTGCTAAGAATAATGTGGCTCTCTCAAAAACTGGAACTACAATGTCGAAGGACATTCACTTCCCATCTTTTCAGTCCCAGGACCTCTTACCGTTCTTTACAAGTGTTGGTGTCATTCTCTATAATTGATCAAGTTTATGATGCTGGAGAAATCAGCTTTATTTGTGCAATTTAATTGACAGTTCATTCATGCACCCGTGGAGAATTTCTAAAAACTCAATAAGGATTTCATTCAAAATACACCAATAAATGGCATAGAAGCATATAGACCAAGTTTTTATAGTCATAAAACATGTGCTTTATATATGATTAAATTAGTTTTGAACTTTTTTTAAAAGTCTTAAGTCTTTCAAAATTATATCCACCATTTCCCATTTCTCAGGCCTGGCTGGTTTCTTGGTGATCCCTACTGAAGAAAATGTGTTTTTTCTATTTTTTATTTATTTTGCATACTTTCTCTTCCAATAGGTGAGAGAAGGAAGAGAAATGGCAGCTCTGTACTGTAGCGCAGCCGACCACAGATTGATTCAACTGAAGAAAAGCCCCGCATACCCAGAGAAGCCGCGCATGCCCAGAGATTCCCCAGGCTCCGCTCTCTGCCTGTGGCTTATGCTACGATTTGCTGCAATAAGAAAGTGAAGATTTTCCATCGGGAAAGTCAAAGAGCTTCTGTAATGGCTTGGGAATGCATAGGAGAAGAAGTGAAGTGGGGTGGACAAAAGTATTCTGGAAATGCTTTTATGAGTAGGAAGCCCAGAAACACACACACACTGCTCATAGACATGACTGAACACAAAACAGTCCTGCCCCAACACCAAAGGTGGAGAATGGCTTTCTTCTTGGGCATTCGTCCACAGTGACAGGATTTGAAGGGAAGGAGGCATTAGTATCCTTGACCCAGCATAGAAAAGAGAATGACAGAATGAAAGATCGCCCACCAAGACAAGCCAGACAGGAAAACAGCAGGGTTCTGTAGTCAGCCCCGTGAGCTGGCACACGAAGCAGCAGAACTCGGCAATAAGGCTCCGTCCTGGAGTGTGAGCATTCTGAGCCGAAGACCAGCAGTAGCTCGTTTGCTTCCTTGGCCAGCTAGTGTCCACATGGTTGGTTAGGGAGGCAGTCTCCAAGGTCAACTCAGTTTCCCCTACACATGCTGCTAGGGGCTGCCACATAACTTTGGATCTCCTGAACTCAAGCAGAAACCTGATAGGCAAAAGGGTTATTTTTCCAAGAATGACAGGTGACTTCTACTAGACCCTCACTCATGAAAACATAGATGCAGCGGAACCAATCCTTGATATGGGTAATTTTTAGAAATGGTGAGAAGGCAGCGGTTAAGCTGGATGCGGATCGCCAAGAAAATGGGCCAAATCCTAATCCTCCTATAATCCCTGGTAAATGACCTCCAAATGAGACAGTGTTTGGAGATAGGATCTTTAAAGAGGTAATTGGGTTAAAATAAGGTCTTTGGGGGTGGGCCTTAATCCAATTTGTGGCTTTATAAAAAGAGATTGAGACAGACAGAGAAACCTCTGGGGTACCCCCATACAGGGGGGTACCATGTAGAGACACAATGAAAACCCGCCATCTGCAGACGAAGGAGACAGGCTTCAGACAAAACCCAGAATTACTGGTGCCTTAGCCTTGGACTTCTAAAACTGTGAAAGGGGAAATTTCTGTTGTTTAAGCCCCGAGATGCTGGTGTGTTAAGGCATCCTGAGTGAGATAATTTAGTTGGTTGGGTCAGAGGATGGCAGAATGATGTTCAATGGGCATTCAGGGTCATCAATGCTTGCTATAGAACAGGCTTTAGCTAGAGATAGCACCCTGTCTATATAAGGTGTAAGGAAACAGAACAATGAATGAAATGTTAAGATCAGTCAATGAATCAGAGGAAGCAAAAGTACTTGATCCAAGGAGAAAAATCTCACCCAGTACTGGCCAGGCCCAGTTTGGTCCAAGCATTTCTCCTCAGACTTTCGGCTTTTTGGTTCCCTTGGAAAAACCCAACTGTGATAAACATCTGGCTGCTGGCTGTGATTTCTGAGCCCCACCGGGGCTAGTGCTCTGCTTTGCCTGCTTACATGACACTGTATCACTGTGCATGGAAGAAGTATCAATTAATGTTTCTGATGAGAAAATTACTAGGTATATGAAGCAGGAGACTGGCACGCTCCCATCAAGCATCCAGGAGCCAGGCTGTGAGGGTGAGCAGGAGACGGGTCAGCGTTTGTTGGTACAAATGGTACCTTAGCCCACCTCCCACTGGCCAAAGGATCCCTAAGACTAGCTTAGACATAGGCAAGACTGAGGATAATACAGGCATGCACCAACATGGGAGCTCACACATGGATGTGGACAGGAAGACAATGGCACAGTGCAGTCCTAACAGGCCAGGGAGGAACGAGAAGTGGCTGGGGATGAGCAGGGATCTGGTGATCTAGCCACAGGGCTAACTAGTGGGATAAAGGCCATGGCTGATTGTGCAGTCCTACCTAGTGAGTGGAAAGTGGCTCTTCTGAACGGTGGGCAGGTAGCCATTCTTGGTGGTCAGGAGTGTCAAACGCATGGACTTGTGTGGAAACACGGGCTTTGTTCATGCCCAGCACTCTAGGGGCCATTGCAAACACCTCAGGGGGCCGTGCAAACACCAGCAGTGCCCTGTCGCTCTGCCATTTTTGTCTCGCCATTAAGCCAAGGGACGCAGTAGAGACTACAATTTGGCCTGCCACGCTGCCAGACTGACCTGGGTCTGTCCTTTGTCACCCAGAGCTCTGTGCAAATACGCAGCTCTTACCCGAAAGCAGGAGGCCTGGAGAAGTAGGTAGGGATGGGCTGGGAAGCCAGTCACTAGTCCAGTGTTCCCCAAAACAAGCAGACCTATGGTGACCTGCCTTTTAGTTTTGTTTTCCACAGAGGGACCAGAGTGGAACAAATGTTAGAGCCTTGGATAATTCTGTGCAAAAAAGCTCTCAATTTCTCCTCTAGAAATAAAGCTACAGAGCTGGGTCATAGTTTTGTCTGCAACTAAGTTAAGATTTGAATCATCCAGCACAGCCAGGCGAACACTGCACCCTTTTCTTCCAGTTTTCTGTGGTACAGGACTGTGGACGTCTTCACGTAGACCTTGAGGATTTTTTTCATTGCTCTTTCTCTGCATTTCCCCCAGGTAACTCACACAGTGTCATCTCAAGTACCACAAAAGGATTATTTATGAACAAAACTGAGTATCGACAAATCTTAGTCCCAGACTTTGATTAAGAAGATGGAGAAGGCCCAGATAATTCTGAAATGAATTTAGATCAGGAATAATATAATAATAATAAATGAACAGATTCATCTTTTTTCATATTCCCTTAAGGATGAAGTGACCTTGTGGTGGGTAGCGCACAATTTGGTGACAGCTAGCCAAATTTAAAAGGAGTATAACTTATGGTAGGGCAGGTGAGCATTTTCGTACGGATATGGCATGCAGATTTGACCACATCGCCATGCAAAGAAGAATCACCTGGTTTGATGTGAATCATGACATTGTTTGACACAGTGAATAGAATGGGAATAGAATTATGGCACAATTTGAGATGACACAATGTATCTGTTAAAAGAATGAGGTTCATATTCTTAGGAGCTGATCTCGACATTTTGTTGTATTTCCAGCTTGCCTTATGGAAAATTTAATTTAAAAAAGGTCTGTATTAAATTGCATCATAAAGTTAAGTAAGATCTACTGAGTAAAAATAAGTGAGTAACAAAACAGGGGTTGAAAGAAGTGGGCTGGATAAAAATGGGATCTGGACTCTGTCCTCCAAGGTCAACAGCAAAAGCTTACTGAGGTCATGAATGACAAAATGCTCACTAGTAGAGACTTGACCTCAATCCAGGCACAGCAAATAGCAGATTGACATTGTCAAATTATTCCCGCAGATGGCAATCCAATCACCTCTCAGTAACCCAGACCTAGTTAACTGTCTGTGCCCTTGGCTAAATGGGAGCAAAAGCCCCCCAAGAGCAGCCACAGGCCACTGTGTAGGTGACAGCATATAAAACCATCGCCACCATCCCACCCCTTCTTGTTCCTAGATTGTCATGCGACCTTTCACTTCCCCTGAGCTCCAGGGAAAAGGACAAAGTGTGCCCCTGTTTCTCTGAACTGTGTTGGTTCAAGACTGTCCCTAGCCTTTGCTTCCACAGAGCTCTGCTGGTTAATGGCACAAGTCCCACTCACTGGAAGTGGAGCAACACAGCAAGCTGCAAGGAACTTCTTATAGAGCTCTAGGGGCAGAGACCGACTTGTTTGGAAACCTGACGCTGTGTACAAGGACAGAACACACATTTACAGAGAGAATGTGGCTGGCTGGCCCACACCACAAAAAATACAACCAAAAGGGCTCCAACGCAAGGGAGTATGCTGTGGTAGGACTTGGCTTCACCTATGCGGAAAGCTGTCTGATTCAAGTGTTGGCCAATCAAACCACCAGCTAACTGGGGCTGGGTCAACACTGTGTAGAAGTCTCTGTAAGTGTCGACAAAAGATTCAAAATGCGTTCAGGACTGTTAGGGCCTTCTGGTAGGGCAATATAAATGACTGTTTCAGATTGACCTTGGCAGGACAGCCTGGATGGGAAAGAGAAGGGGACCCTGGGGCAAAGAGAATCTGTTCCACAGACCAGCCAGGGGTGGGGAACCAGGACTGCTACAGAGCCTTGGAGAAAGGTGGAATTTCTCAGTTTGTAGCTCCTGGCCTGGGTCCATCCATTTACTGCGCTGCTTATGTTCTGAGCTCCTGAAGCCAGGCCCCAGCCTTCAGAGACTGTGCCAACCATCTGGGTCTGCCTGGCGTGTCAACGCCCAGCAAGGCTCTGAGAAAGCAGCCTTATCTCTCTGTGTTCGATTCATACTTTCAGAAAACCCACAAAATTCCTCACCCTGCACAGACATTCCACGGCTCATGGGAAAGTCTCCGGTCTCAGCCCTCCAGGCAGTTAGATTAAAGCTGACTCAGACAGCTCCAAAGCCGTTCACCACAAGGGAACAAAAGCAGCCACCTGCCAAAGTCTGGAAACACCCTTGGATCTGGTGCCACTGGCTGGCCTGTGTGTCTTTGACATCTATTTGGTAGTGGGGCTGTGGCTGTCTTCAGGCTCTTGTCGGCCCACATCTAGTCCTGACCCAAATCTCACCGTTGACCTCGGGTCACACAGGTCTGCTATCTCTCTCCCTGGTGACAGCCTAGTTCCTAACCCTGCTTCTGTTCTTGACATGCAGAGCCTGGTAATTGCCCCTCCTTGTCGCCCGTCACCTCTAGCTCCCCTCCGGTGGGGATAGGCTGGGCCCCACCCGTTTCACTTTGAACCGCTCCCTGTACCTGTTGTCCCATAGGTCTAGACCTGGAACCCCCTTGGGCTTCGCCCTCTTTGGCTGGGTCGTGCTGGCATCACCTGCAGAATGGGGAGGGTCACATCCTCCAGGGATGGCGTCCTGCATTGCTGGCACTGTCCCCATTATGTCCCAGGTATCCAGGTCTTCCCTGCATCAACTTTGTCCTGTGCCGGGCACTGGGCAGCCTGATCTCAGACTATTCATCTACCCCATGTCCTCCCCACTGGCTCGCTCCCAGGTTCAACTTCTGTTCTTAGCCCAGAGAAAACCGGAGCCTCATGGCCAGCAGTGTCAAAATTCCAGCACTTGGCTTTCAACCTCCCTTTCCCCTCAAAGCTCCTCCACGCTACAAGACCACCCAGGAGCAAACACACAGCCACCTGGAGGAGCTGAGCTGGGGCAAGGGGCAGTCAGGCTCCGGCAGGCATGGTGGCACAGTCCTGAAACCCCAGTACTGGAAAGGGGGCTGAGGCAGGAGGATCACAAGTTGGAGGCTAGCCTGGGTCACAGAGCTAGATACTGTCTTCAGATACACACATACACACACACACACACACACACAGTGATGAATTACCCATTATTCACCAATAGTTTCTTCTCTGACGCAATGACCCATTGGAGAAGAGTAGCCAACTACGTAATCACAAGTTGGCTAGAAGGGTCAACGATCTGTACACAAGCACTCTGACAAACATCTATTCTGGAACCATCACTACTGCAAACCAATCAAAGAGCAGCACATCTGCCTCCCTCACCTGGACCAGTGCTCCAACCACAGGACCGAGTCACATGCTCCTCTTTGCTCCCTGCCTGCTGGCCTTTGTCACTGCAAGCCCCACATTGTATTATAATCGCCTGTTCCACAAAGAGACGGTGTCTGACTCACTTCTGAACAAGCACAGTGCAAGGAACCTGGAAACAGCCTAACCAGTGACTGATAAATGTGTGAAGAAACAGGAATGGTCGAAACAAGGTTTGGTTTCACACGCTGAAAGCCAATGGGACACTTTATATAAGAGCAGGGTCTGGGAGGATTAACAACGGCCATCCCACCCTTTGCGAACAGTGAAGACCCCTGTGCGCCGGCCCTGCCTTGCTCTCACCGGTAGGGCTCCATGGTGCGCATGGCGTAGAACAGGGCCTCCTCCAGCATCCCCAGGTTGATGCAGGCATCCATGGCACAGTCGAGCACCTTCAGCTGGTAGATGTTGATGTCGGGAAGCCGTTCCGAGTTGCTGCTTATGATCGCCTGGCACAGGGCCAGAACCTGCTCCCACTCTGTTATTAACTTAGTTAAGGATGCATTGTCTTCATCAAGCAAGCACAGAAGGAAGTGGAGATGTCTGAAAGGCTGAAGAGCTTCCAGGCACAGGAGGGAGGAGACGCCCATTATTTTGCACAGATGAGCTGCCTGGAAGCATACTTGAGAGACAAAAACACATTCAAGTACCATCTTAGCGAAGGAAATTCTGTTTACATCAACAAACCATCCTCTAACCCAGTCTGTACTTTAAGAGAATTAAAATTCCCAAGGAAATGTCCCCTTTTCACACGTCCACACGCTTTCTCCTTCGACTTGGTTGGGAAACGAATGAAGGTGTTTATTAAGCTGGACTTAAGCTCTCGTCCGGCTTCAAATTATTTACTGTGGAATTATTTCTGTTTAAAAGAGAGAATCCCTACTGAGAAAGGAGAAGCATGTGTTTGCTCCTGACTCATCTGAGTCCTGGACATGCACGGAGGACAATCCACACTGTGCACAGGCCTGCAGCGGGCATGGTCATCCTGTCCTGGACATGCACGGAGGACAACCCACACTGTGAACAGGCCTGCAGCTGGCATGGCCATCTGAAGACATGCAGTTCCAGTGGGCCTTATATTTAGTGTTTACTAGAAAACAAAGGGGACCCCAAACCTATACTTAACTCAAGGAACTGCATTCTTCCTTTAAACTCAAACACCGAAAGAAAACATTCAAAGCTGTGCACTGTGGTGCACACCTTTAATCCCAGTACTTGGTAGTCAGAGGCAAGCAGATCTCTGTGAGTTCGAGGCCAGTCAGGTCTACATATCAAGTTCCAGGACAGCTGGGGCTACACAGAGATTTACTGTCTCAAAAAGCAAAAAAAAAAAAAAAAAAAAAAAAAAAAAAAAGAAAAAGAAAAAAGAAAATACCAAGAACAGTTTTTATATATGTACCATATATATATAAATAAGGGAAAATGGTATCTTAAAATAAGAAGTAAGAAGATCCACTGCTCAGTAGCACTGACTTTCTGATTAACCAGATGTCAGTTAAGTCATTAATTAATTTCATGGAGCCACCATGTGATATTCCACTCCCCATGGGTTGCACCTTGCTACTCAGGATGGCCTCAAATCACTTGCTCTGGTAACCAGTCTCCCCCAGTCTCTTGAGTAGCTGGGCCTACTGCGGTGTGGCATTTGGTCCAGCCTTTAACTTCACCTTTGCTGACTGATATTCCCACCCTCTTATAGAGGCCCTGGAGGACTGACAACATGGGGCTTCCTCCACCAGCAGCTGAAGGTACATGCGAGGGACCCAGCTGGGGTCATCAAGCAGCTCCTCCAATGCCCTGCCATATGGGACTGGGTATCTCCCTACCTGCCACCCAATTTCCTACCACTGTGGTCCTATACTACCCTGCTCTGCTGCTAGAATTCCACTTGGGGAAAAACATTTAAAGATTCAAACAACAGAAGAAACAGTACAGATCTTCATCATCAATAGAGCGTGCTTCAAACCTAAGCTTGTTCTACTGTGTGTCAAATGCGGAGCCCTGATAGGGTCAAATGTTCTGAGGTAGGCTGCAAATGAAAGACCTGTCTCAGTAAAGATCAAATCTAAAAATGGGGGAGAACCTTTTGGTGTCCTCTTGGGAGCTAGAGTTCCAGGTGTCATGGACGTGGTTGGGAAGTTTCCCGGGGTACGTGAAGCCTATGGCAGAGATATGACAGTCTTTCACTTCTTCTGGCCACAGCCCCTGAGTCTGACAGACTGAAGAGGAAGAGGCTGGAGGGTGGAAGGGCCTGGAGGGCAGGGTCCTCCCTCCCCACTCCACCTGTCTCTTCACTGCTCCAACTCCTCCTAAACCTTGCCGCAAGCCCTCTCCTCAGTGTCCTGACATGGCAAGCCTTGCCTGAACAGACAGCCCATGTGTGCAAAGCTCCTTCTCCCTCTCCACGAAATCTGATTTCTGCTGCCCGTGCCTGCACAGTCTGCTTCCGTTACAAACCAAGACCCCCCTGGGAAAGGGGAATACTATCTTCATGAACCTACCAGGAGAGCAGTTTCCTCTCAGCTGAGGCACAACACCTCACTCCAGAGCATCACTTCCTTGGGAAGACCTGAGAGCTGAGGGCTCTTTATGTCGGCTCTTAGGGGAGAGCCCTGGCTCTGATCCCAGAAGGGGTTCCTGTTCTGAAGACGGTGATTTGATGTTATTGACAGCTGGTGATTTTCCTTTGTATTCCGGTGACATGGATGTTTCGCGTTTGTTGAACGGATCCTCCAGAGGTTGAGGGAAGTGGTTTCTCAGGCAATGCGCTGATTTTGAAACAGACTGCCACGCTAACCTTGTGGCTTTTCATTTCAGGATTAGATGTTTGACAAGCTGTCAGGAGCAATGGCTGTCTCTTACACAATGCCAGACGTATCTGTGGCAACACTTGGGCCTTATTGCCACATCATTTGCTGGGTCCTCATTGTCACCTGTCTACTCATTTCCATAATGGGCTCCACCTCATCAACAGGCTGAGGTGAGACGCCTTACAGGTGGAAACCAGGTGTGCTCTTCGGCATCCGCTCACAGGAATACAGTCACACACCCTATGCCAAGCAGGAAAGAACTCCTTGCCAACCTCCCTCCACAATATTGGCAACTATCTCCTGGCAAACAAGGGTAAAACTTTTCATGTAAACTGCTCCAGGGAGGAGGGAGGAACAATTTTAACTACAAGGTTCTTTCCAAGTTAACGCAGACATGTATCTGCTCAGAGATGATCCATGCCGCCTGTGGTGCCTACTATAACCACTGTTCCAATGAGCTCTGTACCAAAGGGGACCCCAAGGGCACAATCAGGGCTTTTGTTCAAATGCTCCTAATTACTGTAGGAGGGTGGGGACAAACAGACAGACAGACAGACAGACAGACAAGGGAGGGAAGTCACTTGGGAGTTAGTCATCTTCTTAATACAGGCTGCCAGAACAGGGTTTATGCCCATCTATCCATGCTACTCCGTTTAACATCATTCTGGGTCCCTTCGCATAAAAACTAACCCCCTGTGCCCATTTCCAGCAGGTTCTTTCCTTACATGTGGCACAGTGACCAGCACCAGTAGGCACCACGTCATCCTCTGTGTATCAGCAAATTTCTTTCCTCTGAGCAATCTCCTCCATGGCTGGCCACGTCTCTCTGTGTGTGTATGTATGTGTGTGTATGTATGCATGTGTATCGTCACCAAAATATGTACTATATTATTCTGCTTTGCACAATTATAATGAATTATCTGTTACCAAATGCCTTATGAAGCAATGATAGGCTTCTGAGTTATGGAGGTTCAAAAACAAGTTCAGATGGCCCTACTGGTTTGATCTCCAGTGAGGGCACCAGATGGTAAAGGTGGGAGTGGCTGTCAGGAAAAAAAATGACATTTCAAGCCAGGAAGCAGAGTGAGGTGAGAGACCAGGACCTGATGGTCCCCTTGAAGGCATCCTCCCAATGACTTCCCAGTAGGCCCCAACCCTTAAAAGTCTGCCATACCTCCCAAGAGGACCTTTGAGAAAAACTCATCTGAATTACAGTCCATATGCGAGAGTTGTGAATGTCAGACTGTGCTCTGTACTTTCTGCCTGAATCACAACAAGATGAGAACAAGTCAGTTTCCACGTAAGCCTCATCCAGGGGAGACTGAACCGTGGTCTTCTATGGCCCGACTCCTGCTGCGCAGGACCACAGAGGACAAGACTCCTCAGTGGTGTGACAACTCTAGACCCATGAGCGTCACCCAGAGCTGGCTATTGTCCCACTACCTTTCTTCACACTGACAGGTAGAGTTTCAAACGCCTCCTTCACTCTGACCCTTTCCTCATAACAAATTTAATTTCTCTTCAGCTCTATTAATATGCCATACCCCAGACCGAATCTGAGATGCTACACAGGATCAGCCCAAAGCCATCTCCTTTCTCATTTTATATTCTCATTTTATATTTCTAGGACTGCAGCTCAAGATCCCCGTTGTCTTTGAGGAGTTATAACATACTTGTACACTTTATTAAATTTTCCTGTTTACCAAAGCCATGCAATCCTCTCGTGAGTTCTGCTGCCAAGCTTTATGCAGACTTACATGCTTCAACTTCTTGCCCCAAACAGAAGACTCTATACACATTCTCGTCAAAGCTCATGTCCTGATTTCAGTCACTCTTCAGGCTGCCGAGGATCCACTGCGCTCTTGATTCTGTTGCTCCTCCTCTGCTCTCCTTCCCTTCTCTACATGCTCGGGAGGTCTCCTCATTCCAGGTACTGAAGCAAAGGTGGAGGACACACAGCACCCCAGAGTGACCCAGAGTGACGCTTGTGTCATTTGCTAACTGACGAGGATGTCTCGATCTGCTCGTATAGAACACAAATGTCTTGATGCTTCTTTGCAACGCCTCTAATGAAATCTAGATGCAAATTTTACAAAAAAAAAGACTCTGTGGCAGACTTCTTTTCTTGCTAACTAGCCAACTGTAGTTCATTCGTCAGACTTACTGAACTAATGGACAAACCCACTGAGCTAATGATTTCTGTAATCACATACTTCACTATTAGAAGGAGACCCTACCTGTCTTCTCCCCCTTCACAATACTCTAACGGCATTATGGATTGGAAACTTTATTTGCAGATTTTGTTAGTGCCTGGGATATGTTCAACCCAAAGCATCTGATGACCTTTTGGTGACATTTTCACATTCTACAGTCTCCTTCTTACCTGTAGTTCCCTCATCACATTTGCATCCAGGAGTCCTCTACAGACAAGTGACTTCCGCTGCAGCATCTACCTATCCAAATCCTGACCCTGAGCACCAGTGGGTCGTCCCAGACGACCCCATCATATGCTGTCTCCCTTTGCACTCAACTTTGACCTATTGGTGCTCCTTATCATTCATGCCAAGAAAATGCATGATGGAGAACCTCATTGCTGTTGTTTTGTGGTGGGTTGTAGGTCTGAGGGTCAGTGGTATTAATTTATAAGGATTCTAACGTTCCTTTCTAGAGACTAAAGTGGTTATGGGAGAAAGGAGGAAGAGTCTATGAGTTTTACCTATTGCACAGAAAAGAAGTAGAAGGAGAAAGAGGAGGAAGAGGAGGAAGAGGAGGAAGAGGTGGATTAAGAAAAAACAAAACACCAGCGACTTACCTTCCCACTATGACGGGGCCATACTATTAACTGGTGGTAAGGTAACTGGGCTGATATTACTGCAGTCCTCCTGAGTGCTTCCCCACACTGCTGGCTGGGCCAGGATGTAGCACCTAGAGCTTTCAGACCTGGCCCTGGCTCCAGTGGCACTAAGCTCCCGGTCAAGCAGCAACCACCAGCACAGCTCAGCCCACAGATGAAAGGATACTCCAGTGTGCCTTCAGTTCTTCGATTTTTTTCAGCGATTCTTGAACCTCCTTCCATATTTGCTCATCACCCGTTAGCATATCAGCATCCTGTTTAGTCCAAATGGGAAGACAGGCAAAGAAGACAAATGGCCCAATTAAAACCCGGCCAAAGGATTTGAACAGACATTTCTCCAAGAAAGACAAACAAATGGCCTACAAGCACATGAAAACATACTCGGCATCATTAATCATTAGGGAAATTCAATTCAAAACCACGGAGAGATGCCACCTCCTGCCCAGCAACACAGCCCTGACTTGCTATAGAAAAGCGAGGAACAGTAGGTATCATTAGGGATGCAGAGGAGCTGAACGGCCGACGCTCTGCAGGTAGATATGTAGAGTGAGCGGCATGGCTCTGAAAAGTGGTCTTTTCGGCGCCTCAGACAATTGACCTATTTGTGCTCCTTGCCATGTGCGCCAAGAAAATGTGTGATGGAGCACTGCATTGCTGCACTTTTGTGGCTGGTGTGCTAGGAAGCTTCTAGCAAACATGGAAATGCCATGCTACCAACAGTGTTAGCATCTCATTAGCTCTCCTGGGCAGGCAACCACGAGAAATGAGAACATGTTCAACCAAAGTGTGTACCCAAACAGTTGTAGTCCAAAAATGATGCAACCTGGATGTCCATCATTTGATGATGGACAGATAAATAAAAACTCATTACAAGAGAATATTACTCATAATAAAATGAACAAAGCATTATCATAGGAGATAACATGGCTGAACCTTAAAAACATTATTCTGAGTGGGAAAGGCCAGTCTTTCTGAGCTGGTGAAATGGCCCAGTAAAAGGTAAAGGTGGCTGCTGCCACATGAGATGGTCAGGCCCTGGAATCCACGTGGTGGGGGGAGAGAACTGACTCTTAGAAGTTGTCTTCTGAGCCCCGCATGTGTCCCCTAGCATGCCTATAATCCCCCCAAATGACGTTAAAATATAAATAAAAATACAGTAAAAGACTATATGTTACATGATTCTACTTATATGAAATTCCCAGGTTGGAAAATCCACAGGGACAGAAGGCAAACCGATAGTTGATTAAGGCTAGAACAATTAGGAGGAGTGACTGCTGATGGGTAGGATTCCTTCAGGAATAATAAAATGCTCTAAAATTGACCATGATGGTGGTTGTACAACTCTGTAAAGAGACTAAAATCCACTGATTTAGCTGGACAGTGGTGGCACACGCCTTCAATCCCAGCACTCGGGAGGCAGAGACAAGTGGATCTCTGTGAGTTCAAGACCAGCCTGGTCTACAGAGTGAGTTCCAGGACTGGCTCCATAGCTACTGAGAAACCCTGTCTCAAAAAACCATAGATAGATAGATAGATAGATAGATAGATAGATAGATAGATAGATAGAATCCACTGATTTAGATGCTGTAAACAGAAAGAACAGAATAAGTGAATTATGCCTCAATAAACCTCAAGAAAAGAAATTATACCTCAATAAACCTCAAGAACCTATGAGAGATTTTTCATAAAGCTATTATTTGGGACTGGAGTGATGGCTCAGTTCTTAAGAACACTTCTGTTCTTCTAAAGGACTTGAGCTTGGCTCCAAGCACTTAGAATGGACGGTTCACAACCACCTATATCTCCAGCTCCAGGGGAGCCAGTGCCCTCCTCTGGACTTCAAGAGCCCCCACACTCACAGATGTGCACAACCACACAAGTCACATACACATGGAATTTAACACACACACACACACACACACACACACACACACACACACACACACACTCCTCTACACCATTATTTGTTAAGAAATAGAATAGTGACCCAGCAGGGTTTATCGACACAGCTAGGATAAAGGAGGATAAACTCATGTGGAACAATCCTGACTTCCACAGTAAAAAACAAGTCTGATATTTTATGACTTAAAAATGTTAAAGGAAAAAGCCATCGAGATGGTATGCTATTGTTTATTAAATGCCTGCTCTCGTAGTTCACATGCTTTTCTGTATGCTAGTGAGCCCCCAGCACGCAGCGGAGTGCTGGCCACAGGACAGGTGTGTGGTGTGGCGCTGGGTGTGTTACCAATACCGCCCCACTGCATTGTTACACAGCTCTTAGGTAAGTAAAGCCATCCTTGCGTATTCATGGGTGGGGGTGGGTGCAGTCCGCCCTGAGCCAAACAGTGAGGACCCCCGGGTCTGTAGACTCCTGGAAAGCAATGATAAAAGCAACAGAAGAAAATCTGATTTCAGTTTCAAGGTTTCAGTTTCAACACTCTTCCCCTTCAGGTCACATGGTATACACCACTGCCCACCGCCAACTCCTGCACGCCTAGTACCCATGGATAAAGCTTTGAGTCTGAAACTCGATCCAGAAAGGTTATAAGATTTGTCAAAAAATAGAATAAATAAAAATCACAAAATCACGGAAGTAAAGTATAAACCTAGTCTGAGTCCCAAAGGCTGTGTTCTTGTCATGCACTCTGCTTCCCACAACTCCGCTGTGGCCTCTCTGGCATGCTCAGCAAGTTGTTACTTCTTTACATCGCCCAACACACTGGGTATCTGCCACCTGTGACTCTTCCAGCTTCAACTGCTTAAAACAACATTCAGTAAGAAGCCCAGCTCCTCAGCTGTACTGGCCACATTTCGAGAGCTTGTGGCCACACCCTGGACAGCACACTGACCAGTGCTGTGTCCACAGGATGTCTTGTGGGACAGTGCTGTGCCAAGAGGCCATTCGGAGGACGGGAGCTCACTGCAGACACCGCTCGATCTGTCATCAGAGTATCCACAATGCTCTGGTGGTGTGCAGGAGGAGCTAGTCCAGAAACTGAGAAGGGGCAAGAATGGGTGATGGCCAAGAGAAAGGACAGGCATCTTCCTGGAGACTCTCAACGTGCCTCCTTAGGACAGAGCAATTCCTACGGGAACCACTGTCAGAATAATAATTAGTTCTGTGTTACCAGAGCGAAAACACACATCACCCTGGTGTCATGGTCAGGTAAAAATAATCAAATAAATAAATAAAGGCACAGAAAACCAGGGAAACAAGATTCCAAGTGCAGCTGAGGTAGATGGTGTGCATATAAGCAGGGAGTGCTATGTGTTGTGAACCGGGGCTTTTTCATTCTCTGTCTGTGCCATGTGTGTGTGCGCACCAGAAGATGGCTTTGGAAGACTCTGCACATTGTGTCCACAGAAGGGGTGGGAGTGGGGTGCCTGTGGAGAGGTCTCCCTCTGTGCTCTTGTTCCAAGTTCATGTTCATCTCCTGGTCTCAGTCTGACCCTCTCATCTTCCTGCTTCAGCCACCACACTCAATTATATATCTGTGAGGAGCCACCTTTTCGGGGTGACTCGTTGGGCTCCTAGCCGCTGCAGGCTTGTATGTTCCAGGGTAGGGGCATAAGGATTAGAAAAATTAGGTACGAGGGATAGAGATAAGAAAGAAACACAGAATACAGGATAGCACCAGGAGGACAATTTAGCAAATACTGAATGCTGAATTTTTGGGTGCCAAGTTCTGAGTTCGCCAGTGTTTAATTTTTCACATATTTTTATACCCCAATACAAAAAGGGAGGAAGAAGACAAAAGACTGCTTTAATGTGATACAAAAGACAACTAGAAAAGATACTTGCTTCCATACTTTGAGACATCAAGTAATTAATTCATAAGAAAAGCATTCCATTGTTTAGGCAGTGAACCCACCATAAACCAAGTATCCTGAAGGCAGCCACTCCCCAGGTCAAACATCCTATTTCAAAAGAAGGAGCAGAGTATGCTTGAATTCTCTGACCTTTAGTCAGGGTGGAGTGAATCTACCTCCATGGACCACCTTAATGTCCAAAACATCAAGTAAGCACATCCTAGGTCGGGGTGGGTAGCCACAGCTGTTGTCAGAACTTTGAGCAAGCTCAAACTCTCTGAACTTCAGACAAGGCCCTCCACAATTATCTTTAAATACGCCCATCTTGTTTGTCAGTCCCTAGAGTAGACAGGATAATAGATTTCCAAAGGTATCCACGTCCTGAGTCCCCAGAACCTATGGTGCTAGGTTACCTGGTGGAGGGGCGCTATACATGGGATTGAGTTCTTTACAGATGGTTATAAATCCAGGAACTACCCTGAATTATCCAAATGGGTGCAGTACAATTAAAAGTAGGAGAGAGGAGCTGAAGAGGAAGTCAGTGTGTGTGTGTGTGTGTGTGTGTGTGTGTGTGTGTGTGTGTGTACAGAATGAATCAAGAAACACAAGCAGCCTCAGAGACTAGAAAAGCAAGCAAGCAGATTCTCTCCTGCGGCCAAAGAAAAGGAACACAGCCTTGATTCTCACCCAGTGGGATGGGTTTGGGCACATAAGATAAAAAGTCTGGATTGTCCTAGGCCACTCGATTTGTGATGGGTTGTTATAGCCAAGAAGAAAACCAGCACACACATCTTCTGGACTTCCGGCTACTGGAGCTCTGCACATAGCCCTCCCTGATCCTGAATTTAATTAATTTGATCACTCATTAACTCTGTTAACATGTAATGAGTGCCTACTAGGAACTGCTGTAAGCACTGGGGTGGAGCAGGGATAAAAGTCAGCCAGTCATGATGTTTACACGGAAGAGCTGAGATGGGCAGACCCAGGGAAGAGGGCCGGGAGTCTGGCAGACTTTTAAAGGAAGCGTCAAGAGAAGGGCTGGTTGAACACTGTTTGCATAGAGGTTGCGGGAGGTGAAAGGATAGCAGACAGGAGACAGAGAGAGAAGGACAGCAAATTGCAACACACTGAGGCAGGGGCAGGCCCAGAGGCACCGAGGTCAACACGGTCCAGAGCTCATGGGTTGCGGTTCCTGTGGTTGTGGCATCAGCCACAGTTACGCGTACGTTTTCTAACGCTAAACACAAGCCTTTCGTTTTCTAAATCTCGACTCATCTGGGTTCCTTTCTCTCCCCAGTACCGAGCACAGGGCCTCGCCTGGTACAGAGCTCAGCTGGGGTACCTGGAAGTTGATCTGAAGAGGGGATGCGGACTTGGAATTTCTAGATGTCTCCTGCATACGTCTTAACCCTCCCACCTCACTTGCAGGACAGCCATGCCTGGACAGCCCCGAAGGCTGAGGATCAGACACACAGCTTCCTCCCCTGACTGCCAAGGCAGGATTTGGGGCTGCTGGTCTGGCTGCGAGCCCAGCCTCCTTCCTCTAGACCATCCATACAGTCTGATTTGTCTTTCTCCTGGGCTTGCTTCAAGGGTAAAATTATCTGTGGGGTGATAATTTCAAAGTATCTACAGCCATGGTTCACTACTTGCATTAGAAAAAATGGTAAAAACCCTAATGTGGACTGCAAACAAATCCAGTATGTGTGCAAAAGGTGGGTGAGACCATGGCACCCAAAGACAGCAATTTCATATGGGAATTACAGCTAAATGTGTGACGGGTTGTTTTCTGAGGTTGACCCTAAGCCTTGACTTACTTAACAAAGGCCCAGAATCTCTGAAAGCTCCCTCAAGCATTTGATAACAATGGTGATGAGGGACCTTAGTGTTGGAGCTGGACATGGTCACGCTCAGGGCTCAGAGCTGAGTCTCACACTTGCTGGAATGTTCCACTGTGGTCAGTGTCTCTGCACTCTGGTCTCCAGCTCACTTTGCTCCCACGGGCTCCTCACATCTGTGCTCACAGTGGAGTCTGTCCCCCCTCTCCCAGCACCAGGCTATAGGACCACACTCAGTTGTGTGTGCACAGACACAGAAGCTGTAAATATACACAGAAAGAAAAGCGGAGCTCCAGTCTTCTGTTCTTCTTAGCGCACAAACATGAGAGAAAACTAACATGTTCATCTCCCAGATCCTGAGGTATGAAATCAGCAAACAAACATCTTTGCTTCTATTTTTCATATCTGAAGACATCAGTACTTGCTATCACTCAGAACAACTTATCTAGGAAAAAGAAAATCCTCTTCGAATTTCAGCTTTGCCAATTAATAGCAAAGGGTTTGAACAGGTGGACCCCCTATTTACATTTAGAAATTAGGAAAAAACGCTCACTTCATGCTTACATATCTTTAAAGTATGCATTGCTATGGGCTAGAGGCACAGCTCCATGGTACGGAGTTTGCCTAATGTGCCCAGCCCTGGAACCCAGCCCCAGAATTGCAAAAGCAAATCCAAGCAAGGCAAAGCAAACAAAACAAACAAACAAACAAAAAAGCTTTCAACAGATGATAAAAGATAATTCAGAACATAAGTTAAAGGATTCCCAAGTTCCCAAGAGTGTCTCGATGCGAGGTTATCTATATGGGGGAATAATTCTGACTACTTTGACTGATGTGGGAAGATTCACCCTAAACACGGGTGGCGCTTTCTTACAGAAGCCAAGATAAAGGAGATGGAAGGAAAAACTTTTCTTTGCTGGCTTAATTTTCACTCTTGCTAGTGAGGTCATCTACTCTGCTACCGCCACCACTGCGGCTTATTCTTGCACTGAGGCCAGTAGCAGCTTCTTTGGTTTCCAAAGTGAACTGAGGACCTTCAGCTCTCTGGGAATCTTGCAGGCTTTGTACGGTGAGCAGCTTTCAGGTTCTTTCTCTCTGCTTCCAGAGAATCGTTACCGGACACCTCCAGTCATATAACATAAGCTAATGTAATCAATTAACCTTTAATATAAACAGTCATTCTATCAGGTTCTGATTGTCTAGGGCAGCCAGACTAATATAGTTAGATCAGGCTGGTTTAAACAGCTTCTTCGGCTGACCCATGAAACGTCTCCAGAAGCCATCTTTTCCATTACTCTTAGTTTCCTTACCTGGTGATCAGCTCCCACTGGACCATTCTGGGGATTGAGGCAGCACAGAGCCAGCTGAGCCCCACACCGATGACCACTCTCCCACAGACCCTAGGAAGCCATCAAGGCCAGTCTTCGAGTCAACAGTAAAAATGTGGCAGTAGCGAATGGGAGGCTGAGCTGACAGCTGTGCTCAGGTCGATCTGAGTATCCTTCCCTCCTCCCTGCCCTCCCGACCACCCAAGCTCTTCACACTCCCCACAATCTCACAGCCATCTTCCCCATCACCTGTGCCCTACACACCCACTTGGCCTGTCTTTCAGTTTGGTACCTACTTTTTCAGGCAGAGAGGGGATGACGTTACTGATCTTCCCTCAGCCTTCACCCCTCACTGTTGGTTGTCTACCATTGTCCCTTTAGTTCTCAGCCTTTACCGCGCTCTGCCGGGGCCCCTCTGGTTGCCCTGTGAGTCAGCCTGACCCCTGAGCCCCGGAAGTCCCTCTGCACGGTTCTTATGGCAATGTGCTGTCAGTTATCACCTAGCTACACTGTCTCTGAACTAGACCAGGACTCTCTGAGGGACCCTGGCCTACTCAGATCCGATACCCAGTGCCACGTGGTAAGATTTGGTGACTTTGGTGACACAATGGATGAGCAAGAAGAGTGGAGCTAACTTTATGATCCATGGCTAAGATTATTAGAAGACCAAAATTAATTACTTAAGTCAACAACAATGAAAAAAGACAGCAAAAGAAATGGACTGTTGGTTTTTTTTTTTATGTAACACTTCTACCTTGACTCATTTCTGATATTATGCCATCGTGACTATGTTGGAGAAAGACATGTTTTCACTGCAGTGTGGTATTTACCAAACACCCAGATACTGACCAATAATTTAGAACCTAAATGTGCCCAGCCAGTACAAGAAATCCCACACTGGCTCAGCATCCATACTCTCAAAACAATAGCAGCAAGGGATAGCTGGAAGAGTGGGCTCAGTGAACTTCTTTGGCTTCCACCAAAGCATCATCCTAAGCCATTTCAAGCTCTCTTGCCCAAACTTTCCCAACCCCCTCTCCCTGGACGAATCGAGGTCATACATACCCTTGCTACATAGATGCTAAACTGATACCCAGAGTTGGTTTTTTGAATGTAAAAGCCGATGACTCCACAAAAACTCACCACCACATAAAAAATGCCAGTCAACACAGTTGGATTCAACTGGCCACATGTAGATACCAGGCCTTCCAGAGGCCAGTAGTCACCATGGAAATTTGAGAGAGCCAAATTTCCTCAACAGGGTAGGGGTCCTGGCACAGGTGGTCAATCACATCCTTGAGGATGCGGTCAATGGCAACATCAGATGAAGCATTAGAGGGACCAATCCAGGTCTGTCTTGCAACAGGAAGCCACAGACAGCTGTGCTCGTGCTTGGTTTGCAAGAGTCTGATGTTGAAACTCTTATGCTAGCTTAATTTCAGATGGTTCTTATTAAAAGGAAAAGGAGAAAGGCAAGCTGCCTCTCTGTATTTCCTGGTTTCCAATCCCCATGTAAACTCTAATTAGATTGATTGGATGGGGGAGGATGGGAAGGAAAATTAATGAACACTTATGAATTTTTCTAGTAATGCAACAATTCTAGTGTGTTAAAGGAAAGAATGGGTGTTCTTTTGCTTTAAAAAAAAAAGTAGCATAAGGTTCAAATATCATGCTTGTTCTCTGGAGAGAAGCTGAGAGTCCTGAAATAGAAACCAGGATGGAAACAGTCTAATCTTTAGTGCCCTTGACTGTAGCACTTAGGTTCATGGATAACATACTGGGACTAATAGATTAACATACAGGCTCACTAAAAAACCTTTATGTTTAACAGGAACTGTCCCGACTGGAACCAATTTCCACTTCCTTTGGCAGAAATAACTGAGAGCAGTTCAGATTTAACTTAGGGGGAAAAGGGTTCTTTGAGAACATGGAAAAAGGCTGAAACTAGAGCATTCACCATTGTATCAAGCCCAGAGCAGCCCATGGGCATCGTGGGCATGAAGGATGTGGATGAAGAGGAAAGAATGTTCTCAACTTGAGATAGAACCCAACAGTTGTACAAGGCAATGCATGCATTCCACCCAACCTTGGGTTCGGAGTTAACTCTCCAGTTGCAGAGACCTTGCAGGAGGAAAGAGATGTTCGCATCGCAGCAGCGCTCCTAGAATCGCCAAATCCTTTCGACACCCGCAACCCCCACATCACCCCTTCCCATCCCACAGGAAAAGACTCCTTCTCAGAGAAAGTGCAAACGTCTTCTACAGAACCAGGTCTACATGAATTTAAAAAAAACAAATATCTACAAAGTTAGGGCGGTTTGGGAGCCAAGCCTCAGCAGTAGCGCCTGCTGAAGACTGGCTGTTACCTGCAGCATTTTGCAGGAAACGGGCATGATGGGCCGACATGCAAAAGCAGTTAAATATTATGTGGAGATATTTAAGGAGGCACCTCCACACAGCCTCCCCCACACTGGAAAGATACGCTCCTGAGAACGCACAACGGGTATTATATGAAGCAGAAGGCCACTGGCTTGGCTTACAAAAGCGCATTCAAATGAATTCTTTTCACATTTGTGGAGAAACTATCAAATGGATGGCTTGTGCAGCTGCAAACGCACACGACGCCGGCCGAGAGTCCTGCCAGTCTCCTTCTGTAAACACAAGGTGGGAGGTTTGAGACTCCGAGGGGGAAAAAAAAAAAAAACGCAAAGGCCTTTAACAGGAAAACTGTCCTAATGTAGGCAGCCATTAAGATAAAGTACACCCCCAAATTTCAGGACAGGTTTTGTTTTAATGGAGACTGAAACCACGGCCCCGGCTCCTTAATCTTTTTTATGTCCCTCTCCAGGAGCAGCTGCCTTTGCTCACCTCTGCAAAGAGACAGGAAATTGCTGTGGACTGCAACAGAATGGATTCAAGTCAGCTTTAAGGGGCAACATCCTGGTGGCGAAGGCTGGGGTGAGCGAGATGGCAGTTGCTCCAAAGACATTTTAAAACAGGGCGGAGGGTGACTGTGTGCTAGGGCTGTGAGGACCTCGGTTTGATCCCCATCTTGACATTAAATAGATGATCGACAGATAGCAAGGCCTGCGCAGGAGGCGTTGTGTGGCGGGAACCAAGACAGCAGCATGGAGGAACTAGACTCAACTCCCAGCTCTGCCACTGGCCTGCTGCAGGACCCGGAGCTAGCAGTGCCTTCAGATGCAGTTCCCAGGTGAGAACTTGATTACTGTTACCATGGAGACGGAAACTAATCATTCCAGTCCATTGGTCACCTATGTAGGCGTCTGCTGTGCCTGAGGAGAGTCCTTAAATTCTGAGAGTAGAGACTTTGAGCATCTGTGGTCGTGCAGATCGCAACCCCCTTCCTCTCCTCTTCCCCTTCATTCTATTTAAAGCTGAGTTTGCTCCCACGCCACCCCAGCCAGAGCACGAAGAGCTTGTGGCACAGGACAAAGACTGTACTCGACATGGCACTACATGATGCCAATCTAAGACTTCGACTATGACTGTTTAATTCATGTGTCTCCTCTAACAACCATGTCTATAATAATCAGTAGGGGCAATATCCAAAACCCAGGCACTTTATGGTGCCTGCACATCAGATTATTTAATCTGTGGTTTCCCGAACAAACAGGGAGTTTAGCTGGGGTCCACACTAGCAGTTTCGGATAACTAGTCCTGAGACACAAGTCGAGAGACACTTTTAAAGAAGGCCACCGCTGGAGTAACCAAAGGCAATTACTTCATTAGGGGTCAGAGGCCATGCCTTAATATCAGTTAGTGCAGCTTCCAGTAGATATTAATCTTATTTTTTTCTTTTTTTTTTTCAGAGCTGGATTGCACAAATCCACCAGAACTTACTTACTTTAATAAGGCATCACCCGAAATCTCAGACCATCTATCAAGTGAGCAAAACTGTAAGAAGATTACGTCACAGTTTGAGGGAAACAACATCTGAACTTTACTTAAAAGTAGAGGAGATCCAGTTTGTCATCTTTCGATGAGAACAGTTAATTCCTCCAGAGACCAGCTTCTGGAGCCTGGGTGCTCCTGAGGGTGGGGGTTGGGGGGTCACTGCAGTAGGCGGTCACCCTCAGGCTATGGGGTTTGCAGGATCACCCCTTTTCGGGCTTGGGAGGAGGCCAGGCACATGGTATAGCGCTTCTTTGTCCCATGTCATAGCCATGGGTGACCCTGCCCTGAACCACCACGACTAGGATGTTCTTCCTAGCAACTGTGCATCCGCGGAAGTGAACTGCTGTCTGGCTGTGTGGCGCGCCTTCCTCCTGGCGCCCCACCAACAGAAAGCACGTCTGCATTTTATATTCCCGTAAACTCCAGGCTGGCCCTCGGCCAGGGACCTCTTTGTAATGTCAAAGATAAAAGCTCTGGCGGCGTTTGGCACCCTGCCCCCACCTCCATTTTCTTGTAACCATCTTATAAACCAAGCATGCATGACTGTTAGCAGGGCCTTTCAGACAGGGGTCTGATGGAGTTCCATAAACATCCCCGAAGGGTGAGTGGATGTATCCCCATGACGCCAGAAGAGAAAGGCTGGAGGGGGCAAGTGATCTCACACGGGACCTGCTGGGAATTATGGGGAAATCTGGAAGTACAGACTTCAAATAGTATTCTCAGAACATTCTAGCCCCCAAAAGTGCTCATTGCGCCAGAATCCTGGGCATTTTTCATTAGAACCTGGCATGCTGACAATGGCAAATCTTTTTGGCGCCAAACAGTATGGATATAAACTATATTGATGTAATATAAGATCCTTATAAAATTTTGGACATCCTAAAATGGTATTTGGGGTACACAAGATGGTATTATTCTCTCTTCTCATCTCAGGGTACCCAGTGTTAGGGGTACTGTGGTTACCTAAGAAGGACTGGGAGAGCATTATGTTCTGGTTGGTTTTTATTTTCTTTCTGGGTCATACTCTTTGTTTGCCCAGATTATATGGTCCTGGCCATTCCCATTTTATTATCTATTTAATATTCTGCACAGGCAAACAGTCACATCCACACTCTGCACAGGCAGACAGTAACACACACACTCTGCACAGGCAGACAGTAACGCACACACTCTGCACAGGCAGACAGTAACGCACACACTCTGCACAGGCAGACAGTAACGCACACACTCTGCACAGGCAGACAGTAACGCACACACTCTGCACAGACAAGCAGTAATACATACACCCTGTACAGACAGACAGTAATACACACAGTCTGCACAGACAGACAGTCATACTCACACCCTGTACAGACAGACAATCACACATAAACTCCCTCTTCACATACAAGGAAGGCTGCTCAGGGTTCCAACTGTTCCTTCAGGAAAACTGTGTTTGTTCCTTCAGCGCTGGCTCTCCTGAAGGTCTTAGAACATGGGGTGTATGTTCAGCTTCCCTGCAAGAGCTCTCAAAAACTCAGGCCCAGGTCACTTTGGCAAACGAGGCTCTCACGCAGTTAAGCCTGGAGACCACCTGGTTTTTGTGGACTCGGCCTTTGATATTTTGCAAAAGATTTGTTTTAATATATGTGTTGGGGGAGGGGTTCCAGAGGAGGCCAGAAGAGGGACTCAGCTCCCCTGGATCTAGAGTTACATGCGGTTGTGAGCTGCTTGGCCTAGGTGCTGAGAACAGAATTTGGGTCCTCCAGAAGAGCTGCAAGCACGCCCAACTGCGGAGTCATCTCTCTAGGCCCTCAGCCTTTGCTTCAATCCCTCGGACACAACTGCCACATTTCAGGCAACGCCATCAGGAGTTGTTGAAAGTGCTTATGGTTTGAGATTCTTGTTTGCTTACTTAATTTATAATTGTTCTTCCATGTCCTCTGGCTTTATACAAATTAGTCTATTTACAACAGGCACAAGAAGTGATCAATACACCTTGCCATGATGAATGTTGTGCCCTTCAGATGGTCTCTAGCTCAATACACTGTACATGAAGGCCGGGCACTAACACTGTAGATTTAGATGACAAGTAGCCGCACCGCAACAAGGCTTGCAGTCATGTGGCTACAGTGCTACATGTCTCATTTCTAAATCTCACACATGGTGACCAGGGGACAAGCTCTGGGAACAGAAGAGTTCAGGGACAGGGGCCTTCGCTGCCTGGGATTTGGAGTGAAGGCTTGCTGGGGAAGACTATGGAAGCAGCAGCCAGCAGCACAAAAGCAGAGACGGTGGCTGGTCCACACACAACATCAGCAGAAAGCAAAGGGCTCAGGAGGAGAGCAAGCTGTTTGGTGTCCCTGCCCATTGTGTCTTGGTGTCCAGGAGGGACAGTATTGTCATCTTTGCCCCCAGCCCATGAGTCTGCAGGTATTTGCTACTGACATGTTCCTTCTTCACAGTTAAAAGCTCCTTGCCCCTTAACCTGGAGAGCAACTTCAGAACAAGGCACAGGTCTGGAAGCACCAGGCAGTGTCGGCAGCTTATGCGGAGAGGAGGGAAGAAGGCAAAGGGTTAGAGACAGGATGAAAAGGTACCACGGAGGTGGTAACAGGGTGAATTTGAACTTGGATGAGGAGAGTTTAAGTACAATCAATTTGTTTGAATTTATGTGAAATACCGTGACAGATGGAGAAACTAAAGGCACGGGGACCAGTTAAGCTGATGACATAGAATCCTGAAAAGAAAGAAAGAGAACAATCTGAGAGCCCAGGAAGGTGCTAACTTGGGAGCAAGCTGTCTGTGGAGAGCAGGGGTGCAGGGAAGGGGTGACTCTAAGACAGGTGCCCAGCACCTGGCTTCAGTGATCACTTCATGGTCACTTTGGATCACTGTAGACAGAGGTAGAACTGTCCTGGGCTGGGAGTGAGGATGCAGTGTGAATATGAATCCAGAAGGCAAGACAGATCATATATGGGAAATCTGAAGATACCAGAGCAGAGGAGACCAATTAACTGAGGAAAATATCAATGTTCAGGGGACACTGGGGAGGAGTGGAGGGAGGGTGGACCCCGAGGAGGAGTGGAGGGAGGGTGGACCCCGAGGAGGAGTGGAGGGATGGCGATGGTGAATGCAGCAGAGTAGTCAGTAGGGAGACTCAGAGGAATCCAAGTTCACTCATGACATCAGCAGCCAGCAGTTTGAGTGGGTGATAATGGGAAGGCTGGAGAGAACCAGGGCTCCCCAGACTGAAAAGGAAGTGGGGGCTATAAGCCAAAGCTGAACTGGAAAAAAAAAAAGGCTTGTTATCTTGTGGGAAAGTTGTGATCATGGTCAGGCCACCAAGTAGAAGGCAACGACAGTGAGAGGCAGACCATATGGAGGAATGGGATGGAGGATCCGGACCAAGGGGCGGGGGCACAGGCCAAGAAAGGGAGGGCAAGGGATTGGCTTCAACAGGGTAACCCCATTTCCGACAAGAGGGGGGTGAATGAGAAGATGGGAGCAGATCCAGCAGCACCCTGAAGTGGCTGGGGTGAGAAGGGGAAGTCTCTTGTGTCTGATGAACCTTATTACTGGTCTACTGACATCACTAGAGCAAGGGCTTAGGAAGTAGAACAGGAGAGTGGATCTAGGAGGCGATGGAGGAGGACGAGGGGCCAAGTGAGGACAGACAGGACAACTTGGCAAGGCAGGAGCCCAGCAGAAGGAAGGACTGGAGCAGCCATGGTGTCAAACAGCTGCACCCGGGGCTTTTCGTCAGGAGTCCTGGAATCGCAGCAGCCGGAGCAGTGGGAACATACTGCTAACAGCATCCATGAAATTCACGAGCAACACTAGAAGGCAGCAAGGAGAAGGCAACGGGCGGCAGAGAAGCAGGGCTGAGGCCCTGAGTGGAAGTGAGCATGAGGCTGGGCGGAAGGGACAAAGTCAAACAGGGAGAACTGAGGTTTTTCACAGAAGCAAATGACCTTTCTCTTCTGTGTTCATGGCTGGCTTTACAAAGCCAGACTGTGACTGCTTGCCGACCTGCTAACCTTGGGAAGAATGGCGGTGCCACCACACTGCATTTGAGAACTGCATACCTATTGCTCCACTTGGACTTTTATGTTTGTTTTGTAAGAAAGAAGCTATGAATTTGCTAATAAGGCCACTGTAAATTTATAAAATTACCAGAGAGTTACTTCAAGAGCCCATTGGCTTTGCTCATCTGTAGCCTGTGCAAACACACTGGTTCACCATTTACAGGAAAAAAAAAAAAAAACTCAGAATGCTGATAGAAACCAGCCCCAAGCTGCTTGCTTCCCAGTAGAAATGGGACTAGAGGACCCAGTTTTCAGGTTCCTAGAAGAACCCAGCCAGGGTCATAGGCTCACAGGAAGTGCACACATGAGTGAGCAAGGCAATTCCAGACTAGACACAGTGGATAACAGAAAGACCTTGATGTCTCTAAGATGAACAATCCTAAAACAACAGTGAATTAGCCTACAGAGAAACACTGTCTGCTGGCTTTGTAGATTGAGAAAGTACTGGGTGTTAAAGGTTTAAGCGAGGTAGGGAGAAGGAGATGGGGGAGCAAAGACAGTATGGAGTAGGTGGACCAAAACTAAGAGTGCAGGAAAACACCTACGGGAAACCACTACTTAGTAAACTGCTAGAAATGAGATTTCTTTAGGAGTTTGAACTGAGGTACCCTGTGTGGATGGACAACGCTTTCCCCAGGTGATATCGGTTATTCAATGAAAAGTTCAGTACCAGACATGGGGCACTTCCCTACGAGTTATTAGTCAGGAGGGCCCAAGAGCCCCTCTAACAACACAGACTATTGTCAGTGCTCTTGGCTGGCCACCATAATTCAGAGCAAGACCCTATTGCTTAAAGACAAAACACATTTTGACTGCAGGACATGGAGAAATCAAACTGGAATTGTCTTGGAGACTCCCTCCATACGAGCTAGCTCTTCAAGTACAGAAGGTGCTTGATACCCAGGCTGCAGGGGGAGGAAAATGTTCAGTGGACTTTCCCAATGGTAGACCCGGTATATTATAATACCAACCATCCAGACAAGATGTGTCTGATGGTGCAACAGTGGCACAACTTATGGAGGTCACCAACTGCTTTCTAACGGGATTTGAGACCTGTTCCACAGGAGGGAGTTCATGCACTACACTGTAAACCTGAGCAAAAGTCCATGACTCATGAAGTCCTAGGCCTTAAGAAAGAAACTATTTTGTTGGCTTGCCAAATGGATATGGTGTCAAACTGTAGTCTAATATTTATGTTTATACCCGTAGATAAGTGCTGCTCTCAACCTTGGTCGAGGAAGCTTCATTCTGTACTGGGCAGCAGTCAGGACGGAAGTGCCGAAAACTGGTGACTATGGGCGCTCAGGCCTAACTGGGACATCTAAATCAGAGCCTGTCTGAGATCCAGAGACTATTGCGGAAGATGAGATGGAGCGTATGAGAGCCAGAGGAGGGGAAGTAGGGCTCTGGAATGCTGTCTTCTGGGAGTGGCATGGCCGTGACACTCATGAACTCACAGCACTTATGGCTCCCTATAGGACCCACAGAAGATGACCAAACCAGTCAACATTCCAAAGCGGATGGCCCCTCTCCTAGCTGAGGAGATGCTGGCAACTGATGCCTGCTGGGGGAAAGAGGGCCATTTTCTTCTGGGCCTCTGGGCGGTTATCCATCTTGGGGATGGTCCCATCCCTATGTGTATACAGGTGGTCTTAATGGGAACTCATGTGTTATGGAGGAAGAAGAGGAGGAATAATAGGAGGAGGAGAGAGTATGAAGGTGAGAGGGGATATGCTGGGGGATGAAGGAAGTGAAGGGAGAGCTGAGTGGAAATAATCAAGCACACTGCACACCTGCAAGGGATCACTAACAAACAAATAAAAAAGAAAGACACAGTAGACTCATAGCCTTGGGATCTGGGAAAACACCAGTACCATGCAAAGCTATTTGATTTAGTTTATCTTTTCCTTAAGAGAAACTGTTTTCAAATAGAAAAAAAAAACAAATGAACAAATAATAAAGCAGTAGAATATTTTTTTTAAAAAAAATTGACAGCATTAATTCTAAATGAACCACAGTCTGGGATCTCAAAAGGACTTTGAGAATAAGGTCATGAAATGACCACAATTCTTCTCAAAGAACAGAGAGGAAGTGACAGCAGCAGACCAAGGTTAGTAAGTGGTGTCTCTCTTGCCGAAAGAGAGCTTTGTGGTATATATCTTACTATCTACAACTGACATGAATAAAGTATTGTTCCTTAGAAAACACCACCAGCAAGGCCTGCCCACTGTGTCAAATATCTTGAATAAATAT
Source organism: Myodes glareolus (assembly GCF_982192425.1). NCBI lineage: Eukaryota > Metazoa > Chordata > Mammalia > Rodentia > Cricetidae > Myodes > Myodes glareolus. The sequence continues at coordinate 16,299,697 of NC_142030.1, read as the reverse complement.
TCCTGAGATACAATCATCTGATTTCACCAAGGATGGGACAGAGTTTTTCATGATATTCTGTAATTTTGGCTTGGTTGAACCATCTCTTACATTTCAGGACTGACGGATGTCAATATTGAATCAATCCTTGGCAGGAACCATTTTCCATAGTCTACAGAAGAGACTAAGTTTCAAAGAGCTGGCTTAGCTGCAGATCAAATGATAATAGTAACCTGACAACATTTATTGAGATTTATTGTGTTAATTATTGTAAATGCTTTATCTCTCTTAATCATCTCAGTAATGTTAAAAACAAGTTCACTCCCTAATTTACAGAAATTTAGGAAGCACCTAAAGCTCAAGTAGCTACAGAAAGGTGGAGATGGATTTGAGTTCCAACTATGCGATTCAAAAGCCTGGGTGTACTTTGCTATGCCACAGGGTGCCCAGGGTTTGCCTACTTGATGGTAGAAGGGATAAGGCCTATTTACTCATTCTTTACAGCTACGTGGGACAGAACAGGAGCCTGATGGAATCAGATGAGGCAGCTTTCGGTTCATCAGAGTAATTACCTTTCAGTATCACAGAAGCCTAACAGCAGAATGGTCTGCCCAAAGACACTGTGCTGAGACCTCCATCAAAGGTCATTCTCAGGAAGCCTGACACTTGCTCGAATGGGATGCTGCGGAGGAGTCTAGACATCAGTGGGTGGACCTCTCCAGTCCCCTCCCATCCTAGATTTATGAGCATCCATAAAATATCTCTCTTTTATTTTGTGTCTTAGTTGGGGTTTCTATTGCTATGAAGAGACACCATGACCACAGCAACTCTTATAGAGGAAAACATTTAATTGCTCACAGTTTCAGAGGTTTAGTCCATTATCATCACGGCAGGGAGCATGGCAGTGTACAGGGAGACATGGTGCTGGAGAAGTAGGTGAGAGTCCTCTATCTTGCAGGCAACAGGAAATGGTTGAATGCCTAGGAATAGCTTGAATATAGGAGACCTCAAAGACCCACTCCCATGGACACATACTTACTCCAACAAAGTAATAGTGCCACTCCCTTTGGAGGCCATTTTCTTTTAGACTACCACACTTTGTTAACTTTTGTTAACTATAAAACTGCACAAATCTCAGGTGGGCATGCCAGCACAGTTGCAAAAACAGGGCTAGTTTGAGGCCAACCTGAGCTAATGGACTCCATCAATCTCAAAACTCAAAACACCAAAACAAACAAGATAATCAACAAAACTACATGAATCTTCATTGAACAATATTTATGGTCTTCTATAGTCTAAAAAACTCACATATCTGTGCACACCACTGACACGGGTCTGCTTCTACAGCTTGGCTTCTGAGAAAATGTGTGCCTCTGGGAAGCATAACACCATGCATGGCATGAACTGCTTGGAGGGAGGACTCTATCAAAAAGGGACTGGAAAAAATGTTCTGTCTTTCCATCAGGTGACTTATACATGAGGGTGTTAAGTCTTGGTATGGGTAAGTGGGATAGGCCATGTTCAGTTATTCCACTGAAGGATGAAGGATAAGAATGTCCTTTCTTGATCAGTCACCACTTAAACTATGATCAAATTGTTCTATGTGCTAAGTCATCATGAAGAATCTAGTAACAGATGCTTGGAGCACAGAGCTTACCTCAGAGTTAGTCTAGTAACAGTATTTATGCATTGATTCTCGGGTGGAAGCTGAGTTTTATTAAATAGCATGCTGGACATCAAGGGCACACCAGTGAACCAGACTGATGAGGTCATTCTGACATTCTCAACAAGAAAACAGGTAAGCATCAAAGACAAGAGATACTGATGTTGTGCTAAATGAATAAAGACGAAACCTAAAAGAATGGTTTGGGGGCAAATAGTTCCCATGGTGAGCTCAGGGGGTGAGGCTAATGCTGAGGGTTACAGCATGGTAAAGAGCCAGGCAGACACAA